>NC_134225.1:11643783-11948117 GCF_965140235.1 Caretta caretta
GGTGGTGGTCGGGGACTTTCTCCTCAGGGGGACTGAGTCATCTATCTGCCGCCCTGACCGGGAAAACCGAGAAGTCTGCTGCTTGCCAGAGGCTAAGATTCGCGATGTGACAGAGAGACTGCCGAGACTCATCAAGCCCTCGGATCGCTACCCCTTCCTGCTTCTCCACGTGGGCACCAATGATACTGCCAAGAATGACCTTGAGCGGATCACTGCGGACTACGTGGCTCTGGGAAGAAGGATAAAGGAGTTTGAGGTGCAAGTGGTGTTCTCGTCCATCCTCCCCGTGGAAGGAAAAGGTCGGGGCAGGGACCGTCGAATCGTGGAAGTCAATGAATGGCTACACAGGTGGTGTGGGAGAGAAGGCTTTGGATTCTTTGACCATGGGATGGTGTTCCAAGAAGGAGGATTGCTAGGCAGAGATGGGCTCCACCTAATGAAGAGAGGGAAGAGCATCTTTGCGAGCAGGCTGGCTAACCTAGTGAGGAGGGCTTTAAACTAGGTTCACCGGGGGAAGGAGACCAAAGCCCTGAGGTAAGTGGCAAAGCGGGATACCAGGAGGAAGCACAGGCAGGAACGTCTGTGAGGGGAGGGCTCCTACCTCTTACTGAGAGGGAGGGGCGATCAGCAGGTTTTCTCAAGTGCCTATATACAAATGCACAAAGCCTTGGAAACAAGCAGAGAGAACTGGAGGTCCTGGTGAAGGCAAGGAATTATGACGTGATTGGAATAACAGAGACTTGGTGGGATAACTCACATGACTGAAGTACTGTCATGGATGGATATAAACTGTTCAGGAAGGACAGGCAGGGCAGAAAAGGTGGCGGAGTAGCACTCTATGTAAGGGAGCAGTATGACTGCTCCGAGCTCAGGTATGAAACTGCAGAAAAACCAGTGTGTCTCTGGATTAAGTTTAGAACTGTGAGCAACAAGAGTGATGTAGTGGTGGGAGTCTGCTATAGACCACCGGACCAGGTGGATGAGGTGGATGAGGCTTTCTACCGGCAACTCGCAGAAGCTACTAGATTGCACGCCCTGGTTCTCATGGGCGACTTTAATCTTCCTGATATCTGCTGGGAGAGCACTACAGCGGTGCATAGACAATCCAGGAAGTTTTTGGATAATGTAGGGGACAATTTCCTGGTGCAAGTGCTAGAGGAACCAACTAGGGGGGAGCTTTTCTTCACCTGCTGCTCACAAACCAGGAAGAATTAGTGGGGGAAGCAAAAGTGGATGGGAATCTGGGAGGCAGTGACCATGATTTGGTTGAGTTCAGGATCCTGACACAGGGAAGAAAGGTAAGCAGCAGAATACGGACCCTGGACTTCAGGAAAGCAGACTTCGACTCCCTCAGGGAACTGATGGGTAGGATCCCCTGGGGGACTAACATGAAGGGGAAAGGAGTCCAGGAGAGCTGGCTGTATTTCAAGGAATTCCTATTGAGGTTACAGGGACAAACCATCCCAATGTGTCAAAAGAATAGTAAATATGGCAGGCGACCAGCTTGGCTTAACGGTGAAATCCTTGCGGATCTTAAACATAAAAAAGAAGTTTACAAAAAGTGGAAGATTGGACAGCTGACCAGGGAAGAGTATAATATTATTGCTCGGGTATGTAGGAATGAAATCAGGAAGGCCAAATCACACTTGGAGTTGCAGCTAGCAAGAGATATTAAGAGTAACAAGAAGGGTTTCTTCAGGTATGTTGGCAACAAGAAGAAAGTCAAGGAAAGTGTGGGCCCCTTACTGAATGAGGGAGGCAACCTAGTGACAGAGGATGTGGAAGAAGCTAATGTACTCAATGCTTTTTTTGCCTCTGTCTTCACGAACAAGGTCAGCTCCCAGACTGCTGCGCTGGGCATCACAGCATGGGGAGTAGGTGGTCAGCCCTCTATGGAGAAATAGGTGGTTAGGGAGTATTTAGAAAAGCTGGACGTGCACAAGTCTATGGGGCCGGACGCGTTGCATTCGAAAGTGCTAAAGGAATTGGCGGCTGTGATTGCAGAGCCATTGGCCATTATCTTTGAAAACTCGTGGCGAATGGGGGAAGTCCCGGATGACTGGAAAAAGGCTAATGGAGTGCCAATCTTTAAAAAAGGGAAGAAGGAGGATCCTGGGAACTACAGGCCAGTCAGCCTCACCTCAGTCCCCAGAAAAATCATGGAGCAGGTCCTCAAGGAATCAATCCTGAAGCACTTACACGAGAGGAAAGTGATCAGGTACAATCAGCATGGATTCGCCAAGGGAAGGTCATGCCTGACTAATCTAATCGCCTTCTATGATGAGATTACTGGTTCTGTGGATGAAGGGAAAGCAGTGGATGTATTGTTTCTTGACTTTAGCAAAGCTTTTGACACGGTCTCCCACAGTATTCTTGTCAGCAAGTTAAAGAAGTATGAGCTGGATGAATGCACTATAAGGTGGGTTGAAAGTTGGCTAGATTGTCGGGCTCAACGGGTAGTGATCAATGGCTCCATGTCTAGTTGGCAGCTGGTATCAAGCGGAGTGCCACAAGGGTCGGTCCTGGGGCCGGTTTTGTTCAATATCTTCATAAATGATCTGGAGGATGGTGTGGATTGCACTCTCAGCAAATTTGCTGATGATACTAAACTAGGAGGAGTGGTAGATACGGTGGCAGGTACGGATAGGATACAGAGGGACCTAGACAAATTGGAAGATTGGGCCAAAAGAAATCTGATGAGGTTCAATAAGGATAAGTGCAGGGTCCTGCACTTAGGATGGAAGAACCCAATGCACAGCTACAGACTAGGGACCAAATGGCTAGGCAGCAGTTCTGCGGAAAAGGACCTAGGGGTGACAGTGGACGAGAAGCTGGATATGAGCCAGCAGTGTGCCCTTGTTGCCAAGAAAGCCAATGGCATTTTGGGTTGTATAAGTAGGGGCATAGCCAGCAGATCAAGGGATGTGATCGTTCCCCTCTGTTCAACGTTGGTGAGGCCTCATCTTGAGTACTGTGTCCAGTTTTGGACCCCACACTACAAGAAGGATGTGGATAAAAAGGAGAGAGTCCAGCAAAGGGCAACAAAAATGATTAGGGGTCTGGAACTCATGACTTATGTGGAGAGGCTGAGGGAACTGGGATTGTTTAGTCTGCAGAAGAGAAGAATGAGGGGGGATTTGATAGCTGCTTTCAACTACCTGAGAGGCGGTTCCAAAGAGGATGGTTCTAGACTATTCTCAGTGGTAGAAGAGGACAGGACAAGGAGTAATGGTCTCAAGTTGCAGTGGGGGAGGTTTAGGTTGGATATTAGGAAAAACTTTTTCACTAGGAGGGTGGTGAAACACTGGAATGCGTTACCTAGGGAGGTGGTAGAATCTCCTTCCTTAGAAGTTTTTAAGGTCAGGCTTGACAAAGCCCTGGCTGGTATGATTAATTGGGGATTGGTCCTGCTTTGAGCAGGGGGTTGGACTAGATGACCTCCTGAGGTCCCTTCCAACCCTGATATTCTATGATTCTATGAAATTGATACCTGGAAACCAGACCAGCTCACGTGTATGTTCAAGGTAGGTGTTAGTCTTGTAAAGGTGTGATTAGTGTTTAGACTCTATGGAATGCTTATAAATTGCTGCATGCATTAATTTTACTTGTAATGTCTGTATCCCATGCTTTAAAGTAATATGTAAGTTTTGCTTTATAACTGTAAAAATTCCTGCTCTGAACTTGTGAACCCATTTGGGAGGAGTGGTTTCCCCTGTCCCTCAAGTGGGATTATCAAAAGTGTACCATTGTGGAACATCACAATACAAAGACTGGGCTAATGGTGCTGACACACCTGTAAAGGTGCTACATGCAAGGATGCTTCTCCCATCAGCTTGAATTCTGGAAGAAATAAATAAAGAGAGTTGACATGAAAATTCTTCATCTCTTTGCTGTTTGAACTCTTAGAATCATAGAATCATAGAATATCAGGGTTGGAAGGGACCTCAGGAGGTCATCTAGTCCAACCCCCTGCTCAAAAGCAGGATCCATCCCCAATTAAATCATACCAGCCAGGGCTTTGTCAAGCCTGACCTTAAAAACTTCTAAGGAAGGAGATTCCACCACCTCCCTAGGCAACGCATTCCAGTGTTTCACCACCCTCCTAGTGAAAAAGTTTTTCCTAATATCCAACCTGAACCTCCCCCACTGCAACTTGAGACCATTACTCCTTGTCCTGTCCTCTTCCACCACTGAGAATAGTCTAGAACCATCCTCTCTGGAACTACCTCTCAGGTAGTTGAAAGCAGCTATCAAATCCCCCCTCATTCTTCTCTTCTGCAGACTAAACAATCCCAGTTCCCTCAGCCTCTCCTCATAACTCATATGTTCCAGACCCCTAATCATTTTTGTTGCCCTTCGCTGGACTCTCTCCAATTTATCCACATCCTTCTTGTAGTGTGGGGCCCAAAACTGGACACAGTACTCCAGATGAGGCCTCACCAATGTCGAATAGAGGGGGACGATCACGTCCCTCGATCTGCTCGCTATGCCCCTACTTATACATCCCAAAATGCCATTGGCCTTCTTGGCAACAAGGGCACTCTGCTGACTCATATCCAGCTTCTTGTCCACTGTCACCCCTAGGTCCTTTTCCGCAGAACTGCTGCCTAGCCATTCGGTCCCTAGTCTGTAGCTGTGCATTGGGTTCTTCCGTCCTAAGTGCAGGACCCTGCACTTATCCTTATTGAACCTCATCAGATTTCGTTTGGCCCAATCCTCCAATTTGTCTAGGTCCCTCTGTATCCTATCTCTGCCCTCCAGCGTATCTACCACTCCTCCCAGTTTAGTATCATCAGCAAATTTCCTGAGAGTGCAATCCACACCATCCTCCAGATCATTTATGAAGATATTGAACAAAACCGGCCCCAGGACCGACCCCTGGGGCACTCCACTTGACACCGGCTGCCAACTAGACAGGGCTAGAGCTAGGAAACAAAAGAAGCGACCTGGTCAACCTGGGTTAGCCCTAAAAGACATTCAATGGACAGATAACTACAACTCTTACCACCTTTTGGAACCATAGACTGTAACTCATTTGTGTATATATGTTACCTGCTTTTAACCTGTAAATAACTCTCTCATTTATTTTTCCTAGTTAATAAATCCTAAGTTAGTTTACTACAGTATTGGCTACAAGCATTGTCTTTGATGTGAGAACTGAGGTACAAATTGACCCGGGGGTAAGTGACTGGTCTCTTGGGACTGGAAGCAACCTGTATCTTTTATGATCTTTGGAATATGACAACCAGCTATCACTAATCCAGTTTGCCTATGTGGTGAGATAGACTGGAATGTGCGGGGGTTCTGTCTGTGACTCCCTGGGAAGACTTTTATAGTGCTTCAGGAGTTTACATTTGTTACTGGCATGCGCAGCAGGTGAAGGAAGCTTCCCCGTGGGGAGGCTAGCTGCCTGCCCTGCCTCTTCGGGTCAATGCCACATCCCCACTCAGTGCTCTCAGCCCCCTGTGGCCCTGGCTGGGGCTGAGAGCTCTGTCGGGTCCACAGGTGGAGGGGCTGAGAGCTTGGCCCTGTCCCAACTTGCTCTTTTCCCCCTCCCCTCCACTGCAGCCCTGAGACCAGAAACGGTCTGTGCCCCCCACCCCACAGCTCCGGAGCTGGGAGTGAGAGCTCCTCCAGTGGGGAGAGATTTTTCCGGGAGCCCCAAATACACTACTGTCCCCTGCCCCCCCCCCCCAGTGGTGTGAAGAGGCTTAGCCTCCCCCAGCCTCCATTACACACTGCCCATGGTTACTGGGTTGGTGAAATCTAATAATAGAACATACAACCACTTTGGGGTATCTACCCTGCTTTTTAACAGCTGCCCTGAGATTGTTGCTCAGAGTCGTGAACCACTCCAGTCACCATGACAGTCACACAGTGTATTACCATGAGTGGAGTGGCAGGGTAAGGTGCCATACTCGCTGACTTACTAATGCTTTAGATATCACTGTAGGCAGCTTTTCTGTTACTCATGTTTTTGTGGCCCATGATTCTTGGGATATTGCAGACACAGCTACAAAATATGCTAAACTGAAAAATGAGCATAAAAGGCAAAATTATAAATTAAAACTTCTGAGTACATTGGCTGAAAACTGGCATGCTGGGAGAAAAACCCAGTGAGCTCTTGGGAAATGTCCTATTTCACAATGAAAAGTTGAAGCTGAGTGATCTTAGGAAAAGGAATGTGAAGTTAAAAGGATTCTAAGAACACTGCAGCGCTTGGAAAGGATAGTGCAAGTGTTAAAGTGTTAAAAAGTGTAAGTGCTAAAAAGAATGTTAATGAGTTGAAAAAAAGGGTGGGGGAGGAAATACCTAGGAAGCTGAAGAAGAAAAAAATGAATAACACTGTCGCTAACACGGCCTGTCAGAAGAACACTTTAAGTGTAGCAGCAGAGGTACTGATATCTAATTTGGCTGAGACTCAGAAAAGTATAAAGAAATCAAAGCAGCAGTAAAATAGAATGTTACTAAAATACAGAGGTTAACAGAGCCCAGACCAGAAAAAATGTACTCACCTGTGAAAAACATGTTCAAAAGCTGAAATATAAAAAATAAAATTGCAGTTTAGAAATGTGAGCTGCTTAATTTAGGGGATGCCCAATGGAAAAAATATTTTGATAGCCAAAAAAACAAGGAGTCCGGCAGCACCTTGAAGACTAACACATTTATTTGGGCATAAGCTTTCGTGGGTAAAAACCCACTTCTTCAGATGCATGGAGTGAAAATTACAGATATAGGCATAAATATATATTTATAAATATATATAAATATGGTTTGATAGTCAAGTTTCCGGTGAGAAGAATGAAGTGGAAGATCAGGTGCTTGTGCAGTATGTTTCAGATAAAAAGTCCATTCCAAAACCCAGTAGATAGGATCCCTAATATGTAATGGACAAGGCTAATATCTGGTTCAGCTAAAAAATGAAAAAGGGATGGTGAATAGATGGGTGCATGTTATGCAGCTGAAACCATCTAGAGAACAGGACAGAGGAGAATCTACTGATGTAAAAAAGAAGGAAGTGAGAATGACTGTTTTCTTTTTCAGGTGTTGATCACCATGGGAGGCATAAAACGCACTGTGCTGGGGTCCGTGGAATTCAGGATACAGCAGAGGAACAAGATGGTAACAGTGCACAAGGGGGAGAATGCCACCCTAGCCCTATGGCTCCCAGGTAGTCATGCAGGAAAGTCTTCAGTGTTCTGGTCGTTGTTATTGTTGGCTATCCCTCAATATGAGGATGATGTCTGCCATGGGGAAAAGTCACTGATGAGACTTAAAATGGCTAAGGCGTCCAATTCATGCTCTACAGGTTTTTCTACATATGTGACAGGTGGTTACTTGGAGAGAGCACAACTGCTGATTGGGATGCTGTACCCTTTCCTTTCTCCTCTGCCATTTCTCAGTCATAGAATCAGAGAAGATTAGGGTTGGAAGAGACCTCAGGAGGTCATCTAGTCCAACCCCCTGCTCAAAGCAGTCTCTTGAGCAAGGTGATTTTCTCCAAAAAACGGGCTGAGGCTTGATGTATGATGCGACGCCATTGCAGTCTATTGCCATCCAGTTCTTCCCAATTTGTGGGGTCAATGCCTCCATATTTAAGATAAACTTTCAGGATGTCCTTGTCGAGTTTCCTCTGTCCCACAGTGGTCCTCTTCCCATGTCTAAGTTCAGAAAAGAGGACTTCTCTTTGGAAGAGAAGTATCAGTCATCCACAGACAATAATCAGCCTGGCAACTCTGATCTTTCATAATCTTCACCTCAACACTGGTGATGTTAGCTGCAGAGAGAACACTGGTATTGGTCTGACAGTCTTCCATCTGATATGGAGAATCTTCCTAAGGCAGCGCTGTTGTTACCACTCCAGATGCTTAAAATGGCTTCAATATGTCACTCATGTCTCACATCCATAAAAAAGAGTGTGGATGACTACTGCATTGTAGACCAGGATCTTAGTTTCCATCCACATATCTCTGTCAATAAAAACACAATGGAACAACTTTCCGAAGAATATGCTAGCACAACAGATCCTATGTTCGATCTCCATATCAAGACTAGCTGTCTGGAAGAAATGGTTACCAAGGTAAGGGAAATGCTCAGTGTTTTCCAGCGGTTCATCACTGATGATAATTTGAGGGAAAAGTGGGGGAAACTTGTCCTAGGGCAGGCTGGTGGAGCACCTTAGTCTTCCCAATGTTGAGGAAAAGTCCCAGGCTATGATAGGCAGCTGAAAAATGATCTAGGGTTGCAAGTCAGCCTCGGTGTGCACAAAGATAGCACAGTCGTCAGCAAACTGAAGGTCGGTAATAACAGTCCTGGTGTTTAGTTTTAGAATGAAGATACCACAAATTGAAGAGCTGGCCATCCATGCGATACTCAGTACAAATTCCAGAAGAAAGGTGGTCACAAATAAGAATGAAGATTATGGCAAGATAGATGGAAAAAAGGATTGGGGCAATAATACAGCCCCACTTAACACCAGTACAGATGGTGGAACAGGTCCATCTCCAACCCATAACAGAGGATGGTGGTGGTCATCCCATCCTGAAGTAGCCTGAGAACATAAATGACCTTCAATGAACGACCGAACCTAGACAGCATCTTACATAATGCTTCACATCCAATAGAATCAAAGGCCTTAGTTAGGTCAATAAATGCCATAAATAAGGCTGTGAGTCTTTCATGAAGGTCACAGAAGTAATGGATTCTGTGACTTTCTGGGATCTCCGTGACTTCTGCAGTGGCCAAAATGGCTGACCCCAGGGCACCTAAGATTTAGTTAGGGATATTTTTAGTAAAACTCATGAACAGGTCACAGGCCATGACTTTTACTTTATTGCCCGTGACCTGTCCATGACTTTTACTAAAAATACCCATGACTAAATCATAGCCATAGCCATAACAATGGCTGGTGTTGTTCTCTACACTTCTCTTGGATCGGTCATGCAACAAAAATGGAGGTGACTATACCTTCTTTTGGAAAGGACAGCCATCAGAAGAGAGGTTTATTCATGTGCTTGGTTTGCCATCTAGAACAAGATTGCTAGCCAGCTTTTTGAATTCCCTATGAGTATTAAAGAATGTCTCATGATTCTTCATCTTGAGATTACTAATGACCAGTATGCCACGATCATCAGTGTGTATGCTCATTATACACCTGTAAATGGTTAAGAAGCTAGGATAACCTCTCTGGCACCTGACCAAAATGACCAATGGAGAGACAAGATACTTTCAAAACCTGGAGGAGGGAGAAAAACAAAGGGTCTGTGTCTGTCTGTGTGATGCTTTTGCCGGGGACAGAACAGGAATGAAGTTTTAGAATTTAGTAATAATCTAGCTAGATATGCGTTAGATTATGATTTCTTTAAATGGCTGAGAAATTAAGCTGTGCTGAATAGAATGAATATTCCTGTCTGTGTGTCTTTTTGTAACTTAAGGTTTTGCCTAGAGGGATTCTCTATGTTTTGAATCTAATTACCCTGTAAGGTATTTACTATCCTGATTTTACAGAGGTGATTCTTTTTTACTTTTTCTTCTATTAAAATCCTTCTTTTCAGAAACTGAATGCTTTTTCATTGTTCTTAAGAATCAAGGGTTTGGGTCTGTGGTCACCTATGCAAATTGGTGAGGATTTTTACCAAACCTTCTCCAGGAAGTGGGGTGCAAGAGTTGGGAGGATTTTGGGGGGGAAAGATGTTTCCAAACAACGCTTTCCTAATAAATAAACCCAGATAAATGTTTGGTGGTGGCAGTGGAAGTCCAAGGGCAAAGGATAAAATAGTTTGTACCTTGGGGAAGTTTTAACCTAAGCTGGTAAAAGTAAGCATAGGAGGTTTTCATGCAGGTCCCCACATCTGTACCCTAGAGTTCAGAGTGGGGAAGGAACCTTGACACCAGTAAAACCAAGATACTTATAATTGGCTTAAAGCTATAGTTCAAAGCACATAAGAACATAAGAATAGCCATACTGGGTCAGACGAAAGGTCCATCCAGCCCAGTACCCTGTCTACCGACAGTGGCCAATGCCAGGTGCCCCAGAGGGAGTGAACCTAACAGGTAATGATCAAGTGATTAATGGATGATTAAACAAATGATTAAGGTCAGGCTTGACAAAGCCCTGGCTGGGATGATTTAGTTGGGGATTGGCCCTGCTTTGAGCAGGGGGTTGGAATAGATGACCTCCTGAGGTCCCTTCCAACCCTGATATTCTATGATTCTATGAAGTGATCTCTCTCCTGCCATCCATCTCCACCCTCTGACAAACAGAGGCTAGGGACATCATTCCTTACCCATACTGGCTAATAGCCATTAATGGACTTAACCTCCATGAATTTATCGAGTTCTCTTTTAAACCCTGTTACAGTACTAGCCTTCACAACAACGTGATCGTTCCCCTCTATTTGACATTGGTGAGGCCTCATCTGGAGTACTGTGTCCAGTTTTGGTCCCCACACTACAAGAAGGATGTGGAAAAATTGGAAAGCATCCAGCGGAGGGCAACAAAAATGATTAGGGGACTGGAAAACATGACTTACGAGGAGAGGCTGAGGGAACTGGGATTGTTTAGTCTGTGGAAGAGAAGAAAGAGGGGGGATTTGATAGCTGCTTTCAACTACCTGAGAGGGGGTTCCAAAGAGGATGGATCTAGACTGTTCTCAATGGTAGCAGATGACAGAACGAGGAGTAATGGTCTCAAGTTGTAGTGGGGGAAGTTAGGTTGGATATTAGGAAAAACTTTTTCACTAGGAGGGTGGTGAAACACTGGAATGCGTTACCTAGCGAGGTGGTGGAATCTCCTTCCTTTGAAGTTTTTAAGGTCAGGCTTGACAAAGCCCTGGCTGGGATGATTTAGTTGGGGATTGGTCCTGCTTTGAGCAGAGGGTTGGACTAGATGACCCTGAGGTCCCGTCCAACCCTGATATTCAATGATTCTATATTCTATGATTCTCCTCAGGCAAGGAGTTCCACAGGCTGACTGTGCGCTGAGTGAAGAACTTCCTTTTTATTTGTTTTAAACCTGCTATCCTTTAATTTCATTTGGTGGCCCCTAGTTCTTATATTATGGGAACGAGTAAATAACTTTTCCTTATTCACTTTCTCCACACCACTCATGAATTTATATACCTCTATCATATCCCCTCTTAGTCTCCTCTTTTCCAAGCTGAAAAGTCCTAGCCTCTTTAATCTCTCCTCATATGGGACCTGTTCCAAATCCCTAATCATTTTAGTTGCCCTTTTCTGAACCTTTTCTAATGCCAGTATATCTTTTTTGAGATGAGGGGACCACATCTGTACGCAGTAGTCAAATGTGGGCGTACCATGGATTTATATAAGGGCAATAAGATATTCTCCCACTTATTCTCTATGCCTTTTTTAATGATTCCTAACATTCTGTTTGCTTTTTTGACTGCCGCTGCACACTGCATGGACATCGTCAGAGAACTATCCACGATGACTCTAAGATCTTTCTCCTGATTAGTTGTAGCTAAATTAGCCTCCATCATATTCTATGTATAGTTGGGGTTATTTTTTCCAATGTGCATTACTTTACATTTATCCACATTAAATTTCATTTGCCATTTTGTTGCCCAATCACTTATTTTTGTGAGATCTTTTTGAAGTTCTTCACAGTCTGCTTTGGTCTTAACTATCTTGAGCAGTTTAGTATCATCTGAAAATTTTGCCACCTCACTGTTTACCCCTTTCTCCAGATCATTTATGAATAAATTGAATTGATAATTGAATTGCTCCTAGGACTGACCCTTGGGAGACACCACTAGTTACCCCTCTACATTCTGAAAATTTACCATTTATTCTTACCCTTTCTTCCCTGTCCTTTAACCAGTTCTCAATCCATGAAAGGATCTTCCCTCTTATCCCATGACAACTTAATTTACATAAGAGCCTTTGGTGAGGGACTTTGTCAAAGGCTTGTCAAAGGCTTTCTGGAAATCTAAGTACACAATGTCCACTGGATCCCCCTTGTCCACATGTTTGTTGACCCCTCTGTCAAGGTTCCTCCCCCACTCTGAACTCTAGGGTACAGATGTGGGGACCTGCATGAAAAACCTCCTAAGCTTATCTTTACCAGCTTAGGTCAAAACTTCCCCAAGGTACAAAATATTCCCCCCGTTGTCCTTGGACTGGCCGCTACCACCACCAAACTAATACTGGTTACTGGGGAAGAGCTGTTTGGACGCGTCCTTCCCCCCAAAATACTTCCCAAAACCTTGCACCCCACTTCCTGGACAAGGTTTGGGAAAAAGCCTCACCAATTTGCCTAGGTGACTACAGACCCAGACCCTTGGATCTTAAGAACAATGAACAATCCTCCCAACACTTGCACCCCCCCTGTCCTGGGAAATGTTGGATAAAAAGCCTCACCAATTTGCATAGGTGACCACAGACCCAAACCCTTGGATCTGAGAACAATGAAAAAGCATTCAGTTTTTTACAAGAAGACTTTTAATAAAAAATAGAAGTAAATAGAAATAAAGAAATCCCCCCTGTAAAATCAGGATGGTAGATATCTTACAGGGTAATTAGATTCAAAAACATAGAGAACCCCTCTAGGCAAAACCTTAAGTTACAAAAAAGATACACAGACAGAAATAGTTATTCTATTCAGCACAATGCTTTTCTCAGCCATTTAAAGAAATCATAATCTAACACATACCTAGCTAGATTACTTACTAAAAGTTCTAAGACTCCATTCCTGTTCTGTCCCTGGCAAAAGCAGCATACAGACAGACACAGACCCTTTGTTTCTCTCCCTCCTCCCAGCTTTTGAAAGTATCTTGTCTCCTCATTGGTCATTTTGGTCAGGTGCCAGCGAGGTTACCTTTAGCTTCTTAACCCTTTACAGGTGAGAGGAGCTTTCCCCTGGCCAGGAGGGATTTCAAAGGGGTTTACCCTTCCCTTTATATTTATGACACCCTCAAAGAACTCTAATAGATTAGTAAAACATGATCTCCCATTACAGAAACCATGTTGACTTTTGCGCAACAATTTATGTTCGTCTGTGTCTGACAATTTTATTCTTTACTATTGTTTCAGCTAATTTGCTCGGTACTGACGTTAGACTTACTGGTCTGTAATTGCCAGGATCACCTCTAGAGCCCTTCTTAAATATTGGCATTACTTTAGCTATCTTCCAATCACTGGGTACAGTAGCTGATTTAAAGGACAGGTTACAAACCATAGTTAATAGTTCTGCAATTTCACATTTGAGTTCTTTCAAAACTCTTGGGTGAATGCCATCTGGTCCCGGTGACTTGTTGCTGTTAAGTTTATCAATTAATTCCAAAACCTCCTCTAGTGACACTTCAGTCTGTGACAATTCCTCAGATTTGTCACCTATAAAAGATGGCTCAGTTTTGGGAATCTTCCTAACATCCTCAGCTGTGAAGACTGAAGCAAAGAATTCATTTAGTTTCTCTGCGATGACTTTATCATCTTTAAATGCTCCTTTTGTATCTCGATCGTCCTGGGTCCCCACTGGTTGTTTAGCAGACTTCCTGCTTCTGATGTACTTAAAAAACATTTTGTTATTACCTTTTGAGTTTTTGGCTAGCTGTTCTTCAAACTCCTTTTTGGCTTTTCTTATTACATTTTTATATTTAGTTTGGCAGTGTTTATGCTCCTTTCTAGTTACCTCACTACGATTTGACTTCCACTTTTTAAAAGATGCCTTTTTATCTCTCACTGCTTCTTTTACATGGTGGTTAAGCCATGGTGGCTCTTATTTAGTTCTTTTACTGTGTTTTTTAATTTGGGGTATACATTTAAGTTGCGCCTCTATTATGAGGTCTTTGAAAAGTGTCCATGCAGCTTGCAGGGATTTCACTCTAGTCACTGTACCTTTTAATTTCTGTTTAACTAACCTCCTCATTTTTGCATAGTTCCCCTTTCTGAAATTAAATGCCATGGTGTTGGGCTGTTGAGGTGTTCTTCCCACCACAGGAATGTTAAATGTTGTTATATTATGGTCACTATTTCCAAGCGGTGCTGTTATAGTTACCTCTTGGACCAGATCCTGTGCTCCACTCAGGACTAGATCCAGAGTTGCCTCTCCCCTTGTGGGTTCCTGTACCAGCTGCTCCAAGAAGCAGTCATTTAAAGTATCGAGAAATTTTGTCTCTGCATTTCGTCCTGAGTGACATGTACCCAGTCAATACGGGGATAATTGAAATCCCCCACTATTACTGAGTTCTTCATTTTGATAGCCTCTCTAATCTCCTTTAGCATTTCATCCTAACTATCACTGTCCTGGTCAGGTGATCGATAATAGATCCCTACTGTTATATTCATATTAGAGCATGGAATTACTATCCATAGAGATTCTATGGAACATGTGGATTCATTTAAGATTTTTATTTCATTTGATTCTACATTTTGTTTCACATATAGTGCCACTCTCCCCCCCCCGCCCCGGCACGACCTGTTCTGTCCTTCCAATATATTTTGTACCCCGGAATGATTGTGTCCCATTGATTGTCCTCACTCCACCAGGTTTCTGTGATGCCTATTATATCAATATCCTCCTTTAACATGAGGTATTCTAGTTCACCCATCTTAAAGGTTGCTGCATGACATCAAGAATCAGCATCCAGTAATAGAACCTCTTGATGATTCCTCATCTTCTGAGAAGTTTGGCGTGCCATCACTCACACGAGAAACAACAAGGTACCAGGCCCAGGTGGCATCCCATGCAGGTCTTCAAAGCTGGTGGAATAGCACTTGTGCAAAAACTTCATCAGTTTCTTGTTAGAATTTGGGTTAATGGGGAAATTCCACCCAACCTGAAAGAATGCCAATATTGTGACCATTTTTAAGAAATGGGACAACTCAATGTACGGGAATTACCGTGGTATTGATCTCCTCTCCATTGCCAGGAAGATCCTAGCTTGCATCCTTTTGAACTGTCTCCTCCTTCTTGCCGAAGATGTTCTTCCAGAATCCCAATGTGATTTAAGACCATCTTGGCGCACCACCAACAGTATTCTGGTTATTGTTGTTTGTCCTTTGAGTTCAAAGATGACCATGACATCACTGATTGGTCTGGTTTCTGTGTACAAGTAAGTGACTGATCAGGCCAATTTGAGCTTTGAACTGTCTGTGACACACTGAACAAGAAATGCTGCTATGAGATACTTGATTAACAGCAGACATGTTGCTGTTGCAAGATTTACACTGCTGGCATTTCTGCTCTGCCTCAGTAGTTCTCCTCGGCTCATAGACTATAGCTCTGGTATGGATAAGACTTTGTCAGGTAGAACAATCACGAGAGAGATCTTCCAAAAACTCTGAGTCAATGTTGAAATGCCTCAAGGATAATTCGAGGGAGTCTCTGAAACATTTCTTCTGGTCTTCCTTTATCTCACCATAAAAGATCTTTGGCAGTTGCTCATCTGACATTCTGGTGACATGGCCTGGCCATCTCATCTGTGATTTCATAAACAAAATATGGATGCTTGGAATACGCGCCATAGGCTCCGTCTCCGTGGGTGCTCCAGGGCTGGTGATCCAGGGTGAAGTGAGGGTCGGGTGTGCTCAGGGGAGGAGGCTGAATGGGGCAGGAAGAGACAGGGCAGGAGCGGAGCAGGGACGGGAAGAGATGGGGTGGGGCCTTGGGGAAGGGGTGGAGTGGAGGCAGGGCCTGAGGTAGAGCAGGGGTCAAGCACCCCCCCCCAGGAAATTACAAAGTTGGCACCTGTGCCCATATGAAAACCTCAGTATCTGGAACCTTGTCTTGCCATCTTATCCCCATCAGTTTCCTCAGACAGCCCAAATGAAAGTGATTTAGCTTTATAACATGGCATCTATACTCTATCCAGGTTTTGCATGCATACATCAAAGTTGGTAACACAATGGCTTTGTAGACATTCAGTTTTGTTTGTTGACTAATGCAGCTGCGTTGCCACACATTTGCACATAGTCTGCCAAAGGCCACACTTGCTTTAGCAATTCTACCGCTGGTTTAATCATCGATATGAACTGCACATGACAGTGTACTGCTGAGGTAGGTAAACTTCTCCACTGCCTGGAGGGTTTGGCCATTCTCTGTGACACTAGGGTCTATGTAAGGCTTTCCTGCTGCAGGCTAGTACGTCACTTCTTTCTTCTTGACGTTGATTTTGAGACCAAAATTGTCACAAGCTGAAGAGAAATAGTCCGTACGACGCTGCATGTCAGACTCAGATTTGGCATTCAGGGAACAGTCATCAGCAAACAGAAGATCATGAACAAACACTTCCTGGACTTTCGTCTTTGCCTGTAGTCTCCTCAGATTGAAAAGCGTGCCATCAATCCGGTATCTGATGCCAATCCTGGTGTCACAGTCATGAAAGGCATCTGTAAGCATGGCATCATACTGAAGAGGGTTGGGGCCAACACACAGCCGTACTTGACTCCCTTTGTGACTGGGAATGGTTCAGATGACTCACTGCCGTCCCTAACATGAATGAATATGCCATCATGGAATTGCCGAACCATTGCTATGAATTTCTCTGGGCAACTGAATTTTGCCATGATCTTCCAAAGGCCCTCCCAACTGACTGTATCAAATGCTTTTGTCAGATCAATGAAAGTCATATACAGGTTTGAGTTCTGTTCCTGGCATTTCTCCTGAAGTTGACAAGCTGCAAACACCACGTCTATGGTCCTGCATGCTTTCCTGAAGCGACACTGACTGTTAGGCAGGAGCCCTTGTTCAGTATGTTGCACAAGGCGATTCAGCAGAATTCTGGTGAGAATTTTGCTGGATATTGAGAACAAGGAGATACCTGGATAGTTATTGCAGGATTGTCAGTTGCCTTTCTGCTTGTACAAGTGAATGATGGATGCATCCTTGTACTCCTGGGGTATAGTTCCTTGAGTCTACATTGATCGGAAAAATTCAGTCAGTTTCAGAGCCATGTGCAAGCCTCTGGCCTTATAGACTTCTGCTGATAGCATCTGTTTCAGGTGCTTTGCCATTTGACAGCAGGTCAATTGCTTTCACAGTTTCAGTCAGCATTGAGGGATCAGCAAGAGATATGTTGCTATCAGTCTGGGGTAGCTGATTAATAGCCTCCTTGCTAACAGACTGGACCACAGCTAAGGTGGAGGATCCTGCAGCATAAGCAACTCTGAGGAGCAGGGACTTGGACTGGGGGATCTTGAGGGTGCGGTGTGTTGAAATGGAATGATAATGGCTAACCTAATCCTTCATAGCACACAGTTAACACTCATCGAAAATATTACAGTTCTTTTAGCAGATCACTGAACTGCTGCCCATGAGTCCATCTACCATGCCAGGAAAGTGACTGGGACTTTGACCTTCTCTCTGAACGTGATTAAGGACTGGCAGAGTGCCTCTACCACTCCTGAACATACTGGGGTAATAATGCCTCCTCCTCCTGAATTGAAGCAAAATGATGAACCATGCCCAGAAACAGAAGCAGGATTTGACAATGGACTAGTGATAAATCATGAACATCAGATTATGTATAATAATGTACAGTGCCAAATGATACCTGTGGTAATGGATTTAACTAATTTTACATTACCACAGCAGCTCTGTCATGCAACATATGTATGCTTCTGTATACAAATGATAGCAACAGTAGTGCAAAATTTCAGACAGTCAATGGATGGAGTGGAATTAGAGGACATTTGGTGGCTTGAGAAGGGACAGAATCAGGGGAAGAGAGATAAAAGAGATATGGGAACAGTATTAGAAGTTGGGGTGTTGGAAACTTCTGCATGGAATCATATGGATATCACAGTATTGTTGGAGGAAAATCAGAATATGAGAGTTCAATTACAAAACCTGTTAACAAAGTTAAATAAACAGCAGAATGAGGATATAGGGGAGGATTTAAAGGATGTTCAGGATGCTAGGATAACAGGACAGCTGTTTAGGGAAGTGGAAGCAGCAATCAGCGTAATGGGAAAAATCATGAACCGTCCTACTGTGTCAAAGCAAAGGTGATTACATGTTCGTGGTACAGCAGCTTCCATACAGGAGCTACAAGTTTGACTAAAGGAAACTCAAGGTGGGGAAGTGCCTGGGTTCATAACAAATAAGATGCTAGAACAATTGGATGAAAATAAAAGGAGTAGATTGGTGCAGGGTCGGGCGTTACTCACGGATCAGTTATGCTGAGGGCTTATCTACACTTATAGCACGGCAGCGGTGCAGCTGCTCCAATGCCAGTGTAGCACTTAGCGAAGACGTTACCTACGCCGATGGGAGAGCGTCTCCTGTCAGCACAGGTACCCGTCTCCCCAGGAGGTGGTAACTGTCAACAGGAGAAGCCCTCCGTTGACGGTCTACACTGAGGGTTAGGTCAGTATGACTGTGTCACTTAGGGTGTGGGTATTCCACACCCCTGAATGACATAGTTATACCAACATAAGCTCCTAGTCTAGACCAAACCTTAAGAAAGGAGCAAGCTTGATGAAACATGGATCCTTCCTATAGTATTAGCAGTACCAGTGGCCACAGGACTAAGTGAAGCATTAAGACTGTATAATGTCCAGTCCCTAGGTATGTCAGACATACCATGGCAGGTTACATCTTAAAGAACGTCATCATTCTCAGATACTGGTAAGGACGGGGGGGGGGGGGGGAGTCTGGAAATCCTCAGATATCTCGTGTGTTCCAAGAGGCAGGTTACCTGGCTATGTCATTGTGATGTACTGCTGGCATGTGTAAGAAATTGTAGAGTAATCATGTTTGTGACAACAATAAAATATAAGGTAATTCAAAAAATTGAAAAGATTGTTGGCCACCTTCTCTCAGCAGTATCTCCATTGATCTGCAAGGTCTCCCCTCATTGGTAGCAGGGTTTTGGTCCTTCATCCCATCAGTGTTTACATTGAATTGTTTTGGCAGCACTGTGATGAGGTATTCCTGTGTACTAAAAATGCTAACTCGGGGTTTGAACCAGAAGAAACAGCCTTGTGTAACAGTCTCTTAGCTGATTTAACAGCTGATTCCACCTTACCATTATTCTGTGGGTGTACTAAGGAGCTGGTGTGGTGATCAAACTCCCACGTGCATGCAAATTCCTTGAATTCTTTCAAGGCAAACTGGGGTCCATTACTGGTGAATACAGTGTTTGGAATGACATATCTCACAAAGTTGACCTTCAGTTTGCCAATCACTGACTTGCTTCTTGTATCAGGCAGGACATGGACCTCCCAGAAGTTTAAATAGTAGTCCACTATTTTCTTTTAAAGTAAATAAGTCCACTCCCACCATTTCCCATGATTGGGTGAGCAGTTCATGTGGTAACAAAATCTCTTTTTGCTGGCTGTTAACACATGACTGGCAGGTGTCACACCCGTTTATCAAGGAGCAGAGTTGCACATTCATTCCTGGCCAATAAGAACACTCTTGAGCTCATCTAAGACAGTTGTCAATGCCCAGATGTGAGGCATGTATTTTTTGCATGATATTCTTATGTAATGAAGTGGGGACAAGAGCTTTCTTAACTTCCTGTAGTTGGATGTCTTTTTGTATAGTCTCTTTGATTTCTACCAGCTTCGCTGTTGAAACTGGGAGATAGTGCAACATGTTAATGGATTCGCAAAAAGAAAAGGAGTACTTGTGGCACCTTAGAGACTAACCAATTTATTTGAGCATAAGCTTTCGTGAGCTACAGCTCACTTCATCAGATATTGAGCTGTAGTTCACGAAAGCTTATGCTCAAATAAATTGGTTAGTCTCTAAGGTGCCACAAGTACTCCTTTTCTTTTTGCGAATACAGACTAACAAGGCTGTTACTCTGAAACATGTTAATGGATTCAGTGTCCTAATCCCCTACCCAAAAATTGCTGATGCTGGGTATATATGCCTTGTTCAGGATGTCAGCCATGGGCAGCTGGTGGAGCCCTCCTCTGGGGATGCTAGCCCCCAGCTCCTCCCGTTCCGCCCATGCCCTCCCCACAGCCGGAGCCCCGAGACCCCCTGCGCACTCCCACAGCCAGAGCCACAAGTTTCCCGCCCCCCACCCCATGCCCTGAGGAGCCCCAGGCTGACCGAAGCCCTGAGCCTCCCCCTCCCACACCTGGAGGAGCCCCGGCTGGGCTGGCTGAAGCCCTGAGCTGAGCCTCCCCATGCCTGGAGGAGCCCAGGGCTGGCCACAGCTGCACCGTGCTTCCCCTCCCCAGACCCAACCAGCCCACCGCCCAGGGGAAAATTGTCCATTGGAAGATGCTTTTGATATGCCCCATGAAGGTTTGTGCCTCCTCAGCTGCCCCAGAACCTGCATGGGGCATAATAAAAGCAAAAATTTCGCTGCCAAACCCTGCAACTCCCCTGGCCTATTATGCCCGGTGTCCATGGTGTTAGCTAACACCAGTAATCATCCTGGACAATATCTGACCACCTGCTAGTGCTTGGGGTGTATCAGCATAGACTGCAATCTTTTTGGAGCACTAAAAAGGGCCTTTGCTATGATTTTCTCTATGGATTTGTTGTCCGATTGCAGTATTACTGCGTAACCATAGATGTACTGATGGAATCACTCCACTCCAAATACCACAGACAGAAACTCTTTCTATTTGCTCATACTCCTGTTCAGTCTCTGACAGGGCTCTGCAGTCATAAGCTTCTGCAAAACAGCTACCTCAATCCTTTCTCCATTACATCACACTGGCGTGTCAGTGGCTCTCCTGGCCGGTAGTACTTTAGGACAGGAGTACTCAGTATTATTTGTTTCTGCATGTCAAATACTTGCTGTTGGTAACTTGCCCAGTCCCACTAAACATCCTGCCTTGTAAGCTGGCATGTGGTTCTGCTACTGTAGCCAACTATGGACAAAATTTGGACAGAAAATTTATCATTCCTTTATCCCTTTCACATCTGCTGGAGCTGGCATGTCTCTGACTGCTTTGATCTCACTGGGACCTGCATTCAGGCCCTCTGCTGTGAGCAGATATGCAATGTATATCACCTCATGCTGTTTACATCACATTTTTCCCTGGGCTGACTGTTATAGAATCAGAGAATATCAGGGTTGGAAGGGACCTCAGGAGGTCATCTAGTCCAACCCCCTGCTCAAAGCAGGACCAATCCCCAATTTTTGCCCCAGATCCCTAAATGGCCCCCTCAAGGATTGAACTCACAACCCTGGGTTTAGCAGGCCAGTGCTCAAACCACTGAGCTATCCCTCCCTCCATCATCCTCCAAGGGACAGTACAGTTCTTGTCCCTGCATTGCTGTAGAAATCTTGTAGTTTTCTGTCATGATCTCATTTACCTTCTGTATCATTGCTCTCTTCACCAATCATGAGGATATCATCTGCAATTATTTCCTTCAAGAGCTTCGGGGAGTCCTCTCTGAAATATGTTTGGTGCTGGACCTATGCCCATCAGCATAGGCAGACATATGTAAGGACGAAATGGTGTTGCAAAGTTTGCAGCATGCTGGACTCTTTATGCAGGCTTATGTGCCAAAACCTATTCCTCACATCACAAACTGTCAAGATTCTGGCTTTAGAAATTTCTGGCAAGATGTCACCACCTGTGGACACTGGATGGTCAACATAATCATTATCATCATCACTCCCATAACTGCATTGGTCGTTGGGGCACCCTCATTGATGAGCAATCAACCAATTGTCTCCACCCCTGACGATTATGTGTCAGTGCTTGAGTCTCCATGAAGTCCATTCCTGTCCACTTTTTTATGTTGTCAATCCATCTCTTCTTCTGTCTACCTCTTCTTCTCTTCCCCTGTACTGTCCCTTGGAGGATGATCTTGGATAGATCAGATGATCTTGTTACATGGCCATACCACTTCAGCTTGGCTTCTTCACGGTCATCAGAAGGTCTTCATATGACCCAGCGCATTGGGTGATGATGTTGCGGATCTCTTCATTAGTGATGTGGTCAAAGTAGGAGATACTTCCGTAAAATCCTGGGTAGCTCATCTCTACTACCTGTATTTTCCATTCAAGTTCTGCCATAAGGGTCCATGTCTCGCATGCATATGGAAAAATGGAGATGACCAATGTGTGCAGCAGTGTCAGTTTGGATTCCAGTTCTTATTCCTCCAAATTGGCTTTAGCTTTGCCATTGCTGCTGTTGATTGCACAGATCTTGCCCGAATTTCTGCCTTGGATCCTTCATCAGTGATGATTGCCCCCAAATACTTGAACTGTTTCACTGTCTCCAGCTCTGTCCACGGACAGTGATATGTGAGCTGATCCAATCAAGTTTGTTTGTCATCAACTTGGTTTTCTCTGCACTGATTTCCATGCCATATTTTGTGGAGGTTTCATCCAATCATTTCACAAGGTTGGCAAGTTCATCTTCACTGCCTGCCAGGCCACCAATGTCATCAGTGAACTGATGATTTGGTATCATTCACCCCCCAATGCTGACTGCGCATATGTGATCTTCTAGGGCATCAGTCATTATGCGCTCCAAGTAGATGTTGAACAGTGTGGGCGAAAGAAGGCAGCCTTGCCAGACTCCAACAGTGGTACAAAACCACTCTCCTATTGTGCCATTGATGAGAACTGCACTGCTGGCCCTGGCATACAGTTGTTTAATGGTAAGAATAAGCTTACGACCAACATTGTACTTCTTCATGGTTGCCCAGAGAGCTTTGTGCCATACCTGTCAAATGCCTTCTTGAAGCCAACAAAGGTGTGGTAGATGTCCTGCTGGTGTTATAAGTACTTCTCACATAGAACACGAAGGTTGAAAATCTGTTCTGTGGTACTTCTTCCAGCACGAAAGCCAACCTGTTCTTCAGGGATGATATTCTCTGCTTGTGGCTTCAATCTGTTCAATATGACTTTCAACATCACTTTGCTGGGATGGCTAATTAATCTTATGGTCTGATAATTTTGACACAATTTCAGGTTGCCGTTCTTTGGCAGAGTGATGATTAGTGACTGTGTCCACGTGGAGGGCCACTCACCGGTCTGCCAGATCTTGTTGCAGATTTTGGTGAGTGCATCGATTACTATTTCTCCTCCGAATTTCATCAGTTCCACTGGGATGTTCTCAATACCTGTAGCCTTTCTGTTCTTGAATGATTTCACAGCTGTCTCCACTTCTTCACGTAGTACTGGAAAGTCATTCTCCTATGTTGAATCTGGGCTGTCTAAGACCCTAGCATCTCCATTTGTCTCGTGGTTGTATAGATCAGAGCAGTAGATTGTCCACCTATTGTCCACCTTTTTTCTGTAAAACTGTTCCCTTCTTTGTCTTGAATTGCATTAGTTTTGGTCCACCGTTCCTTCGTCAGATCTTTTACTACCTGGAAGGCTTGTTTGCTATTTTTATTATTGATACACTCTTCAATTTTAGAGCTTTGTTTTTCAGTCCACATCTTCATGCCTTTCTTGATCTTTCTGCCAATCACTCTGTATTTATCAGCTCCCTCAGTGTTGTTCTTGTCTCTCTTAAATTCTCTTCTAATGTCACACATTTGTAGTATTTCATTTGTGACCCAAGGTTTTGTCTTCTTACGATGTTTCCCAAGGATGTCCATTGCTGCCTCATTCATTACAGCGTTGAAATTGTTAGTCATTGTTTCTACATCTTCCTCTAGAGCAAGCAGCGGGGCAAAATTTCCACCGATCATTGCTTGGAATGACTCT
Organism: Caretta caretta; assembly: GCF_965140235.1. Lineage (NCBI taxonomy): Eukaryota > Metazoa > Chordata > Testudines > Cheloniidae > Caretta > Caretta caretta. Next base: position 11,667,387 of record NC_134225.1, read on the forward strand.
GCAATGTTTCAGTCTCTGAGTCTTTCTAAGTCAAACTTGGTTCTAGTCAACTTTGACCTGACAATTTTTCTTAGCCGCAGCCAAAAATTTAGTCGTGATCACTTCCAATATCAGCACTGGGGAAGCTCCTTATTTTAGCTCTGTTAATCCCAGAACAAAATCGGTGTTGCACCATGATGTAGTCGATCTGGCTGTGATGTAGACCATTAGGTGTGTGCCATGTTGATCATCTGAATGCTTTATGTGCTCCTAATGTGTTGCAAGAACACATTGTGGGTCCGGAGACAGAATAGGCCTACTGCTCTTCCTGCATACCATAAGAGGTGATTAAAAGGGGCTGCCTGGGGAGGGATGGGCTCCTCCAGGTTAGAAATTTGCCCAAGATACATCATGTGATGAGCAAGACAACGATGTTCATACTGGATTGATCACAGCCCGGGTTAATAATGACCTTGCCATCCGTCTCCCACCACGGCAGACGTGACAAGTATACTACTGGTGTAACCCCAACAAAGAAGATCCATGGAAGGAACATCACCATAGCCACATGGAATGTAAGGACACTGAGACAAATAGGGAGGTTGAAAGAACTCACATACGAAATGGAACAATACACCTGGCACCTCCTAGGAATCTCTGAGGTCAGATGGAAGAACTTTGGAGAGATACTAATGGAAGAAGGCCATCTACTCTATTACAGTGGAGAGGACAAACATGTCAATGGCGTAGGATTTCTTGTGCATAAAGATATCAAGAATTCAGTATTAGGATGCCACCCAATGTCCAGCAGACTTATTTCCATCTGCTAAAGCCAGTACCGTTTAATATCACAGTGGTACAAGTCTACGCCCCTACAACAGACTATGACAATGAGCAAATTGAAGATTTTTACAATCAGCTCCAAGACATCATTGATAAGGTACACAAGAAATATGTCCAGATTGTACAAGGAATGCTAAAGTGGGTACTGATGCATAGGCAGATTGGTGAGATTATTTTGGCCCTTTCTGTAATGTGGTAACCAATGAGAGAGGATTGAGGCTTTTGGAGTTTGCCAGCTATAACAATCTGGTTCTGCAAACATTGGATGGTAGCATCTTTTTAATGCCCAGTTTAGTGGCTTTGGGTCTATGTAGATATGTAATTTTCCTGATGGCTTCCTTATTACCACCATGTTGCTTACCTAAGTTGTAGTGGCCTCTGCAGGTGCTATGACACCCCTGTTCTGAAGACTTTTGAGCTCCTTGTATGCTGGATTATATAGTGCCTCTGGAATTTTTCTTCCTGGTCAGTACACAGGTTCCACTGTGGGGGTCTACTTCCAGTTGCAGCTTTCTTTCAAGACATTCATCACCTTTGAAAACATCCCCATATGCTTTTAAAATTGTCTCCACTGTCCATAGGACTCCCCCTTGTGCTTCTTGCACTGCACTACAAAATTCTGGTGCTGCACAGCGATCATCTCCATGGTTTGTATGGCTGTATTCCCCAAGAGGGACCTATGGAGTTTGCCATCCACCATCACAATCTTCAGTTGAGACTGTCTGTTGTTTTTCGAGCTAGTTACTATGAGCTCACATTTTCCTAACATTGTATCATCCTCTCATTGTACATTATTAGATCGTGCCTGCTTTTTGTAATGGGTGTGTTTTAATCAAATTCACCCCAAGGTATCACATTGCAGTAGGCCCGGCTAACCATCTGAAATTGCACAGGGCATGTCCCTATTAACCTTGTTGCATGCACAGTGATTAAGAACACAAGAATGGCCCTACTGGGTCAGACCAAAGGTCCATCTAGCCCAGTATCCTGTCTTTCGACAGTGGCCAGTGCCAGATGCCCCAGAGGGAATAAACAGAACAGGTAATCATCAAGTGTTCCACCCCTGTCGCTCATTCTCAGCTTCTGGCAAACAGAGGCTCGGGACACCATTCCTGCCCATCCTGGCTAATAGCCATTGATGGACCTATCCACCATGAATTTATCTAGTTCTTTTTTGAACCCTGTTATGATCTTGGCCTTCACAACATCCTCTGGCAAGGAGTTCCACAGGTTGACTGTGCATTGTGTGAAGAAATACTTCATTTTATTTGTTTTAAACCTGCTCCCTATTAATTTCATTTGGTGACCCCTAGTTCTTGTGTTATGAGAAGTAGTAAACAACACTTCCTTATCTGCTTTCTCTACACCAGTCATGATTTTATAGACCTCAATCATATCTCCCCTTAGTCGTCTCTTTTCCAAGATGAAAAGTCCCAGTCTTATTAACCTCTCCTCATAAGGAATCTGTTCCATAACCCTAATCATTTTTGTTGCCCTTTTCTGAACCTTTTCCAATTCCAGGATATCTTTTTTAAGATGTGGGTGTACCTGGGATTTATAGAGAGGCAACCTGATATTTTCTGTCCTATTATCTATCCCTTTCTTAATTATTCCCAGTATTCTGTTTGCTTTTTTGACTGCCGCTGCACATTGAGTGGATGTTTTCAGAGAACTATCAGCAATGACTCCAAGATCTCTTTCTTGAGTGATAACAGCTAATTTAGACCCCATCATTTTATATGTATAGTTGGGATTATATTTTCAAATGTTCATTACTTTGCATTTATCAACATTACATTTCATCTGGCATTTTGTTGCCCAGTCACCCAGTTTGGAAAGATCCTTTTGTAGCTCTTCGCAGTCTGCCTGGGTCTTAACTATCTTTAGTAATTTTGTAACATCTGAAAATTTTGCCACCTCACTGTTTACCCCTTTTTCCAGGTCATTTATGAATATGTTGAATAGGACTGGTCCCAGAACAGACCCCTGGGGGACACCACTATTCACCTCTCTCTATTCTGAAAACTGACCATTTATACCTACCCTTTGTTTCCTATCTTTTAACCAGTTACCAATCCATGAGAGCACTTTCCCTCTTATCCCATGGCAGCTTACTTGGCGTAAGAGCCTTTGGTGAGGGATCTTGTCAAAGGCTTTCTGAAAATCTAAGTACACTGTATCCACTGGATCCCCTTGGTCCATATGATTGTTGATCCCCTCAAAGAATTCTAGTAGATTGGTGAGGCATGATTTCCCTTTACTAAAACCAAGTTGACTCTTCCTCAACAAATTATGTTAATCTATATGTCTGCCAATATTGTTCTTTATTATAGTTTCAACCAGTTTGCCCTGTAAAGAAGTCAGGCTTACAGGCCTGTAATTGCTGGGATCACCTCTGGAGCCCTTTTTAAAAATTGGCATCACGTTAGCGATCCTCCAGTCATCTGGTACAGAAGCTGATTTAAATGATAGGTTACAGATGACAGTTAGTAGTTCTGCACTTTCACATTTGAGTTCCTTCAGAACTCTTGGGTAAATACGATCTGGTCCTGGTGACTTATTGCTGTTTAATTTATCAAGTTGTTCCAAAACTTCCTCTAATGATACCTCAATCTGGGGAGTTCCTCAGATCTGTCACCTAAAAAGAATGGCTCAGGTTCGGGAATCTCTCTCACATCCTCAGCCGTGAAGACCAATGCAAAGAATTCATTTAGTTTCTCCGCAATGGCCTTATCGTCCTTGAGTGCTCCTTTAATACCTCAATCGTCCAGTGACCCCACTGGTTGTTTAGCAGGCTTCCTGCATCTGATGTACTTAAAAAACATTTGCTATTACTTTTTGAGTCTTTGGGTAACTGTTCCTCAAATTCTTTTTTGGCCTTCCTCATTGTATTTTTACACTTCATTTATGCTCCTTTCTATTTTCCTCACTAGGATTTAACCTCCACTTTTTAAAGGATTCGTTTTTGCCTCTCACTGCTTCCTTTACTTTGTTGTTTACGGTTGCTCTTTTTTGGTTTTCTTATTATGTTTTTTAATTCGGGATATACATTTAAGTTGAGACTCTATTATGGTGTCTTTTAAAAGTATTGTTTCTTGTTACGTTCCTTTCCCAACAGTCTGAACCTGATATGTTCTCATACTCAAGGAGAGAGTCATGAAGTGTAATGTGCCATCCCCCTCTTGTACAAGTCTAACTGAATCTTTCTGAGACCTTCCTCTGGTCTTGCATACACTGTTCAAATGGTTTAACTTGCCACATTCCTTTCAATGCTGTCCTACTGTGGGACACTACTCCCACCCTTTACCCCATCATGCTGTCTTCCACAGTAAATGCAACTCACTATCGGTATAGCACCTGGCCACCTATTCTCCTTTGCTGTTGTCTCACTGCATGTACTTCTCAGGGTGCTGAGCCTCTTAAGGCTTTCATCCTTTCTCTTAAGGCTTTTGCTGCACGCCAATGTCTAAGCATCTGTAATGTCACATCACCTTCCCGGAGTAGCTGCTCCCACAGGTGGTCATCCCTGGTGACACAGACTATCCTGTCCCTAATCAGGGAGTCTATCAAATCTGTCCAAAATTGAATGTAACAGCCAGTGTGTGTAAGGTAATAACATAGGGGTCTATCCCCTCCCCTGTGGATTGGTCTCTAGTGAAAAACCTGTTTCACTCCACAGTTTCATTCTGCTTTGGGGAGTAATAGGTCCCCAAGTCTCTTAGGCCTGCTGTGAGGCTAAGGCAGTGGTGAGCTTCAGAGTGGTGTAGAGCTCTCTGCCTTGTTGTAAAATAACAGTTTTACTTTCCTGCTGTTGCCATCCTCCCACATGGCCAGGTCTGTGTACAGCTCAAACTCTTCCTATCACCCACTCCATTGCTGGGCTAGGTTTGTGTCTATAAGATCCAGGGCTGTGGGGGGCTTCAAATCCAGTTCCATGGCTCATGCTGCCAGTTGGTGCATGGCAGAGAACTCACAGCTCAGCCCCTGCTACCATGTTTCATTAGTCATGAGTTAAGCTGAATGCAGGTTAATCTGAACAAGTGGAACTTTATTAAACCTGTGCCCTGCTCTGTCCATGTGGCTGAGTCTCTTCTAACCTAACTCCACCTGTTCCCTATTCCCCTGGTGTCCCCTGAATAACAGCCCCTCAAGGGAACATGGGCCTTCAGACTCCATTTCCACTGACCATGATACAGGTACTGTGACAAAGTGCGGGATTTTCTTGTTTTTTCCTTGTTTTTCCAATGGTTTGCATGCAGAGGGAGTGTTTCCCTGGGTATTACTGGTTTAATGAGGTGATGGGAGTGGGAGTTTGTTGTTTCAGAGGACCAGCGATGGAACTTGGGACCCCAGCCAATGGCCTGGAGAATGGATACCCCATCGACTGGTGACCTGGCGACCCGGAGGCCCAGCTCGGGAGTCACAGCCAGTGGGAGGACAATGGGCTGTGGAGAGAGGACCCCGGTGACCTGACCAGGTGGTTCCAGCCAGCGGGGGCCAAAGCACAGAAGAGAGGAGAGAAGGCCCAGGTGACCCTGTTCCCCTGGACAGAAGACAGTGGACAGGGGCGGGGCTTGGGATTGGTGATATCAGATGCCCAGCTGGGAAGCAGAGAGAGGGAGCAGGCAGAGTGCACCTCGATGTAGGGGAGACTTAGATGTGCTGTGCTGAGGGGGGCCAAGCCTGAGGGCCCTGAGAGTTCCCGATGCTGTGTTCAGACGCTCAATAAACCCTCCTGTTTTACGCTGGCTGAGAGTCACTCCAGTCTAGAGAACAGGGTTACATTATTCCCCCTGGGAGTGGAGACCCCGGGGGTCCAGAGCAAGTGGACATCCAGAGGTGGCCCACCCGGCAATAAACAAGTGTGCTGAGGCTCAGAGAGATGTGGTTCCAGGAGGTGGAGGGGCTTAACCCCTGAGAGAGAGTGGACCCCTGAGAAGGGCTGTCTCACTGAAAGGGGTTCCCCCCAGGGACCACACGGGTCCAAGAGTGGGCACAACCTGTGAGTTCGTGACAGGCCCCTTTGTCCATCAGAAGAACTGTCCAACTGGGCACACAGCCACCGGGTGCACCATGCCAACATGATGAAGCCATACTGGGACAGGGAGAAGTTGGTGTTGGCTGTGTGTGGGCAGTGGGAGGAGAAGGGAGAGGATCCCCTGGTCGGACTCCTCCCTGAGGCTGGGGATGACCCCTCACTGGAGTCAATTCCCCTCTCAGACCAACTAACCCCTGCCCAGCAGGCAGAGATCAGAGAGGTGCTGCATTCATACCCACAGCTGTTCTCCAACCGGCCTAAGCTCACTTACCTGGCTGTCCACTGGTAGACACGGAAGCCAACCTTCCCATCATAGAAATCATAGAATATTAGGGTTGGAAGGGACCCCAGAAGGTCATCTAGTCCAACCCCCTGCTCGAAGCAGGACCAATTCCCAGTTAAATCATCCCAGCCAGGGCTTTGTCAAGCCTGACCTTAAAAACCTCTAAGGAAGGAGATTCTACCACCTCCCTAGGTAACGCATTCCAGTGTTTCACCACCCTCTTAGTGAAAAAGTTTTTCCTAATATCCAATCTAAACCTCCCCCACTGCAACTTGAGACCATTACTCCTCGTTCTGTCATCTGCTACCATTGAGAACAGTCTAGAGCCATCCTCTTTGGAACCCCCTTTCAGGTAGTTGAAAGCAGCTATCAAATCCCCCCTCCTTCTTCTCTTCTGCAGGCTAAACAATCCCAGCTCCCTCAGCCTCTCCTCATAAGTCATGTGTTCTAGACCCCTAATCATTTTTGTTGCCCTTCGCTGGACTCTCTCCAATTTATCCACATCCTTCTTGTAGTGTGGGGCCCAAAACTGGACACAGTACTCCAGATGAGGCCTCACCAATGTCGAATAGAGGGGAACGATCACGTCCCTCGATCTGCTCGTTATGCCCCTACTTATACATCCCAAAATGCCATTGGCCTTCTTGGCAACAAGGGCACACTGCTGACTCATATCCAGCTTCTCGTCCACTGTCACCCCTAGGTCCTTTTCCGCAGAACTGCTGCCTAGCCATTCGGTCCCTAGTCTGTAGCTGTGCATTGAGTTCTTCCGTCCTAAGTGCAGGACCCTGCACTTATCCTTATTGAACCTCATCAGATTTCTTTTGGCCCAATCCTGCAATTTGTCTAGGTCCTTCTGTATCCTATCCCTCACCTCCAGCGTATCTACCACTCCTCCCAGTTTAGTATCATCCGCAAATTTGCTGAGAGTGCAATCCACACCATCCTCCAGATCATTTATGAAGATATTGAACAAAACCGGCCCCAGGACCGACCCTTGGGGCACTCCACTTGGTACCGACTGCCAACTAGACATGGAGCCATTGATCACTACCCGTTGAGCCCGACAATCTAGCCAACTTTCAACCCACCTTATAGTGCATTCATCCAGCCCATACTTCTTTAACTTGCTGACAAGAATACTGTGGGAGACCGTGTCAAAAGCTTTGCTAAAGTCAAGAAACAATACATCCACTGCTTTCCCTTCATCCACAGAACCAGTAATCTCATCATAAAAGGCAATTAGATTAGTCAGGCATGACCTTCCCTTGGTGAATCCATGCTGGCTGTTCCTGATCACTTTCCTCTCATGCAAGTGCTTCAGGATTGATTCTTTGAGGACCTGCTCCATGATTTTTCCAGGGACTGAGGTGAGGCTGACTGGCCTGTAGTTCCCAGGATCCTCCTTCTTCCCTTTTTTAAAGATTGGCACTACATTAGCCTTTTTCCAGTCATCCGGGACTTCCCCCGTTCGCCACGAGTTTTCAAAGATAATGGCCAATGGCTCTGCAATCACAGCCACCAATTCCTTCAGCACTCTCGGATGCAACTTGTCCGGCCCCATGGACTTGTGCACGTCCAGCTTTTCTAAATAGTCCCTAACCACCTCTATCTCCACAGAGGGCTGGCCATCTCTTCCCCATTTTGTGATGCCCAGCGCAGCAGTCTGGGAGCTGACCTTGTTAGTGAAAACAGAGGCAAAAAAAGCATTGAGTACATTAGCTTTTTCCACATCCTCTGTCACTAGGTTGCCTCCCTCATTCAGTAAGGGGCCCACACTTTCCTTGGCTTTCTTCTTGTTGCCAACATACCTGAAGAAACCCTTCTTGTTACTCTTAACATCTCTGGCTAGCTGCAGCTCCAGGTGCGATTTGGCCCTCCTGATATCATTCCTACATGCCCGAGCAATATTTTTATACTCTTCCTTGGTCATATGTCCAACCTTCCATTTCTTGTAAGCTTCTTTTTTATGTTTAAGTTCCACTAGGATTTCACCATTAAGCCAAGCTGGTCGCCTGCCATATTTACTATTCTTTCGACTCATCGGGATGGTTTGTCCCTGTAACCTGAACAGGGATTCCTTGAAATACAGCCAGCTCTCCTGGACTCCTTTCCCCTTCAAGTTAGTCCCCCAGGGGATCCTGGCCATCCGTTCCCTGAGGGAGTCGAAGTCTGCTTTCCTGAAGTCCAGGGTCCGTATCCTGCTGCTTACCTTTCTTCCCATCAGGTGTTCCCCATTCAGGGTCACTGGAAAAACAGCTCAGGACCTGAAGAGAGGTCGGGGACATGCTGGCTTTAGGGGTGATTCAGCCATCCTCCAGCCCCCAGGCCTCGCCCGTGATGCTGGTCCCCAAAAAGGAGGGGTCGATCCAGTTCTGTGTGGACTATTGGAAGCTCAATGCCATCACCGTGTCTGTTGTGTACCCCATGCCTAGGACCAATGAGATCCTAGACAAGTTAGGGGGCACCAGGTACCTCACTGCCATGGATCTCACCAAAGGCGTATATTGACGATATCTGTGTCTTTAGCCAGACCTGGGAAGAACATGTGTCCCAGGTGAAGAGGGTGCTGGGTCACCTCCAGGCTGCAGGACTGACTATAAAAGCTGGAAAGTGCAAGGTGGGGATGGAAGAGGTGTCATACCTGGGTCACAAGGTGGGGAGCAGCCACCTGAAGCTGGAGCCAGCCAAAGTGGAGGCAATCAAGGACTGGCCCGCTCCCCAGAGTAAGAAGCAGGTCCAGACTTTCATTGGGATGGCAGGATACTACCGGAGGTTTGTGCCCCACTTTAGCTCCCTGGCAGCTCCCCCATGGAGCTTTGTAGGAAGGGAAAGCCGGACAAGGTGGTCTGGACCCAGCAGTGCCAGAGGGCAATCTGTGCACTGAAGGAGGCACTTATCCAAAGCCCAGTGCTGCTAAACCCGGATTTTAACAAACCCTTCCTGGTGTTCACCAACGCCTCAGACACAGGGCTGGGTGCGGTGCTGATGCAAACTGATATTAAGCGGGAGAGACACCCCACTGTGTACCTGAGCAAGAAGCTGCTGCCCCGGGAGCAGCACCATGTGGCCATAGAGAAGGAATGCCTGGCCATGGCGTGGGCCCTTAAAAAACTGCGGCCATATCAATTTGAGCCATGCTTCACTGTCAACATTGACCATTCAGCCCTGATGTGGCTGCACCAACTGAAAGAGGCTAATGCCAAGCTGCTGAGATGGAGCCTTCTCCTCCAAGGTTATGACATGGAGGTGGTCCATGTGATGGGGAATGCCAATGTTACAGCCGATGCTTTAACATGGGGCGGGGGCCCTGAACTTCCCCAGGTCACTAGCTAAGTGACCCCGCTCAGTTCAGACTCGAAGTGGTGAGAGATGTGACAAAGTGGGGGATTTTCTTGTTTTTCCCTTGTTTTTCCAATGGTTTGCATGCAGAGGGAGTGGGACTCAGTTTCCCTGGGTGTTACCGGTTTAACGAGGTGATGGGAGAGGGAGTTTGTTGTTACAGAGGATGAGAAACAGGTATGCGAAGGCTCAGAGAAGTGTGGTTCCAGGAAGTGGAGGGGCTTAACCCCCGAGAGAGAGTGGACCCCCGAGAAGGGCTGTCTCACTGAAGGGGGTTCCTCCCAGGGACCACACGGGGCCAAGAGTGGGCACGACCTGTGAGTCCGTGACAGGCCCCTTTGTCCATCAGAAGAACACCGCTGAAGAAACCTCCAACAGGTGACTGTGGCCTATCCCCAGAGAAGCGGGGGAGGAAGGAACTAGGATAATCTAACTGTGGGGAAACTGCTTAAGAAAGGCAGGATGGGAGCAAGGTCAAAGATTTAATAAAAGGGCACCAGAAAGAAACACTAAGCAGAGAACTCCAGACAGCACGCATGCACTCAGTGTACATCACCCAGTGAACTCTGCCTGAATTGGAGATGCTAAGGAGACCAGCCCCATAGCCACAGACAGCCTCTCTGGGGACGAAAGGCATCAGCTTGAAAATCCTGGAAAAGGAAGCCATCTGTTTATTTACAGAGCAACAGCAGGGCAAGTTTCACACATACACGGCCCTGCCCGCCTGATCTGTGACAGGGGACTTCCTCTAGGGGCCATGCTATTTAGTGCAAAGGCTGTTGCTGGGTTTGTTACAAGTGAGCTGGAACTGAGACCCACCAAACTCAGCTCATACAAGTGCCACTAAACTTCCATTTGATGGGAGTAACTTTCAGTCCCCTCTGAGCTGGGATGGATTCAAACTAGTGACCTGCAGCAGAAAGGTTCATTAACACGTGAGGCATGTGCTCCCCATATGTGCTCACGTTCCACCCGGCTTTCTGGAAAGATCAACTTCTTATATCAATTTCTGATCTTTTAGGTGCTGACACAGGCAGGGTCTCCCATCCTCTGGACACACAGGCAATATCACCAACACATTGAGGTCAGATTCCTTCAGATACACTCTGCAATTAAGTTAAAAGAGCAATTTTCATTACCAAATTGCGAACAATAAAAATAAAACAATAGATATTAACACAACACCCAAATTTACTTCTAAATGTGACATTTTGCAATATAAACTCATTTTAACAATTACAGTTATCTCAGGGTCCTCCCTTAGAGGAGGTCCTAGAGATATATTATTGGTATTATTTATTTATTTTTTATTTACTTTTGTATTCCAGTAGCATGTAGGGCCTTAGCCCATGTTTAGGGCCTCATTGTTCAGGGCACACTACAAACACAACAATGAGACAGCTCTTGCCCTGAAAAGCTAATAATCTAAATAAAAGAAGAGAGACAACAGACAGATGGAGGGAGAACAAGATAACAAGGAAACAATTATTTTAAAAAGCTATATTAAAAGACTATTAAGGACAGAAGGTCAAACACCCAACAGTTAGGAAACCCTAAATTTAAAAGATCTGTAGAACCTCAGTGCAGCCCCCTTGGGCACCTGAATTAGGACACCATCTTTAATCACATAATATAATATTTTTCCCCCACGTGGGTCATAACCACAGGTCAGAGCTCTTCCGCATGAGCAGTAACTGTGGGTCAGTGCATGTTCAACTTGTCTGTGTGTGCACCAGGCTGAAGAGGAACAACAACATATATGTTACCAGCAGGTTACATTCTTTGTGAGACAGCAGTGGGATGCTGAGTAACAGGATTCCTGCTTTGGGAGCAGAGTGAGGGCTAATAACTAGACATGGCATAGGTTAATTCTGACCTGGCTGGGAATTTTTTGGTAGAGTGTTTTTTCCCTGGAAAATGCCAGTTCATCAGAACTAAACCTTTGTGCAGGAAAGGTTCAGAGTCCATTAGTATTGCAACTTGAAACATTTTTGAAAAAAAAGTTTTGAGATTGTTGAAATGTTTCATTTTATTAAATGTAATTGTCTGATTGTTGATATAACAATAAGATAATGATAGGAATAAGGTAATTATAGTTTAAAAAACATAAAAGAATTTTAAAAAGATTGACATCAATTGACCTGAGTAAAAAAAATAATAAAAAAATTGGTGGTGGTGGGGGAGTTCTTGAAAATGTTCAATGTTTTGATCCCTCCCCCCCCCCCCCCCAAATTTGGATAATTTTGTTTGAAATCCCAAATTGTTTTATGAGATGGGAAAACTGTTTCCTCTTCCAGCTCTGCCTAATATATAGGTTGTATGCAGTGTTGCTGTAGAGCTGTCGGTCCCAGGATGTCAGAGAGACAAGGTGGATGAGGTAACATCTTTAATTGGACCAGCTTCGGTTGGTGAGAGAGACAAGGTAGAGCTCTGTGTAAGCTCAAAAGCTTGGTCTTTCTCACCAACAGAAGTTGCTCCAAGAAAAGATATTACCTTAGCCACCTCGTCTCTCTAATATATAATTTAACACATTCCTTCTGAAAGGCAGTTCAGCAAACTGAATGAGATTCAAGAGAATTTTTAACATTTCAAAAGCTCCTAACTAATTTAGTAGCCTAAGGCCAAGTGTCAAAACTGATTTAGGCACTTAGGGCCAGATTTTTAAAGGTATTTAGGTGCCTAAAGAAGCAGTTAGTTCCCTAGTGGGATTCTCAAAAGCACCTAAGTTCCTAATTCACATTTAAATCAATGTCTATTTGTTATTAGAAACTCTGGGAAGGTGTCAGGGCTATTTATTTTCATTGCTGCCAAACTTAACCAACAAGCAAGTTCTCTACATGTCTCTGGGAAGGCTGTTTGCATGTAAGCATATATTTTTGATGCATGAATGGATGTAAATAAACTGGTTAAAATGTTCTGATGTAATAATTTCCATCAGAAAATGCTGATTTGACTAAATTGAAATGTTTCACAGGAACATATCAATGTCATCAAAATGTTCATAGAGAAATTATTAAAATGTTTCATTAAGATAAAAAATATTTAGTTTTGACTTTATTGTTTATAATATTATATAATCAGTCAAAACATTATTATATTATGCTAAACAATAAAGCTGAAACAAAATATGGTTGAAATGACATATTTCAGAATACTTTTTTTGTGAAAAATTCCAAGATTTCAACTTTTTGTCTTGCTTTGGGGCAAACCCAAATTTCAAACTCTCAGACTTTCCCAGGGAATAGATATTCTGTTGTTCAGACAGCATAAATGTTTAGGTGTCTGACATGAGGCCACAGGACTCTGAGTGCCACAGAGTTTAGACATAGTGATCATAGAATCATAGAATATCAGGGTTGGAAGGGACCTCAGGAGGTCATCTAGTCCAACCCCCTGCTCCAAGCAGGACCAATCCCCAATTAAATCATATCAGCCAGGGCTTTGTCAAGCCTGACCTTAAAAACCTCTAAGGAAGGAGATTCTACCACCTCCCTAGGTAACGCATTCCAGTGTTTCACCACCCTCTTAGTGAAAAAGTTTTTCCTAATATCCAACCTAAACCTCCCCCACTGCAACTTGAGACCATTACTCCTTGTCCTGTCATCTTCTACAACTGAGAATAGTCTAGAACCATCCTCTTTGGAACCACCTCTCAGGTAGTTGAAAGCAGCTATTAAATCCCCCCTCATTCTTCTCTTCTGCAGACTAAACAATCCCAGTTCCTTCAGCCTCTCCTCATAAGTCATGTGTTCCAGACCCCTAATCATTTTTGTTGCCCTTCGCTGGACTCTCTCCAATTTATCCACATCCTTCTTGTAGTGTGGGGCCCAAAACTGGACACAGTACTCCAGATGAGGCCTCACCAATGTCGAATAGAGGGGAACGATCACATCCCTCGATCTGCTGGCTATGCCCCTACTTATAGATCCCAAAATGCCATTGGCCTTCTTGGCAACAAGGGCACACTGTTGACTCATATCCAGCTTCTCGTCCACTGTCACCCCTAGGTCCTTTTCCGCAGAACTGCTGCCTAGCCATTCGGTCCCTAGTCTGTAGCTGTGCATTGGATTCTTCCGTCCTAAGTGCAGGACCCTGCACTTATCCTTGTTGAACCTCATCAGATTTCTTTTGGCCCAACCCTCCAATTTGTCTAGGTCCCTCTGTATCCTATCCCTACCTGCCACCGTATCTACCACTCCTCCTAGTTTAGTGATGCTGCAGGCATGCCGGAGTGTGGCATATTATTATTTGTTATTCTACTCCTGAAAAGAGATGGGAGCTGAGAGGAGGGCTGGTGTTGTGAGTTTACTTCTGTATAGGGCATTGGTGAAATCAGTACTAGAATACTGCATCCAGTTCTGTTGTCCACATTTTTGAAGGCTGTTGAAAAATTCGAAGGGGTGCAGAGAAGAGTCAAAACAATAATTTGAGGGCTGGAAATAAGGCCTTGTAGTGGGAGACTTAAGGAGCTCAATCTGTTTAGCTTATTAAAAAGATCAACGGGTAACTTGATGACAATGGGTAAGAACCTTCATGAGTAGAAAATACTGGATATTATAAAGCTCTTTACTTTATTGGAGTCAGTCTGCAAGTTAAACACAGGCAAATTCAAATGAGAAGTAAGGCACAATTTTTTTAACAGTGGGAGTGGTTAACCACTGGAACTACCTACTAAGGAAAGCTGTGGATACTCCATCTCCTGATGTCTTTATAGCCAGACTGGATGCCTTTCTGTTAGATATTCTTTAGCAACCACAATTTGTCAGGCTCACTACAGGGGTAAATGGGCGAGAATTTCTGGCCTGTGTTATACAGGAAGTCAGACTAGATGATCACAATCGCCCTTTCTGGCTTTACAGTCTATGAATCTTGTAAATCATAGAATATCAGGGTTGGCAGGGACCTCAGGAAGTCATCTAGTCCAACCCCCTGCTCAAAGCAGGACCAACCCCAACTAAATCATCCCAGCCAGGGCTTTGTCAAGCCGGGCCTTAAAAACCTCTAAGGATGGAGATGGAGACTAGGAAGGAGTCTAGTCTGTCAAAGAAGCTTATTGGAACACCTCTGAAGGTGAGATTTACCTGCATTTAATTTTCTACTGTATTAGGCTTAGACTTGCATGTTTTTGTTTTATTTTGCTTGGTAATTTACTTTGTTCTGTCTGTTATTACTTGGAACCACTTAAATCCTACTTTTTATATTTAATAAAATCACTTTTTACTTATTAATTAACCCAGAGCAAGTATTAATACCCGGGGGAGCAAACAGCTGTGCGTATCTCTCTATCAGTGTTATAGAGGGTGAACAACTTATGAGTTTACCCTGTCTAAATTTTATACAGAGTAAAACAGATTTATTTGGGGTTTGGATCCCATTGAGAACTGGGTGTTGGAGACAGGAGCACTTCTTAAGCTGTTTTCAGTTAGCTTGCAGCTTTTGAGGGATGTGGTTCAGACCTGGGTCTGTGTTTGCAGCAGGCTGGCGTGTCTGGCACACCCAGACAAGGTACTGAAGTCCCAAGCTGCCAGGGAAGACGGGCTCAGAGGTAGTCTTAGCACATCAGGTGGCAGTCTCAAGGGGGTTTCTGTGACCCAACCTGTCACAATAGTGTTTCCTAATATCCAACCTAGACCTCCCCCACTGCAACTTGAGACCATTGCTCCTTGTTCTGCCATCTGCCACCACTGAGAACA
This sequence comes from Caretta caretta, assembly GCF_965140235.1. Taxonomy (NCBI): domain Eukaryota; kingdom Metazoa; phylum Chordata; order Testudines; family Cheloniidae; genus Caretta; species Caretta caretta. The sequence continues at coordinate 11,682,565 of NC_134225.1, forward strand.
GCTGAGCTCCGTCCTCTTTGGAACCCCCCTTCAGGTAGTGGAAGGCTGCTATCAAATCCCCCCTCATTCTTCTCTTTTGCAGATTAAATAAGCCCAGTTCCCTCAGCCTCTACTCATAAGTCATGTGCCCCAGCCCCCTAATCATTTTCGTTGCCCTCCGCTAGACTCTCTCCAATTTGTCCACATCCTTTCTGTAGTGGGGGCCCCAAAACTGGACGCAATACTCCAGATGTGACCTCACCAGTGCTAAATGGAGGGGAATAATCACTTTCCTCGATCTGCTGGCAACGCTCCTACTAATGCAGCACAATATACTGTTAACCTTCTTGGCAAGAAGGGCACACTGTAGACTCTTATCCAACTTCTCAGCACTGTAAAGGCCTGGGTCTCACAAGCTCTAGGTTCAAACCTGGCTGAGCTCTGGCTTTCCTGTATCATCTTGGGCAAGTCACTTGATCTCTCTGGGCCTCAGTTTCCCCCATCTGTAATATAAGGATAATAACCCTTCCTCTCTTTCTTAATACTAATAAAAATTATGTGACCTCCCCTTGTGTTTCATGCAGAGAATGGTGGGTTAACACCAAATCAATATAATGTCAGCTTTACATGTTAGTTAACCCTACCCAAAGAAGATATTGGACTCTTCCCTCCCCCCTCAAAAAAAAAAGAGAGAGAGAAAGAGAGAAAACACTCTCTGATGACAACTTTCCCCCAGCCCACAAACACAAATTTTATTAGCTTAACCCTCTCAGATGCTGCATACCAGATTAGTAACATTTCGGTAACACATTGCTAACATTTGACTCATAGAAACTTGGAAGGCTGGAGTCGGGGGAGGAGGGGAGCACTTTGGATTCCAATTCCTTTTTGTTTTTTAAATGTCAAAACGTCCCTTTGCTTAATCAAAAAAGAGCTTTGCATCTGACAGTTTCCATCATCTTGCATTGTGCATGTGTTATGAGGGGTTGGTGGGGAGTGGGGCTATGTGTGGCCAAGAGAGGCACCCAGAACAGCTTAGCTAACTTTTCTTCTTCAAGCCTTTTTTTTTTCTGCATTCCCAGGGCCCGGTTGGCCAGGCTTTCTAGGTTTGATAAAGCATTTCCTTCCATTGTCATTCTATACGGCCTCTGGGCCCTTCTCTCAGTCCCTCCCCTTCTGCCTTCCTCTCTCTCTCTCTCTCTCTCTCTCTTACTGAACCTCAGCGAATCTTGTGATATAAAGAAAGCAACTGCCTCCCTTAAGAAACAGCTTGAACAATGAGACCTCATCTTCAAGGGCTTTAATTCCTCTGGATGCAAGGACTAAGTCAGGGTGAGTAGCCTGCCTATTGTCCTGTTGGTCACTGGATCTTCTGCAATTATGACTGTGTTTCTGCCTGCAGTGAAATAACTGTGAACATGGTAGGTGTTTTTTCCCACTGTGGGTAGGTCCTGGGCTCCTCTCCTATTTCACTTGTGTGGAGGAAGGGCAAAAGCTAAAGTTTCTAAGCATGTGAAAAACACCGAGCACTGCTTGGGATTGTGCTGAACTTTGGATGTATGTGAAAGAGTAAAATGTCCCTGCCAGATACAGTGGGCAAAATTCTGCTCTCAGTTACACCTCTGTACATTTGGAGTCACTCCATTGGCTTGCTGAACAGGGGCCCACCTATGCAATTGAGCAGACTCTGGATTTTCAGCAGGGCAGGAAGGATTCTTACCTCCTCAAAGTCTCAGAAAAGAAAAACAAATATTATGCAATACAGCTCGGAGTGTGATCCTGAGCTGGGCTCTGGGAGGAAATCTTTCTCATTAGTATTGACAAGGTGTAATCCCAGATGCAATGTTTTAAAGGACCCAAAAAGAGATGCACTTGCAGTGGAAACCCCAGTATCATGTCTGACAGAAAGAATATTAAGATCCCCAGATTACCAGGTCTGAGTTTAAGAGACAAGAAGTTCAAGGGGAAGATGAGTTGTCTGGGCACCGCAGCCTTCTCCTGCTGACACGCATATCACCTCTGTTACCTGCCTTTAACAGACTCTTTTCCAGTCTGGCCGCATGTGAATTTGACCTATTTTGTATGTGAGATAGAATCAAAGGGAACTATAAGGGAGGCAGAGGAGGTTTTCAGTGACCTGAAGCATAGCTGTGCTAGTATGGAAAGAAGAAATGGTTTGCTAGCAACGTTTGGGGAATGATCAGCTTCACCCATTGCCACAAGAAACACTAGGGCTCAACATCTGTGGCATCTCATGGTGCTAAAATATTATTTCATGTGGATCATAATCCACCAGACAGAGCAGATTTTGGAGACAGCTAGGTCGGCTGGGGGGTGTGGAGGGCAAATTCAAGGGGGGTTCATAAACATTAGGGGCCATTATAGATAATATAGATCAGCCCAGCTCCCCCAGATGTATTTTAGTTGCAGACTGCCATTGCTGCCTTCTAAGATGCCTATTGTTGCTTTTGCCACATCTCTTGTTCGGAGTAAGGGACTGCAGAGTTCATCATGCTACTGGAATGGAGCTTGTTGAACCAGCAAGAGAGGGGAAGGGAGGAGTTGGAAAGTTTATAAAACATGATTCTGTGCAATGTGATGACTTATGAAGACCCCACAATTTTCTCTGGACACTTCCTTTATGTCCCTGACTTTCTACCACCTACACCAGGTCCATTTCTAGGGAAGGGAAGAATGGGATGGGATACAGGAAGTTATGAGTCAGACACCAACTCCCTCAGTTGTCCAAAATTCCCATCATTGCTCCTGGAGGCTAATCCTTATCCTGCCTGCAATGTCTGAAGGATGGTGAACACAGACAGAAAAGTTTGAGTAGCAGCCGTGTTAGTCTGTATTCGAATACAGACTAACACGGCTGCTACTCTGAAACCTGTCATTATGCAAGACACTGAATTTAGCCGTATGGAGTGGAAATCTATCAACTTCATGAAAAAACTCGTACAGATACAGACAGACATCTTCCTTTCCAAATGCAAACAGATGGACATCAGACCAAAAGGACTGAAGGTAAAAAATCCACTACAATCTACATACCACACAGACTATGCTGACAGCTTGTGCCACACGCTCTCAAAGAAACAGACAGAAACGTGTGTGCTGGGAGGTTCCCCTCTTAGACATAACAGCATGTCTTTTGTTCTTTACACAAGAAACCACACAGGCAGAGTTGGGTCCCAAATGATTGTGTTTGCTAAATACACAAACAACATGCTGCCCTAGCTCTATACACACACTGCTGCTCTGACTGATTTCTAACACAGAGAACACAGTGAGCACCACTAGAGGGCTCACAAACTATTTAATTGGATACTATCCAAATCCTGTACACTACCCATCTATTGTCCCAAATTCCTGTCCCTTTCCTTGGGGTGGTGAACCCTTCTACCATTTAGGAAGGCAGGAGTCACTACAGCATGCAGAGATCTAACATTTTTATTGGCATCCTTTGTGGTACGGATAGACTCTTAGTGTCATTGAAAGGAACAGTCAATGACTTGCACGTGAGATTAAGTCCCCACAGCAAACCTACAGCGAGAGCACAAAACCATAAAATGGTCATGGATTAAAAACTGGCTAACAGATAAGTCTCAACATGTAATTATAACGAGAGAATCATCATTGAGAGGGTGTGTATCAAGGGGGGTCCTGCAGGGATCAGTTTTGGGCTCTACAGTGTTTAACATTTTTATCTATTACTAGGAAAAAAACATAAGATCATCATTGATAAAGTTTGCAGATGACACAAAGTTTGAATGAGCAGTACATAATGTAGAGGACAGGACACTGATATAGAGCAATCTGGATTGCTTGGTAAACTGGACACAAACATGCATTTCAATGTGGCCAAATGTAAACTCATATATCTAGGAACAAAGATGCAATTGCCACAGACAGTAACAGTCAGGTATGCGATACTGACAATAAAATGGCTGCACCCAATTGAGTGAGGAATCTGGGGAAAGCCAAGCAGAAACAACTAAGATGTCTGAACACCAGTGCAAGGAGCCTGGGTAACAAAATAGAGGAACTAGAGCTACTGGTGCAGGAAGTGAAACCAGATATTATAAGGATAACAGAAACATGGGAGAATAGTAGCCATGACTGAAACACAGGTATTGAAGAGTATGTGGTATTAAAGATAAAGGTGGTGGAGTAGCACTGTATATTAATGATAATGTAAAGAAGTTAGAAGTGATGGAATGGATAAAACGGAATCTGTTGGGGTCAGAATCACTTTGGGGAAGAAAGGTAACAGAGGCTCCACTAGGATAGTACTTGGTGACTGTAACAGACCCCCCAGGATTCAATTTGGATATGGATAGAGACCTCGTTAAAGTTTTGAATTAAATGAATACTATGGGAATTGTTTCAGAGTAGCAGCTGTGTTAGTCTGTATTCGCAAAAAGAAAAGGAGTACTTGTGGCACCTTAGAGACTAATAAATTTGTTAGTCTCTAAGGTGCCACAAGTACTCCTTTTCTTTATGGGAATTGTGTGATTATGGGATACTTTAATTTCCTGGACATATATATGCTACTAACATTGGTAGGACTAAGATATTCCTGGATGTGTTAGCTGACATTTCTTCACTAAGTAATCACCAAACTGACAAGAGGTGATGCCACTTTAGATTTAGTATTGGACCTCAGAGAAGAACTGGTTGTGGAGGACAACTTTTGAGTGATCATGAATTTATTTAATTTAAACTAAATAAAAAAATTAACAAAACCAGTCTGCAACTAGGGTTCTTGATTTCAAAAGGCCAAACTTTAAAAAATTAAGGGAAGTAGTCAGGGAAGTGGACTGATGAACTCAAGGATCTGAATGTGGAGGAGGTTTGAAATTACTTTAAGTCAAAGTTGCAGAAACTGTCTAAAGCCTGCATCCCAAGCAAAGAGAAAAAAAATCATTGGGAAGGAATGCATATCAAACTGGATGAGCAAACATTTCAAACAGGTGATTAAGAGAAAGGAAAGGAGACAGAGAAAGGAGAAAGCCTACAAGGAATTGAAGATGGGATAGATTAGCAAGAAAAGCTACCTCTTGGAGGTCAAAATGTTTAAGGAAAAAGTAAGAACTGGCAAAAGCCAAGCACAGTTGGACCTAGGGAGGTGGTAGAATCTCCTTCCTTAGAGGTTTTTAAGGTCAGGCTTGACAAAGCCCTGGCTGGGATGATTTAACTGGGAATTGGTCCTGCTTCGAGCAGGGGGTTGGACTAGATGACCTTCTGGGGTCCCTTCCAACCCTGATATTCTATGATTCTATGATTCTATGACCTTACAAAGTACACTAAAGTCAATTAGTAAACAGTTCTTTAGCTACATAAATAAAAGTAAAACAAGGAAAGAAGTGGGACAGCTAAACCAATAAGGATGGTGGTGGAGGTTAAAAATAATCTAGGCATGGCTCAACACCTAAATGTATATTTTGTCTTCGTTATTAATAAGGGTAATGAAGAGCTTGGGAGCAGTGTCAGGGAGGCTAATGGGAACGATGATATGGAAATAGAAATTACCATACCCAACGTGGAAGCCAAACTCAAAGAGTTAAACTCAGGGGCCCGGATAATCTCCATCCAAGAATATTAAAGGAACTGGCACATGAAATTGCAAACCAAATAGCAAGGATTTTTAATGAATCTGTAAACTCGGGGGTTGTACCCTATGACTGGAGAATTGCTAATATAGTACCCTATATTTAAGAAAGGGGGAAAAAGTGATCTGGATAATTACCGGCCCTTTAGTTTGACCTCACTTGTATGCAAGGTTTTAGAACAAATTTTGAAAGAGAATAGTTAAGGACATAGAGGTAAATGGTAATTGGGATAAAATATAACACAGTTTTACAAAAGGTAGATTGTGTCAGACCAACCTGATCTCTTTCTTTGAGAAGAGAACTGATTTTCTAGACAAAAGAAATGCAGTAGATCTGATCAACGTGGATTTCAGTAAAGCAGTGGTCACCCACCTTTTTATGCACAAGATCACTTTTTGAATTTAAGATCAACCCAGGATCTACCCCACCCTTTCCCTGAGGCCCCATCCTTTCCCCGGGGCCCAACGACACTCACTCCATTCCCCCCGCTCTGTCGCTCACTCTTCCCCACCCTCACTCACTTTCACCGGGCTGGGGCAGGGAGCTGGGGAGCCCGAGTGAGGGTTGAAAGCTCTGGGAGGGAGTTTGGGTGCATGGGTCAAATGGTCACACTGCACCTAATCTCATAGAATCCATTGGATCTTTCATATGTTTTACTTTTTATTAGTGTCATTTGTGGTTTATAGATCCAAAATCCTTCAGGGATTGTCACGAATCAGTGTAACATTCTTAACTGTGGAGTATTGTCAAGGAGTCACCGGAGTGATGCTCTGGAACTACTCCCTACAAAGCCAGTCAGGACTCTGGGGAAGCATGCCTCCTCTCCCTGAGTATACTGTCTCCAGGGGAAGAAGCTTACACAGCTTCAACCTTCCTGGGTCTGACCTCAGAGCATTCAGCATCCCCTTCCACACCGTGCACTTCCCGCAGCGAGTCTGCCCAGGGGAAGCCAGAGGGCCCTGCACCCCAACTCTGCAGTCAGATGTGACTCTCAGCCAGCCAATAAAATAGAAGGTTTATTAGTTGACAGGAACACAGCGTAGGTCAGAACTTGTTAGCACAGAAATCAGTGACTTTCAGCCAAGCCCATCTTGGCGGGAGGGGAACCCAGAGCCAGGGCTCTGGCCCTCCCCCTGGGCCCCAAGCCAGCCAAGACTGACTCGCTTCCAGCTGCCTGGCTCCTGCCCTGCCTGTTGCTCCTCCTCCAGCCTTTGTCTCACTTCCCGGGCCAAGAGTCACCTGGTCGCATCCCCATCCTGGGTCTCAGGTTACGAAGGGGCAACCATAGCATCGGTGCAGGCACCTGGAGCAACCCCCACAAAAGTCACACACGCTTATTCCCACCACCTAGACATTGGAAACTGAGGCACACACAGCATTCATGCAAAACAGTAAGACTCACATAGGCTGCAGGGAATTGGGGTGCAGGAGTGAGGGGTGCAAGCTCTGGGAAGGAGTTTGGTGCAGGAGGGGGCTGCAGGCTGGGGCAGAGTGTTGGGGTGCAGGATGGGGTGAGGGGTGCAGGCTCTGGGAGGGAGTTTGGGTGCAGGAGGGGGTGAGGGTGTTGGGGTGCAGGAGAGGGTGAGGGGTGTAGCCTCTGGGAGGGAGTTTGTTGCAAAAAAAGTAAATGCAATTTTGGTTCAGATCATCAGAGGCATAGCACGCAAGTCAGGGGAGGTGACAGTACTGCACTGTTTAGGCCTCAGCTGGAGTACTGTGCTCAGTTTTGGTCACCGTTCTATAGAAAGGATGTAGAGAAACTGGAAAGGATCCAGAGGAGAATGACAAAGATTATCAAATGCAAGCCATATGAGCAAAAGGCTGAAGGAACTGGGTGTGTTTAGTTTGGAAAAGAGACGATTAAGGAGGGACATGATAGCAGTTGTCAAATACTTGAAATACTGCCATAAAAAGATGGAGAAAATTGTTCTCCCTTGCCACAGAGGGCAGAACAAGAGGCAATAGGTTCAAACTACAGCACAGCAGATTTAGAGTAAATCTCAGGAAAAACTTCCTAACTGTAAGAACAGAACGACAATGGAACAAACTGCCTAGGGAAGTCATGGAAGCTCCTTCACTGGCGGTTTGCAAAAGGAGGCTGGAGCCATCTTGGGATGGTTTAGACACAACAAATCCTGCATTTTGAAAGGGGATTAGACTAGATGACACTTGTGGTCCCATCTAATCCTATGGTTCTATGATTCTATGAGTTGATGAGAATCAAAAGATGAGTAAGGAACTAGTTAAAGGGGAGACTGCAACAGTCCATGCTGAATAGTGAACTATCAGGTTGGAGGAAGGTTACTAGTGAAGTTCGTAAAGGATCAGTCTTGGGACAAATCTTATTTAACATTTTCATTAATGACCTTGGCACAAAACATGGGTATGCGCTAATAAAATTTGATGATGACACAAATTTGGGAGGTACTGCCAATAGAGAGAGAAGGACCAGAACAGCACACAAGAAGATTTGGATGATCTTGAAAACTGGAGTAACTGAAATGGAAGGAAATTTAATAGTGCAAAGTGCAAGGTCCTGCACTTAAGGACGAACGACAAATGTTTTTGCTATAAGCTCGGGACGTATCAGTTGGAAGCAACAGACGAAGAGAAAGACCTGGGTATATAAGTCTATCACAGGATGACTATGAGCTGCCAATGTGATGAGGCTGTGAAAAAGGCTAATGCAGTCCTAGGATACATCAGGCAGGGTATTTCCAGTAGAGATAGGGAAGTGTTATTACAAGGTATTGGTGAGACCTCACCTAGAATACTGTGAGCAATTCTGGTTTCCCATGTTTAACAAAGATGAACTCAGACTGGAACAGGTGCAGAGAAGGGAAATTAGGATGATCTGAGGAATGGAGAACCGACCTTATGAGAGGAGACTTCAGGAGTTTGGCTTGTTTAGCCTAACAAAAGGAAGACTGGGGGGGGGGGGGTAAATACGATTGCGCTCTATAAATACAGGAGAGGAATAAACACCAGGAGGGAGAGGAGTTATTTAAGTTAAAGGCCAATGCTGGCACAAGAACAAATGGATCTAAACTGGCCATCAGTAAATTGAGGTTTTTCACTAGGAGGGTGGTGAAACACTGGAATGCGCTACCTAGGGAGGTAGTAGAATCTCCTTCCTTAGAAGTTTTTAAGGTCAGGCTTGACAAGGCCCTGGCTGGTATGATTTAATTGGGGATTGGTCCTGCTTTGAGCAGGGGGTTGGACTAGATGACCTCCTGAGGTCCCTTCCAACCCTGATATTCTATGATTCTATGAGGCCTCACCAATGTCGAATAGAGGGGAACGATCACGTCCCTCGATCTGCTCGCTATGCCCCTACTTATACATCCCAAAATGCCATTGGCCTTCTTGGCAACAAGGGCACACTGTTGACTCATATCCAGCTTCTCGTCCACTGTAACCCCTAGGTCCTTTTCTGCAGAACTGCTGCCTAGCCATTCAGTCCCTAGTCTGTAGCGATGCATGGGATTCTTCCCTCCTCAGTGCAGGACTCTGCACTTGTCCTTGTTGAACCTCATCAGATTTCTTTTGGCCCAATCCTCTCATTTGTCTAGGTCCCTCTGTATCCTATCCCTACCCTCCAGCATATCTACCTCTCCTCCCAATTTAGTGTCACCAGCAAACTTGCTGAGGGTGCAATCCACGCCATCCTCCAGATCATTAATGAAGGAATTGAACAAAACCGGCCCCAGGACCGACCCTTGGGGCACTCCGCTTGGTACCGGCTGCCAACTAGACATGGAGCCATTGATCACTACCCATTGAGCCCGACAATCTATCCAGCTTTCTATCCACCTTATAGTGCATTCATCCAGCCCATACTTCTTTAACTTGCTGGCAAGAATACTGTGGAAGACCGTGTCAAAAGCTTTGCTAAAGTCAAGGAATAACACGTCCACTGCTTTCCCCTCATCCACAGAGCCAGTTATCTCATCACAGAAGGCAATTAGATTAGTCAGGCATGACTTGCCCTTGGTGAATCCATGCTGATTGTTCCTGATCACTTTCCTCTCCTCCAAGTGCTTCAGCAATGATTCCTTGAGAACCTGCTCCATGATTTTTCCAGGGATTGAGGTGAGGCTGAGTGGCCTGTAGTTCCCCCGATCCTCCTTCTTCCCTTTTTTAAAGATGGGCACTACATTAGCCTTTTTCCAGTCGTCTGGGACCTCCCTCCATTGCCAGTTTTCAGAGATAATGGCCAATGGCTCTGCAATCACAGCCGCCAACTCCTTTAGCACTCTCGGATGCAGCGCATCCGGCCCCATGGACTTCTGCTCGTCCAGCTTTTCTAAATAGTCCCAAACCACTTCTTTCTCCACAGAGGGTTGGTCACCTCCTCCCCATGCTGTGTTGCCCAATGCAGTAGTCTGGGAGCTTACCTTGTTCGTGAAGACAGAGGCAAAAAGAGCATTGAGTACATTAGCTTTTTCCACATCCTCTGTCACTAGGTTGCCTCCCTCATTCAGTAAGGGGCCCACACTTTCCTTGACTTTCTTCTTGTTGCCAACATACCTGAAGAAACCCTTCTTGTTACACTTAACATCTTTAGCTAGCTGCAACTCCAAGTGTGATTTGGCCTTCCTGATTTCACTCCTGCATGCCCGAGCAATATTTTTATACTCTTCCCTGGTCATTTGTCCAATCTTCCACTTCTTGTAAGCTTCTTTTTTGTGTTTAAGATCAGCAAGGATTTCACTGTTAAGCCAAGCTGGTCGCCTGCCATATTTACTATTCTTTCGACACATCGGGATGGTTTGTCCCTGTAACCTCAGTAAGGATTCTTTAAATACAGCCAGCTCTCCTGGACTCCTTTCCCCCTCATGTTATTCTCCCAGGGGATCCTGCCCATCAGTTCCCTGAGGGAGTCAAAGTCTGTTTTTCTGAAGTCCAGGGTCCATATTCTGCTGCTCTCCTTTCTTCCTTGTGTCAGGATCCTGAACTTGACCATCCCATGGTCACTGCTTCCCAGGTTCCCATCCACTTTTGCTTCCCCCACTAATTCTTCCCAGTTTGTGAGCAGCAGGTCAAGAAGAGCTCTGCCCCTAGTTGGTTCCTCCAGCATTTGCACCAGGAAATTGTCCCCTACACTTTCCAAAAACTTCCTGGATTGTCTGTACACCGCTGTATTGCTCTCCCAGCAGATATCAGGGTGATTGAAATCTCCCATGAGAACCAGGGCCTGCGATCTAGTAACTTCCGTGAGTTGCCGGAAGAAAGCCTCGTCCACCTCATCCCCCTGGTCCGGTGGTCTATAGCAGACTCCCACCACGACATCACCCTTGTTGCTCACACTTCTAAACTTAATCCAGAGACACTCAGGTTTTTCTGGTTTCAGAGGAACAGCCGTGTTAGTCTGTATTCGCAAAAAGAAAAGGAGTACTTGTGGCACCTTAGAGACTAACCAATTTATTTGAGCATGAGCTTTCGTGAGCTACAGCTCACTTCATCAGATGTTTACCGTGGAAACTGCAGCAGACTTTATATACACACAGAAATCATGAAACAATACCTCCTCCCACCCCACTGTCCTGCTGGTAATAGCTTATCTAAAGTGATCAACAGGTGGGCCATTTCCAGCACAAATCCAGGTTTTCTCACCCTCCACCCCCCCACACAAATTCACTCTCCTGCTGGTGCTAGCCCATCCAAAGTGACAACTCTTTACATAATCAAGTCGGGCTATTTCCTGCATAGATCAAGGTTTTCTCACATCCCCCCCACCCCCATACACACACAAACTCACTCTCCTGCTGGTAATAGCTCATCTAAACTGACCATTCTCCAGGTTTAAATCCAAGTTAAACCAGAACATCTGGGGGGGGGGGGTAGGAAAAAACAAGAGGAAACAGGCTACCTTGCATAATGACTTAGCCACTCCCAGTCTCTATTTAAGCCTAAATTAATAGTATCCAATTTGCAAATGAATTCCAATTCAGCAGTTTCTCGCTGGAGTCTGGATTTGAAGTTTTTTTGTTTTAAGATAGCGACCTTCATGTCTGTGATTGCGTGACCAGAGAGATTGAAGTGTTCTCCGACTGGTTTATGAATGTTATAATTCTTGACATCTGATTTGTGTCCATTTATTCTTTTACGTAGAGACTGTCCAGGTTTTTCTGCAGTTTCAATCTTGAGCTCTGAGCAGTCATACTGCTCCCTTACATACAGTGCAACTCCGCCACCTTTTCTGCCCTGCCTGTCCTTCCTGAACAGTTTATATCCATCCATGACAGTACTCCAGTCATGTGAGTTATCTCACCAAGTCTCTGTTATTCCAATCACATTCCTTGACTGTGCCAGGACTTCCAGTTCTCCCTGCTTGTTTCCCAGGCTTCTTGCATTTGTGTATAGGCACTTAAGGTAACTCGCTGATCGTCCCTCTTTCTCAGTATGAGGCAGGAGCCCTCCCCTCTCGCGCTCTCCTGCTCGTGCTTCCTCCCTGTATCCCACGTCCCCACTTACCTCAGGGATTTGGTCTCCTTCCCCTGGTGAACTTAGTTTAAAGCCCTCCTCACTAGGTTAGCCAGCCTGCTTGTGAAGATGCTCTTTCCTCTCTTCACTAGGTGGAGCCTGTCTCTGCCTAGCACTCCTCCTTCTTGGAACACCATCCCATGGTCAAAGAATCCAAAGCCTTCTCTCCGACACCACCTGCGTAGCCATTCGTTGACTTCCATGATTCGACGGTCTCTACCCAGGCCTTTTCCCTCCACGGGGAGGATGGACGAAAACACCACTTGAGCCCCAAACTCCTTTATCCTTCTTCCCAGAGCCACGTAGTCTGCAGTGATCCACTCAAGGTCATTCTTGGCAGTATCTAAATCTTGGGCGGGGGCGTCTGCCCAGGGGCGCTGAGGGTTCTCGGGGGGGTGGCCCAGGTGCTTGGAGACCAGGGACCAGAGTTAAGCCTCCCTAAGTCTGGTCTTTGTCTAAGATGGCTCCGGGGCGGGGGTGGGGAAGGGGTGTTGTACCCATGAGAGACCACAGGAAAACCAGCTTCCCCCCACCCCCACCTTAACTCTGCTGATAGCAGTCACCCTGGGCTTGCAGATTCTGAGTTCAATGCCAATTCCTGCACCCAAACCACTGGCATGTTAGGGACACTGTGGTTGAGGGACCCGGAAATAACCATGGGTGTGGGATCATATGCTCTATTGCTTGCGGTACAAGTACTTGTAATGAAAGCTTCCATCGTCTCCCCTAGGTGACCCAACGTGATATGAGTCTCCTGAGGGTAACAGAGGCAGCAAGGGAGCCTATGCTGCAAGCATCTGGGTACAGACCTGGTCCTTATGCTGCTATGCTGTGTACCACAATGGTACCAGCAGAGGGAATGCTGGAATGGCATGGGAAAGTGTCCTACCATGGTGGAAGAAATAAGGGAGCCCTCCCTAGAAACCTTCGGCAAAGGATTGCAGAGTAGCTCCATGAAAGTTTCCTGGAGATCTCCATGGAAGATTTCTGAGCCATCACTGTGCACATAAATAGTCTTTTCTGGGGGACACCCTCTTTATAGCTGGAGTGGCCACTGGCAAGCAGATACCCACTGCACCTCACTTTTTTTTCTCATATTAAACATAAACTATAAGAGCATGTAACCCCTACAGTGTGCTTGCTATTGTAAATTCATCAGAGGTGCCTTCCCCAGCATCACACTCAGACACGACGCTGTCCTGTATCTGGCTGGACTGCTCTGGGGTTAAAAATAGCTCCTGGCTCTCAGGGAGAATGGATCCCCTGCTTGCCTGTCTCCCATTTCCCTCCTCCTCCTCCTCTTCCCCCTCGAGAACGTCCTGCTTGATGTCGCCTGAGGTAGACAAGGACTCAGACTCCTGTGTGGTAGCTATGCCGCATTTGGGGTAGTGGTGGGGTCACCGCTGAGAATCAAATGGAGCTCATTGTAGAAGCGGCATGTTTGCGGTGCAGAACCAGAATGACTGTTCGCCTCCCTTGTCTTCTGGTACTCCTGCTGAAGTTCTTTGATTTTCACATGGCACTGCTTTGTGTCCCTGGTGTAGCCCTTCTGCTCCAAACCCTGTGTGATCTTCTCGTGGATGTCGGCGTTTCTATGGCTGGATAGGAGCTGTGCCTGCACAGAGGCTTCTCCCCCAGACAGACCAGTAAGATTCACCACCTCCTAAGTACTCCGGCCTGGAGTGTGTTTGGGGCTTTGAGTCGCCATGATCAACTGGGCTGCTGAGCTCTACACGCTGATCAAACAGGAAATGGGAATTCAAAAGTTCCCGGAGCTTTAAGCGGGGAGGGGATGTTTCCTGTGTACCTCGCTGCTGTGCAACAAAGTTGAAAACAAGCTCCAGAGCAGTCACAGCGGAGTATTGTGGGACACTTTCTGGAAGCCAATTCAGTCGATTTACACAATGTTGCATCTACATTGCCTCTCTGTCGACCCATCAACATCAAGTTAAGCACCACATCTCTTGCGGAGGTAAAGTAATTAACTCAATGTAACAGGCAACTTAGGTCGGTAGAAGGGATCTGGTCTGCTGACCTAAGTTTGTAGCATAGACCAGGCTTCAATTGCCCCTTCAACTTCACTCCTTTAGTCTTCATGCATGCATCCATCCTTGTGGTCAGTGTCCTCCCCTGGGGCTGGATCCCTGCCAGACTGGCCGTGGCTGTGCTCTTGGACTGCTCCCTGGACAGGTCCCTCCACTCAGACTTGAGTCAGAGCCTGCAGTGGCACTTCCTTGCAGCCCAGCTCTGCACTCTCCTTCCAGCAAGCCGATCACCTGTTCAGGAAGGAGTCACTTGCCCCCCTCTGAGCAGAGTTCAGTTTCCCTTTTGAACAGGTTATTATGCCAGCGCTGTAGACAGCTGGGAATCTTGGGACAGAGAGGACAGTTTCTCCTGCCTGCCTGCCTCCTAATCTATCAGGTCTCTGGGGGCCTGGGAATCAGGGCTACCCCCTCAGAGCACTGGAGCTGGCATTCCACTGAAGCTGGCATGTGGAATGAGGTGCCATAGAAAGCAGGACTGTGGACTAGAAGCAGCGCAGTCTTCAGTGAGAGCACTAACTCAGAGTCAGGAACCTTGGGCAATATTCCCAACTGATCTTCCTTTGTACAGTGCTTTGATACAGGTTCAGTATCTAGGGGTTCCTTTTCAACAATACAACACAAACCCATCTCGAGCCCCCACCCAGTGACCTGGAACAGTTACACACCACCCCGTGGGTGCCTCTAAGAAGCAATACTTCCCCACTCTCAAGCACAGAGTCTCAATGTAGCAAAGAAACGTTTAATAAAAGGAGGGAAGTAACGCAGCATTAAACTGGGAAAACACTGCAAACAGGGTTCATAAACAAACCATGAGCAAAAGACCCACCCCCAAGAAAGTTGGGCAATGTCCTTTTCCCTCAGGTTCTCATGTCCAGTAACCAAAAGTCCCTTTAACGTGCCCGTCCCTTCTCTGCACCCCACTAACAGTTGTTGTCCTTGGTCAGGGCAGACCCAGAGTTCAGAGGTGCATCTGCAGAGTTCACCTCCTACTCTGTGTGGAGGGTAAGAAGGCACCTTATTCACTCCACTGCCCCGGCACTCACTCACCATTCCTCTTTGCCGGCTGCCCTGGTGCCCGATCACCACACCTGTTTGCAGGGCTCCGCTCCTCCCCACCAGCCCCCTTACCAACCAATCACCACACCTCTCTGCCAGCGACCCTGCCAGCCGATCACTGGGATGTGTTCAAGACTCACCACTTAACAAAGCTCTCAATGATTTCAGCTGTTAGCGGGGGGAGCATCAATGCTGGTAAACCCTGGGAAGTCACTTGCATCAGAGACAGCATCCTAAGGCATGTTTAACACTTAGACCTAAATATTGGTAGTGTGTAACAAGACTCTCAGTTGAGTCTTAACCAGCTGTTGTTATACAGAGGGGAGAGAGAGGAAGAGACAAATAGTAACCACAACCCAGACGATGACCCAAGCTCATCTCAACCCACTGAGCTTTGGAATCTATGTCTCCTGCCTAGCAAGTGCCGTTTGGTTGAGGGTGAGTCCCTCAATCAGGGTATGCCAAGCACAGTTCTGCTGCCCTTGATTATCACAACAAGGATAACAACGCTTTATTACTCCTGCCCGAATAACAAGGGGACTGGGCATCCAACACCAGCCAAAAGTGATCATTTGGGCAAGCAATCACATTATGCTGAGCACCTAGGCACGGTGGATGTGCCCATGCAAATGAGATCAGCTCCTGAAGTCCTCTTCCACAGCTCATCACTGTATGTCAATGGAGAGCTCATTCAGACTGTGCTTACAATTAGATGGGCTAGTAGGCAATCAATGTAGTTAGATTAATGCAGTGAGAGTTCAGGCACTGCGTTACTTAAGTCAACCATTTCTGCCTTCATCAGCCATCCCAGAATGCCCCAAACTAACCACTCTGGTCACTGCTGTGAACTCTGCTGCCTAGGGATCAGGTAGACAGGTAGCGCCCCTCCCCCGCCTTAAAAGTCCTAGGAATTTTTGAAATTCCTTTCCTGGCTTGGTGAGCACACCTAGCAGCTCTCCATTGTTGAGTGTAACTGTGCAGCTGACCATGCTGGCTACATGGTCCAGATGCACTCCTGCCTGGAGTAGACAGGAGATATTAGATCTTGCGTGCTTTTGGGAAGAAGAGGCTGTAGAAACATTCACATCTACAAGCTGATTGCACAGGGGATGCAGGAGAAGGGCTATGACAGGGACAAACAGCAGTGTTACATGCAAGCCAAGAAGCTGCAGCAGGTGTACCAGAAGGCCAGGGAGGCCAACAATCAGTCCAGTGCTGAGCCACAGATCTGCCAAGAGCTGCATGCCATCCTCAGTCAGTGGAGACCCCGCCCCCACCCCCCAAGAGCCCTGTGGCTGCTTCCAAGGAGCCCAAGTGCCTGGCCCCTGTCATGAACAGTGAGAAGGAGAAGGAGTGTAGGGGGCAGATCAGGGCATCCTGCTGTGCAGTGAGCCAGGATCTGGTTTTGACTCCACTGCAGTCCAACCAGTCCCACCAGTCAAGCACAGGCGAGCCCGATGCAGGGGTAGGAGCCTCAGGTAAGTGGGCAATTTACTTTGAAATTACAGGAAAGAGCACCAAACCTTCCTCCATCCCAGTGCTTCTGAATTTGTACATTTCACCCATCGCTAGCAGTCCTTACACATGAGACTGCTTCTGAATCCAGCAGCAACAAACTGCTTCTGGCTTAGCTGAAAATGTACATGCAGGCGTGTGGACTTTAGGAATGGACACTAGACCAGGTGGAGGTCAATACAAGCCACGGCTGCACCATACCACAGGGGTTATAATAAAATAAGAGGAGCCGGTACATTGTCTCAAAATCACATTAACTAGACAAAAGGGTTTAGATCAAAAATGTGCATCCGTGACATGTTATTACACAAATGACCCTATAATTTGAGGGGACAATCCAATAGAGCCATTGTCCTGCTGTCTTTGTCAGACTTTTCTGTGGGCAGCAACTGAGGTGGTGGGAGTCGGGGGAGGGGGCAGTTCAACAAATGCAGAGAAGGGATTGGCCATGCTTTGAGAAGGAGGTTGGACTAGATGACCTCCTGAGGTCCCTTCCAACCTGGATATTCTATGATTCTATGACTATGCTTGATGTCCCAGAGGAAGGCAAATACAAAAACCTTCAGACCTGGGAGGAAGATTTCCAAAGGCACAGGTAGGCCTCCAGGTTCCACTGACTTTCAACAGGAATTTGGCACTTAACTTCCCTTTGTGCCTTGGAAAATCTTCCCTCAGAACCTTTGTGGATCCATTTGTGTGAGAAAGCCTTGTTTTCTTTTTGTATCAGCCCCCTACATTCCAGAAGCCCATGCCTGCTCTTGGCATTTACCCAATGTGGACATTGGCCAGGTTTTCAATGGATAGATTTTTTCAGGGACATTGCATGCATTCTCCTGGAGAATGGCACAGCAGCAGCAGGCACTGTCTATCTGCCAGGCCAGGGCTGTGATTCTACTTTGGGAAGGACAAGTGGTCAGTCCATGACTAGACGGGGAGCTCTCAGAGCTATAATGGCCAGAGTGAACCACTACTTCAGAAAGGGAGCATCACCAGTATCCAGATCCTGCCCCCAGCATTTGCCCCGAGCCCTCGCTGGGGGAGAGGAATTCTCACCAGTAGGTGATGGAAAGGCACAGAGTGTGCTATGTGGATACTAGTCCAGCATGAAGTAGCCTCCATACCTCTTACCCTCTTTTTGGGGTGGGAAATTCAGGATGATCATAGCAACTTCCTCCTCACCCTCCAAGTAGCTCACTCCACCACTATCTCCACCCTCTGTGAAGTTGTGCTCTGGGGCACTCAGGTATAACCCCTGCTCAGCTATTTCAGTGCATTCTGCCTCCCTCCACCCCTTCCATCTAATGATTGATTTAACCATCTGTCAGAAATATTACAAGGAAAACCCTAAACTGCTCAATGAAGGCCCGGTGGCCTTAGGCCTTTTCACCGTCACAGCTGCATCCATTAATATCTTAACATCCCCAGGGTCCTGGTAGACTCATCTCTCCTGATGGTGCCACCATCTCTGTGCACGTAAGCATTCTGGAAGGAATTGTAATCATAAAACATCTGCTTCTGCAAGAAACCAGCTGGGTCTCTCGTGTATCTGGCATGGATCTCCCATTCTTATCCGATTTGTGTTACAGTGATGGCTGTCATCAGGATTTCTCTGCTGTCAGGATCTTAGGGTATTTTTCACAAGGGAATATGCAGTTACCACTGAAAATGTAGTTCCCTGGTACAAGTGCATTGATTTCTGTGGAGTCACTCCAGAGACTGATTCGGGCATTGATTCTAAAGCCTATTGGGATCTGGGATCTACATTTTTCTCACATAATTTATGGCTGTACATAACCCCTTTCCCCTCTCCCAGCATCCCTAATGTGGTGTATTGAAAACTGTTAAAATTACAAGCTATCACTTTAAGTTTGTAAGAGGTTTCCTGAGCCTGCTTGCAGTCTACAGAGTGCTCTATAGAGAAACAAGCTCAGCAGTCAGTCTTCAGAGAGCCAGCCTGTAGCAAGGGGAGTGGGTGAATTGTTCTTCTCTGTTTTAGGGAGCAGCCTGCTTTGTCTCTGTGTTTTTAGGTCTTTCTGTGTTAAGGTTATGGACTTTAAAAAAATTACGTAGTGTTACAGTGCAACCTTCCAGCAAGAATCTTTACTTTTTTAATCCAACTTCTCTGTATCTATGCTGTGAACATCAGTTGAAACCTCTTAGGGCTTGTCTTCATTACAAAAACAGATGTATTTTTAATGTTACCTAACAAACGTTAAAATCCTAGTGTAGACAAGACAAGTTGCAGTTTTGACATGTGTTAGCAGGTCATGTTGTAGTCTTCCCCTAGGGCTGATCTTGAGTAGCTCACATGGGTTAAAACTCCAACTGTCTTGTCTACACTAGGGTTTCACACGTGTTTGCTAGCAGGTGTTAAAATACACCCCCCACCAAAATGGATATGGATTTAGAGATATAATTTTGCTTGTTTAGACCAGTGCAGGATTTGGCTGTGTCTTGGCAAGTATGCAGTCAGTTGCAAAGCGTAAGAGGCAAGTCCAGCAAGCAAAGGTGGAAGAAGGAAGGTTTGAAATGTGAGGCATTTGGTCGAGGACAAGGTGATCATGTGAACTGGAGTCCACCATTTCTCTGCCTTTCGCTAGCCACTGTCCCCAGCAGCTCTTTGCAGTCTCCCTGAGGAGGGACTTTGTGCTCTGCAGTGTGGATATGGGCAGGAGGCCACATGATGCGGAATGACAATACTTAGCACTTGTAGAGCTTTCTGAGTAGCAGCCATGTTAGTCTGTATCCGCAAAAAGAAAAGGAGTACTTGTGGCACCTTAGAGACTAACAAATTTATTTGAGCATAAGCTTTCATGAGCTACAGCTCACTTCATTGGATGTATTCAGTGGAAAATACAGTGGGTAGATTTATATACATAGAGAACATGAAACAGTGGGTGTTACCATACACACTGTAACAAGAGAGTGATCACTTAAGGTGAGCTATTACCAGCAGGAGAGCGGGGGGCGGGGGTGAACCTAATCAAGGTGGGCCATTTCCAGCAGTAGACAAGAACGTCTGAGGAACAGTGGGGAGTGGAAGGTGGGAATAAACATGGGGAAATAGTTTTACTTTACTTGTAGAACACTTGTCAATCTGAAACATTAACTAAAGACTTCGCTGTTATCAATCAGCTCCTGAGAGGTGCTGATCCCTCACAGATCCCATTCAAGTCACCCTTGATACAACTACATTGCAAACAAATATGCACAGCAGCGAGCTTCAGAGCCCATGTCTACAGACTCGGCTTGTGGTGCTCATGCTATGGAACTAAAAATATCAGTATAGACATTCCTACATGGGCTGGAGCTTGGCTCCGACACCCTCCCCCGTCGCCAGGTTTCAGAGTTTGCGCCTTAGAGGATGGAACCTGGGGACTCCAGTGGCCTAACCTCAGCTTCCCTGGGAACGGAGGAGAGTTGATCCCTCACCCCACTGAGGTGGCCTTTAGCTCCCCACACACTGAGTCAAGGTGAGCAGCAGTTCTTCGCCCACCCAGCTCAGGGTCCTGTACATTTTCACATACCATCAGGCAGTTGCCGATGAGGGGAGAGGTTCCCCCCTCCTTCCTGTCTGTCTCAGTCATCTCCCAAGCAGCTGTTGTGCACTTTACTTGGGTATTTCCCACCTGTGGGTGGGTGTCATAGATTGGGCTGTGCTCTGCAGCTGCCTCAGTATCCCAACTTTTTTCTGGAGACAGCGCCATCACCATGTTGTTTCCTGTCTCTGGTTCCTTGGTAAGGAGAGGCAAAGAGCTTATTTCTCTGGCCTGGGCTTCAGGACTCGGAATTTCTCTTCAAGTCAGTAGGACTAGTCACTTCCCTAGAAAAGGACATGGTCTCCCCTCCACTCCCCAGGCATTTGTCTGCCTCCACTGTGAAGATAATTTGATTCCTCTTGGATATTGGCAGGGGGAATTCTAACACTTTTCAGGGTTATCCAGGTTTCTGGGGTGAATTACTACCATCTTCTTGCAGTATGAGAGACAGCCTGGTCTGCACAAGGGGATACCCTTCCCAATTCCCAGCTGCTGGCAACAGAAGTGCTCCACTCCGGGCTCCACAAGCCCCACTCTTTCCTTATGCAGGCTATCAGTTTACACACCCCACTTTGTTACACTCAAGCGCCCAGTCCCTTATACTCCAGACACCTACGCTATACTCCAATCCACTGCCTCCATGGGAGCAGTGCACCCCAGTTTACCAGTTTCACCTCAGTTCAACACTCTCCTTAGCACAAGGTACCCAGATTTATCTATAGTAAAATCAAACTGAAGTTTATTTAACAAAATTTGAGATACAGATTCAAATAAAAGCAAGTACATGGGTTTGGAAACATAAGTTTACATGTAAAAGAAAAACAATTGATACCCTATACTTATTAACAAGTTACTTTCTCTTGTCCAATAAGGTATTTCTCACCCAATGGTCAGTTCTTAGTGCTTGCCCAGACTGGAAAGCTGAGATTCACCTTTCAACAGATACCCCCACATGCAGTATGTCTCCTCTGTAACCTGGTGCCCTCTCCTCTTATACAGTGTGACAAAGTTCCTCCTCTGCCTTGGTGAGTCCTGCACTTATTGACGGATTTGCTCCCCTCAGAGATTCACGGCAGCCCTCAGTTTGGCCACTTTTGCTAGTGGCTCAAACTTGCCTTTCACTCAGCTAACCTCATCACTGGCCAGCATGGGGAAAAGGAAGGAGAACAATCCCCACAGTCTCTGCTGGTCCACCTAGTGGGTCAGGGAACAGGCCAGGGACCTTCCCCTCTGGTGGGACCCACAGTCCAGGTCAACTCCTCCTGTATCCAATAGGGAGTTGGGGGGATGTGGGGAACCCAGGCCCACCCTCTACTCTGGATTCCAGCCCAGGGCCCTGTGGATCACAGCTGTCCACAGTTTTTCATGTAACACCTGTGTGATAGCAACAACTGCCTGGGCTACTTCCCCATGGCCTCCTCCAACACCTTCCATATCCTCACCACAGGACCTTCCTCCTGACGCCGGATAGCATTTGTACTCCTCAGTCCTTCAGCAGCATACCCTCTCACTCTCAGCTCCTTGTGTGCCCCCCACTGGCTGAAGTGAGGTCCTTTTTAAACCAAGTGCCCTGATTAGTCTGCCTGTGTTAATTGATTCTAGCAGCTTCTTAATTGGCTCCAAGTTTCCTAATTAGCCTGCCTGCCTTAATTGGTTCCAGCAAGTTCCTGATTGTTCTGGAACTGCCCCTGTTACCTTACCCAGGGAAAAGGGACCTGCTTAATCTGGGGCTAATATATCTGCCTTTTATCTCTCTCCTGTAGCCATCTGACCCGACCCTGTCACAACAGTTATAGACTATTGTCTCTTACCAGAAGGGGTAACCTATTCAGAGAATTTTCTTTGGGTATTTTTGTCTTTGTAAATCCTCAGGCCTGCACTTGGTCTAGACAGTAAACACAGGGCTGGCTCTGGATGTCCATTGTTCTCAGTGTTGATTGAGTTAGCCCTGAGACCCACCTCACCTCAGGTGACAAGTTTCACTTCAACAGTTTTACAGCCTATTTACAATTCTATATTGTATATATCTCTCAAACTATTTTCCATATAATCATCTTGCAATAACCAGGACCATCAACTTGACCTTAATTTTCAACAGAGACCACACACAAAAGCTCATCTGGTGAAATATTGGGAAGGTGGCCAGGCTCACGGGCAGTACACTTGCCTGAGCATGTCTGTGCACATCTCTGTGAAACACTGATGTAGTAGGATTGTCATAGATTCATAGATTCCAAAGCCAGAAGGGGCCATTGTGATCATCTAATCAATATGTCATGTGTTTCCAAATCAAATGCCTTACAGAAGTGTATTTTATGTCAATACTATTACCTTTATCAACCAAACTCGTAATCTCATCAAAAAAGGGGTAGTGCTACAAAACAACACAACGGAGCTGATAAAATAAATTCCTGGGATTGTTTTTTTACCTTTGCTGAGAAATTTTGAAATGAAATAAAACAAAAATTTTCCCTTAGAGTACAATTTGGTTTTCAAGTCCTCTCCCCCATTTCCCCCCCTTTTTACCCCCCCCCTTTTTTTTCCTACTATTAAAAGGTGGAAAAGGGAAAAAAACCTGAGGAAATGGAGGAAAACCCATTTTCTCTCACTTTTTTACTTTTTTCAACAAGAAAAGTCTAGAATAAGTACAAAAATGTTTAAAAAGTGAGGGAAAGTATCGCTTTAACTTTTTAAAAACTATTTCCATACTTTTCTAGGTGAAAAAAAGTTTTTAAATGTGTGAGAAAGTGTTTTTCCTTAGTTTAGCATGGTTTTTTTAAAAAAATTCCCATCTTTTTCTAGTGGGGAAAGTAACCAAACATGGAGAAAAAGCCAATAAAAAACAAAAAGTAAAGATCAACATGTTTCAATTTGGAAAACTGAATCTAACCGATGAATGTAGCTGAAAACAAAATGAAGCAATTTTTTTTTGTTTCATTTCAAAATTTCCCATTTAAAAAAATGGAATCTAAAAATGACATTCCCCACCAAAAAAAAAGTTTGGTTGGGTTTTTTTTGGTGAAAAATGTTTTCAGTTGAAAAATTTTGACCAGCTGTACCGCAAACTGAAGAAAGGAAATGCAGAATTAAAGTCCTGGTTCACACACAGCACCTTAATTGTGCTCTGGGGGGAATGGCAGTAGGAAATGAACAGATTTAATAATTTTATTAAGATGATGTTAAAATAAAAAGAAAACAGTACAGAGTTTAGCATAGAAGTTTCTGGTTATTGTGGAATAAAGTACAGATTATCAAGGGGTGCGAAGTTCGGTTTAGGATAAGGTGGCGCAAGGAATACATAATCTGCAATATCCCTCATTTGGGGGTAAAAGGAATCTTGCCCCCCCCAACCAAGCCTGCCCTTTTTCTCTGTGCCCAACAGACCTTTCTACTTTTTACAGCCCCATTGATCTGAGAAGTACTTGTTGATGGTTGGCAGAAAACACCCGTGCTTCACAGGAAAACTGTGTGAGGGTGAAGGTTGCTGGGATCTTCCTGAATGTCTCCTTTAGGAAGGGATCAGAGGAGCCAGAGTTAAGGTTGTGAGTCTGTGTTATGTGAGAAGCTGCACCTTAAGTCTGCATTTCTCGCTTTTCTTCAATTTTTGGATTGTTTTTTCTTGTAACCCTAACAATCTTTTTCCATTGCTCAGGCAGGTGACAACCTTGCAACAGCACCAATGCTCTCATGAGGTTGTTGCAGTTCCCTCCCAGCAGGGTTTGCTGGTCACTTGGGGTTAGGGTGACCACATAGCAAGCGTGACAAATCAGATCACTTTTTTCGGGGGGGGGGCGGGGAAATAGTTGTGTATATGAGACAAAACCCTGGTTTTGCAAAGGTCCCGATAATATCAAGACATCTGGTCACCCTACTTGGGGTATGTCTATACTGCAATGTAAGCCCTATGTTAACAGCCCCAGGGTTTGTTAATTTAGGATTTGAGCATCTAGACTCATTTGTAAGCCTAGGTTAGGAATTGTTGAACCCTGGGTCCCAACCTGGGGCTCCAGCATCTACACTGTGTGATGCTGGCCTGAGTCCAACCGTGCGTATCTCAGACTTAGAATATCAGGGTTGGAAGAGACCTCAGGAGGTCATCTAGTCCAACCCCCTGCTCAAAGCAGGACCAATCCCCAATTTTTCCTCAGATCCCTAAATGGCTCCCTCAAGGATTGAACTCACAACCCTGGGTTTAGCAGGCTAATGATCAAACCACTGAGCTATCCCTCCCCACTTCCTACCACCTTCCCAAAATGTGACTGCTCTAGCCCTTTGTTCGTGGTGCAGTGTGGGAAAACTTGACTGGCCACCAAACTTGACTATCCAAAGGACAAAGCAAGTTGGCCCATGGGATTATGGGATACACTTGGTGGACTCCCAGAGCATGAGTCCAGTGGGAATGCATCTACACTGCAAAGCAATAGGGCTTTAACCTGGGTTAAACTTAACTCAGACTCGGACCCACTGTCCCGTGGGGTCCTGGGACCCTATGTCTGAGCCCTGAGTTAGCATGATCTGTGTGTAGACAGAATGGGGGTTAGGCACGAGCCTGACTTCAAACCCTGGGCTTATGTTGCAGTATAGACATGGGAGCTTTTTCAGAACACAGCAGCGCAACTATTCACTGATTCAAGCAAGCGCAATCATAGCTCTCTTCTCCCCTGTATCCTAGAGGTTGATAAAGAAACCTGATTTTAAACAGACCTTACTGATGTGTAGAATCCTAGTGGTGTAGCCTCTATCTAAAAGCATAAGTGCTGGAACTAAGGGTGCTGGGGGTGCTGCCACACTCCCTGCCTTGAAGTGGTTTCCATCATATACAGGGGTCACAGTTTGATTCAATGTCTCTCAGCACCCCCACTATAAAAATTGTTCCAGGGCCACTGGCTATAAGGACATCCTCAGTCAGCCTCATCCAGCCTCATCTGTGCTCTGACACAGGCCAACTAATAATTTTCACACATCTCGTCGTAGGTCAGAAGGAGAATACTTTATGCCTCTGGTTTTATTTCAAACTGACTGCAGCATGTGTTTATTCAGTGATTGGATCATGGCAATTCTCTGCCCAAGCTGTGGAATGATCACCCATGTCACATGGTATTGTTTCTGTTCCCTGATTGGATGTCCCAACCTTTTCTAAACTAATTCAACCCAAAACAATTTCCATTTGTTCACAAAGCAAATTTTGATTCTTGATTAAACAAATCATGTCCATGGGCCTGAACATTGGTTTGTCCAAACATTCATGCAAACAAAACTGTAGTGTGAGAACATAAACATAAAGAACCACACCACAAAAATGTCACCTGCACAAATGTTCAGGAAAGTAAACAAACAAACTAAAAAAAGATGAATCAAAATGCAATTCAGAAATGACAAAAAGTCTGAATTTTTGCACAGTGGTCACCTGGCTCTCACCGTGGCACCCCAGGTTTGGAAACTCGTAGCCTCCCTTTTTTCATCCTTAGGGTTCCCAGGTGTGTGTTTTGACTGTTTGTAGTTTTATGGTGATGTGTTTGAAATATGTATTAGTAGCCAAAAGCCTGTACTGTCACACTGGTGTAATCAGTAAAATCGTGTGTGTAAAACATCCGAAAATGGAGGCTCCTGTTCCCATGTGCAATGGAGCTGCTGCACGTGTTCCCCCAGGCCATGTGTGTAAAAAGTTGCACACAGGTAGGGGACAATCTTGGCATTTGATTATATAGATTTATTGGGGTATGTTTGTGTAGCATTATGACTATGGGCTAGGGCAGTGGTTCTCAAACTAGGGACGCCGCTTGTTCAGAGAAAGCCCCTGGCAGGCTGGGCCGGTTTGTTTACCTGCTGCATCCACAGGTTCAGCCAATTGCGGCTCCCACTGGCCGCGGTTCGCCGCTCCAGGCCAATGGGGGCTGCAGGAAGGGCGGCCAGCACATCCCTCGGCCCACGCCACTTCCCGCAGCCCCCATTGGCCTGCAGCAGTGAACCGCGGCCAGTGGGAGCCGCGATCGGCCGAACCTGCAGACCGGCAGGTAAACAAACTGGCCCGGCCTGCCAGGGGCTTTCTCTGAACAAGCGGCGTCCCTAGTTTGAGAACCCTGGGTTAGAGGATTGATACTTTATACAATTTTCAGAGTTGGTACTTTTTTTAGAAGTACCATCTTCTAACTCCAGGGTTCAGGTCTGTATTTCCTCTTTCAGTAGAACAGGTCTAATATCCTAGGCTGTGTGTGAGCTATTGCTTTGTGTGGGATAGCTGGTCCATTTGCCTGCACTGGTCTCTAAGTCACTCTTCCAAATGCAAAATGACCTAGACAAAAAGCCATTCTATTCTCCTGTGTGCCATGTCGGGCAGATGTGTGTGAGCAAGTGTAAAACCCATTTGGAACTACACAGCCCTGGAGTAAACCTGCAGCACAGCCTGTATGTCAACAATGCAGGGAAGCTTACAACTCAATATAGCAGAAATACCTCTTCAGTATTTTGGTTAAGATCTGATGCAAAGGGCAGACAGAGGAAGCTATTTGCCATGCACAAGTTTTATTCGTCCTGCAAAACTCAGGAAATATGCTACATATTCTTGAGTGCTATCTATGGCACTTTATCTATTCACTAATTATTTATAGATATAGGCAGAGAGAGCACTTCTGTAACCATTTCTGTTAGGCTCCATTTACACTTGGACCTAGGTGTGGGTGTGACTCCCAGCTCATGCGGACATACTCACACTAGCTCTCATTGAGCGAGCACGCCAAAAACAGGGGCGTAGCAGGGGTAGCACGGGCAGTGGCACATGGTGGCATAAGCTAGCTGCCCCGAGAACAAACCTGCCTGGACCCTGATATTTGAGGTGGCTAGCCCATGCCACTGCTCACTGCCACCCATGCTACCACAGTTACACTACTATTTTTAGTGCGCTGGCTGAATGAAAGCTAGCGCAAGTATGTGTATGTGAGATGGGAATCACATCCCCAGTTCCAAGTGTAGACGCAGCCTTACTCATTGAATCTTGCCATTCACCATATATCACCTCCTATAAATCCATCACAGCCCCTGAGTGGCAGCAGTCAGTACCTGTAAAACTTTACAAACAGTGAAAACATCAGCAAAGAAGCTGCTTTTGCACATATGTTTCTCCTACCCTTGCCCCGTGGGGGATGTTCTGGGTCTGGTTATTTTCCTCTGCAGGGACTATTTTGGGTGGCTGTGGTTTGAATGCCTTGGCTGATGCATGGTATTGTGAAGCCCTGGGTACAGTGACAACAAAACTGACGGTCTAGCTGCTTCTTGTCCTTCAATCAGCTCTCTTTGCATTTTCAGTTCAGTTTTCATTGTGGAAAACAGCATTTCTAATGGTTAGAGCACAGGACTCCTAGCTCTGCTGTTGACTCAGGTTCTGACTCAGACACACAATCATGTGCATACCTTCTAGCACATGAGTAACCCCATTGACTTCAATGCGGGTAATTAACCACTGGAACAATTTAGCAAGAGCTGCGGTGCATTCTCCATCACCAGTACTTTTAAAATCAAGATTGTATGTTTTCCTAAAAGAGCAGCTCTTGTTCAAACAAAACTTCAGGACAGTCCTGTGGCCTGTGTTATGCAGGAGGTCAAAGAGAGGTAGTCAACTATTTTTTGTCTGAGTTGTTCTACAGATAATGAAGCTGCCTGCACCAGCTTGAGACCATCTGCTCTGGACCTCAGTGAGTGACTGGTCGTGGGCCTTTTGTGTGTGACCATCTGCTGTACGGTTGCCACCTCAAAATAACAGGTTTCAGAATAGCAGCTGATGAAGTGAGCTGTAGCTCACGAAAGCTCATGCTCAAATAAATTTGTTAGTCTCTAAGGTGTCACAAGTACTCCTTTTCTTTTTACCTCAAAATAAGTGTCCCAGATTGGCACTTTACCCTCCTAGCAGCATGGACAATATGCTGATTCAGGAACAGCTTTGTCTGAGAAGGGGAAGAGTATGAGTGAGTGGTCCCTCACCCAGTAGAAAACCCAATTCCAGTGGAATACAACAACAATTAATAAGGATAAGAATGATGATGCAGCCACCAACCTCAAAATAATGCAGAGCCTGGAGCAGAAGCCAAGCCCATGCTGCTAATCATCTGCAGGCTCTGCAGGGGCCAGAAGCCCATGGAGTCGGGGTACCGCTATATTCTATGCAACTGGTATAAGAAGGATTCCTGTATATTACGGCAGGTTGTATGAAAACATTAACAGAGCTCAGGCAAGAAAGCCAGAGAGAGGTCACTGCCAGGAGTCAGGTGTAGGTCAGACACAGCTCCTTCAGGCTATAAGACAGAGTCACACTTTTATTAAAAAGAACAGGAGTACTTGTGGCACCTTTAGAGACTAACAAATTTATTTGAGCATAATCTTTCGTGAGCTACAGCTCACTTCATCGGCTATAGCTCACGAAAGTTTATGCTCAAATAAATGTTTTAGTCTCTAAGGTGCCACAAGTCCTCCTGTTCTTTTTGCGGATACAGACTGACACGGCTGCTACTCTGAAACCTGACTTTTATTAAATTAAGTCTCCTTGCTGTAGCTTAGCAGTGATCACCTGCCACCCTCTGGGAACTGTCCACAGCTGCTTCTGTTGATGCTGTTCCAGTGTGTATAAAATACTTGAATAGCCATTGGGACACACAGAGACAACGCAAATGACTCTATAACCTAGTGGTTAGAGAATTTACCTAGGTGGTTGGAAACCCATGTTCAAGTCTCTGCTCCAATGACTAGTCAAGTGGAACAGCTTCAAATAGAAGAGATAGAGAAAACCCTGCCTCAAAACGTGGTATAACCCAGTGGTTAGGGCACCTCTCTCCCCACCCAAACTCAAATCCGTGCTTCACATCAGGCAGAGGGGGGAATGGAACTCCTGGCACCCACATCCTTGCAGCAATAACTACTGCTCTAAAAGTTTTAAGGGGGGCCTCAACTTCTCCTCCTGTTTCCTGATGCCAGCGCTTTAAAAATGCTTAGAAACAAAATGTTTTGGGTCAAATGAAACTTTGTTTGACCAGCCACAGACTCTGTTGATTTGCAGAAATATTTGGCGTTTTTCTGGATTCTATTTATGCTGAACAATTTTTTTTCACTTTTTCAGAACTGCCAACAAACCAAAAAAATCTGTGATTTGCCCAGCTCCTCTTACAGCCGCCTTTGTCTTGACTAACCTAAATAACCAGTGTTGCCTGCAACTTTTGCCACCTCACCACTCAATCCCTTTTTCAGATCATTATGACTACATTAAAAATATTAATTTAATAATGAAGAGCATAAATGCCCCCTGAACTTTCATCTGGATACAGTATTCATCTTATTCTGTCAGCGTCCTGCCTGTCCCTTCACAGAAGTGTATGCGTGCCTCACTACCTTCCATGGAGCTCTTCCCTAAACCTTTGCTTGGTGGACTGTAGGCAGCCATTTTAACAGGTGGCCCAACTCTCCTGTGAGACAGGTCCTACCTGTGCTTCCTCTTTCCCCTATCAGCCTGTGCTCCAGTCCTTAAATCAGCTGGAGAAGAAAACTAGTGTTGAAGATAGGCCAGCAGGCAGGCTGGCTTTGAGAAGTCCACATTCCCTTAAAGGTGGTGTCCTGGGCTGTGTTCTGTCCCACAGGCCTAGCGCCAGCCCTTTCCCTTCCTGTGGGGGTGTCTGGCTGTCTGGATCCTGTACAGCAGAAGTTCCCAAACTTTTTCTGCTGTCTAGGGGTGAAAGTAACTTTCAACTCTTACCGGTATGGTACTTGGGCAGAAGGGGCGGGGCTGGGGGGGGGTCAGCATCCTCCAGCCAGCCCATCTGCACTGCCTGGCCCGCTCCACCCGGGGCTCCGACGGTGATTAAAAGGGGCCGTGGCTCTGGCCACTGCTGCAGTAGCGGCAGCCGGAGCCCCAGGCCCTTTTAAATCGTGGCCCCAGGACAGTTGCTCCTTTTGCTCCCCTGTCGGGGGCACCCTACAGCTGGAAAACCTATGCCATATGGTGTCTGTTCACCCTTCACAGGATCCTCCCAGCTGGGCTTTGGAGCACCTTGCCCTGCCATTGCTCATGCTGTATGTGTTCTGTGGCTAAAGGCATTCAGTCTCCGGGGCTGGTCAGGGCAGTGCCCTTCCCCAGTATGAAACTGACTGCACTAAAAAGGAAATGAAAAGGCCAGAGCAGTCATGGGGCTTTGTTTGAAATGAGCCAACTTTCTCCGTCTCTCTGTGCTGATGTTTTAATTCCTGTTAAAGAGAATGAATTCCAGACATGTTCATTCCATTCAGCAGGTCACAGGGCCTGTTAACACACTCTATAAATGCTGCAGCAGGCTGCCTCCTTGTTCAGTTATTCTCCAGCTCCAATTACTGACCGGGGCTCTAACGATACACCCAGTAAAGGAAAACCTTTTATTTGCACTCTGGGGTACCTGCCTCTCAAGTCCTGCTGATTGCTTGGTAATTAGAATCAATTTGCTTTCTTCTAATTTACTTGAGAAAGGATTGTCTCCAGTTCCACTGGAGAAATATTGTGAGGAATATCACAGCTCTCAGCATCTTATAAAAATTCAGTGGAGGTGAGACCCACAAACTCTGAAAGGCCCGAGCTCAAACTCAGATTAGGAGACACCAAAGTGTGACTCTCAGCTGAAATGCACTCACTATAGATGAAAGAACGAGGAGTACTTGTGGCACCTTAGAGACTAACAAATTTATTTGGGCATAAGCTTTCGTGGGCTAAAACCCACTTCATTGGATGCATGCAGTGGAAAATACAGTAGGAAGATATATGTACACAAAGAACATGAAAAAATGGGTGTTGCCATACCCACTCTAATGAGACCAATCAATTAAGGTGGGCTATTATCAGCAGGAGAAAAAAACATCTGTAGTGATAATCAGGATGGCCCATTTCAAACAGTTGACAAGAAAGTGAGAGTAACAGTAGGGGAAAAAATTAGCACGGAGAAATAGTTTTTACTTTGTGTAATGACCCATCCACTCCCAGTCTTTATTCAAGCCTAATTTAATGGTGACCAGTTTGCAAATTAATTCCAGTTCTGCAGTTTCTCACTGGAGTCTGTTTTTGAAGTTTTTTGTTGTTGAAGAATTGCGACTTTTAGGTCTGTGATTGAGTGACCAAGGAGGTTGAAGTGTTCTCCATCTGGTTTTTTGAATGTTCTAATTCTTGACGTCTGATTTGTGTCCATTTATTCTTTTGCATAGAGACTGTCTGGTTTGGCCAATGTACATGGCAGAGGGGCATTGCTGGCACATGATGGCATATATCACATTGGTAGATGTGCAGGTGAACGAGCCTCTGATGGTCTGGCTGATGTGGTTAGGTCCTTTGATGGTGTCCCTTGAATACATTTATTTTATGTTCTACCTTTGTCGCAAGATTAAAGGGTCTTCTAGTTTCAGAAATCTTCTCAGCATGTAGATACTTATAGCCCCTTTTCAAATCACCTCTTAAACTTATTTCAGATAAACAATAGACTGAGCTTCTTTAGTCTCTCACAGTCAGACAGGTTTTCTAGACCAAGAATCATTCTTGTAGCTCTTCACTGACCCTTTTCTAGTTAGTCAACATCCTTTTTAAAGTCTGAATATCAGAACTGGCCATAGGATCCAATAATAGTCTCACTAATGCTGTATATATTGGTAATAATGCTTCCTTACTGCTCCTGTTTATACATTCAAGGCTCATGCTGCCCTCTTAAGACATGGCTACACTGGAAACTTCAAAGCACTGTCACAGGAGCGCTCCCGCAGCAGCGCTTTGAAGTGCGAGTGTGGTCGCGCACGAGTGCTGGGAGAGAGCTCTCCCAGCGTTCCCGGTAATCCACCTCCATGAGGAGATTAGTTCCGAGCGCTGGGCTCGGAGCCTGTTTACACTTGCGCTTTAAAGCTCTCTGACTTGCTGCGCTTGGGGGGTGATTTTTGAGACCCCAGAGCCAGCAAGTTAGAGCGCTATAAAATGTAAGTGTAGCCAAGCCCTTAGCCACCACAGCATGGCAGTGGGAGCATGCGCTCAGTTGGTTTCCACCATGACCTCTAATCCCTCTTCAGAGCCACAGTTTCCAGGATATAGTTCCTCATCCTATAATTATGACCTACATTCTTTGTTCCTAGCTCTATGACCTTGCATTTGGAAGCTGTTCAACTAAATCCAGTTTACAACGTAATCCTGATCTCTGTAGAATTAACTTTCTCCTCATCATTATTTACTATTCTATCAGTTTTTATGTCACCTGTGAGTTTTACCAGCAGTGAATTTCTATTTTATTCCAGATCATTGGTAAAGATGTTGAATAGTGATGGGCCAAAAACAGATCCCTGTGGGACCCCACTAGAAACATCCCATTGGATTATGATTCCCCACTTACAAGTACTTCAGTTAACAAGTTTTAATCCATTTAATATGTTCTGCATTGATTTTTGTGTACCGATATCTTGTTTTCATCTAAATGTCATGCAGGACTAAGTGAGAAGTCTAAGTATATTCTGCCAACACAGTTACCTCAGTCAACCATCCATGTAATCTCATCAAAATACATTGATCTTATTTGAAAAGACCTTTTGTCCTAAAAAATCGTGATTGGTATTAGTTATGCTTCCATCCATTAACTCTTTTCTGATTGCATCCCGAAACTGTCTTTCGATGATTTTGCCTGGGATCAATGTCAGGCTAACCAGCCCATAGTTACCCAGACCACCCCACTTACTCTTCTTGGTAATTAGAATCAATTTGCTTTCTTCCATTTTACTAGAGAAAGGATTGTCTCCAGTTCTGCTGGAGAAACATTGTGAGGAATATCACAGCTCTCAGCATTTTATAGAAATTCAACAGAGGTGAGACCCACAAACTCTGAAAGGCCCGAGCTCAAACTCAGATTAGGAGACACCAAAGTGTGACTCTCAGCTGAAATGCACTCACTACAGATGAAAGAACGAGGAGTACTTGTGGCACCTTAGAGACTAACAAATTTATACGGGCATAAGCTTTCGTGGGCTAAAACCTACTTCATCGGATGCATGCAGTGGAAAATACAGTGTTCCAAGATTTGTTAAATATCAATGGCTCCGACTACTCCTTGATTAACTCATGGGTGCAAGTTATCCAGTGCTACAGAGATGGGGGAAAGTCGATTGCTGCAGAGGCGCATGTGGATCGGACAGAGACATCTCTTAGAGGAGAGTCTATTCATACAGATTCTCTAGGTTTTAGTCAGGAGAAGAGGATGGAAGAGGATAAAGTATGGGCCAGATCAGACGAGAAACATTCGCATAAAGAATCTGACACATCAGAAAAGGGCAGACGAATGAACAGTGACAAGTTTTTAAAGTGCTTGTACACAAATGCTAGAAGTCTAAATAATGAGATGGGTGAACTAGAATACCTTGTGTTAAAGGAGGATATTGATATAATAGGCATCACAGAAACCTGGTGGAGTGAGGGCAATAAATTGAACACAATCATTCTGGGGTACAAAATATATTGGAAGGACAGAACAGGTTGTGCCGGGGGGCGGGGGGGAGTGGCACTATATGTGAAAGAAAATGTAGAGTCAAATGAAGTAAAAATCTTAAATGAATCCATGTTCCATAGAATCTCTATGGATAGTAATTCCATGCTCTAATATGAATATAACAGTAGGAATCTATTATCAACCACGTAACCAGGACAGTGATAGTGACGATGAAATGCTAAGGGAGATTAGAGAGGCTATCAAAATAAAGAACTCAATAATAGTGAGGGATTTCAATTATCCCCGTATTGACTGGGTACATGTCACCTCAGGACGAAATGCAGAGACAACATTTCTCGATACTTTAAATGACTGCTTCTTGGAGCAGCTGGTACAGGAACCCACAAGGGGAGAGGCAACTCTGGATCTAGTCCTGAGTGGAGCGCAGGATCTGGTCCAAGAGGTAACTATAACAGCACCGCTTGGAAATAGTGACCATAATATAATAACATTTAACATATCTGTGGTGGGAAGAACACCTCAACAGCCCAATACTGTGGCATTTAATTTCAGAAAGGGGAACTATGCAAAAATGAGGAGGTTAGTTAAACAGAAATTAAAAGGTACAGTGACCAGATGAAGTGAGCTGTAGCTCACGAAAGCTCATGCTCAAATAAATTGGTTAGTCTCTAAGGTGCCACAAGTACTCCTTTTCTTTTAGTGACTAGAGTGAAATTCCTGCAAGCTGCATGGACACTTTTCAAAGACCCCATAATAGAGGCACAACTTCAATGTATACCCCAAATTAAAAAACACAGTAAAAGAACTAAAAAAGAGCCACCGTGGCTTAACCACCATGTAAAAGAAGCAGTGAGAGATAAAAAGGCATCTTTTAAAAAGTGGAAGTCAAATCGTAGTGAGGTAACTAGAAAGGAGCATAAACACTGCCAAACTAAATGTAAAAATGTAATAAGAAAAGCCAAAAAGGAGTTTGAAGAACAGCTAGCCAAAAACTCAAAAGGTAATAACAATGTTTTTTAAGTACATCAGAAGCAGGAAGTCTGCTAAACAACTAGTGAGGCCCCAGGACGATCGAAATACAAAAGGAGCACTTAAAGACAATAAAGTCATCGCAGAGAAACTAAATGAATTCTTTGTTTCAGTCTTCATGGCTGAGGATGTTAGGGAGATTCCCAAAACTGAGCCAACTTTTGTAGGTGACAGATCTGAGGTATAGTCACAGATTGAAGTGTCACTAGAGGAGGTTTTGGAATTAATTGAGAAATTTAACAGTAACAAGTCACCGGGACCAGATGGCATTCACCCAAGAGTTCTGAAAGAACTCAAATGTGAAATTGCGGAACTATTAACTATGGTTTTTAACCTGTCCTTTAAATCAGCTACTGCCAATATTTAAGGAGGACTCTAGAGGTGATCCTGGCAATTACAGACCAGTAAGTCTAACGTCAGTACTGGGCAAATTAGTTGAAACAATAGTAAAGAATAAAATTGTCAGACACATAGAAGAACATAAATTGTTGCGCAAAAGTCAACATGGTTTCTGTAAAGGGAGATCATGTCTTAATAACCTATTAGAGTTCTTTGAGGGGATCAACAAACATATGGACAAGGTGGAATCCAGTGCACATAGCGTACTTAGATTTCCAGAAAGCCTTTGACAAGGTCCCTCACCAAGGGCTCTTACATAAATTAAGTTGTTATGGGATAAGAGGGAAGATCCTTTCATGGATTGAGAACTTGGTAAAAAAAAGGGGACAAAGAGTAGGAAGAAATGGTAAATTTTCAGAATGGAGAGGGGTAACTAGTGGTGTCTCCCAAGAGTCAGTCCTAGGACCAATCCTATTCAATTTATTCATAAATGATCTGTAGAAAGGGGTAAACAGTGAGGTGGCAAAATTTGCAGATGATACTAAACTGCTCAAGATAGTTAAGACCAAAGCAGACTATGAAGAACTTCAAAAAGATCTCACAAAAATAAGTGATTGGGCAACAAAATGGCAAATGAAATTTAATGTAAAGTAATGCACATTGGGAAAAAATAACCCCAATTATACATACAATATGATTGGGGCTAATTTAGCTACAACTAATCAGGAGAAAGATCTTGGAGTCATTGTGGATAGTTCTCTGAAGACGTCCATGCAGTGGGCAGCAGCAGTCAAAAAAGCAAACGGGTTGTTAGGAATCATTAAAAAAGGAATAGAGAATAAGATGGAGAATATCTTATTGCCCTTATTCAATTGGTTAAAGGGGAGACTACAACGGGTCCTACTGAAAGGTGAACTGTCAGGCTGGAGGGAGGTTACCAGTGGAGTTCCTCAAGGATAGGTTTTGGGACCACTCTTATTTAATCTTTTTATTACTGACCTTGGCACAAAAAGTGGGAGTGTGCTAATAAAGTTTGCGGATGATACAAAGCTAGGAGATATTGCCAATTTAGAGAAGGATAGGGATTGATCTGGATGGGGGATCTGGATGACCTTGTAAACTGGAGTAATAGCAATAGGATGAAATTTAATAGTGAGAAGTGTGAGGTCATGCATTTAGGGATTAATAACAAGAATTTTAGTTATAAGCTAGGGACGCATCAATTAGAAGTAACGGAGGAGGAGAAGGACCTTGGAGTATTGGTTGATCATAGGATGACTATGAGCCGCCAATGTGATATGGCTGAGAAAAAAGCTAATGCGGTCTTGGGATGCATCAGGAGAGGTATTTCCAGTAGAGATAAGGAGGTTTTAGTACCGTTATACAAGGCACTGGTGAGACCTCACCTGGAATACTGTGTGCAGTTCTGGTCTCCCATGTTTAAGAAGGATGAATTCAAACTGGAACAGGTACAGAGAAGGGCTACTAGGATGATCCGAGGAATGGAAAACTTGTCTTATGAAAGGAGACTCAGGGAGCTTGGCTTGTTTAGCCTAACTAAAAGAAGGTTGAGGGGAGATATGATTGCTCTCTATAAATATATCAGAGGGATAAATACTGGAGAGGGAGAGGAATTATTTAAGCTCAGTACCAATGTGGACACAAGAACAAATGGATATAAACTGGCCACTAGGAAATTTAGATGAGAAATTAGATGAAGGTTTTTAACCATCAGAGGAGTGAAGTTTTGGAATAGCCTTCCAAGGGAAGCAGTGGGGGCAAAAGATCTATCTGGATTTAAGATTAAACTCGATAAGTTCATGGAGGAGATGGTATGATGGGATAACATGGTTTTGGTAATTAAATATTCATGGTAAATAGGCCCAATGGCCTGGGCTATTAGATGAGTGAGATCCGAGTTACCTAGGAAAGAATTTTCTGTAGTATCTGGCTGATGAATCTTGCCCATATGCTCAGGGTTTAGCTGATCGCCATATTTGGGGTCGGGAAGGAATTTTCCTCCAGGGCAGATTGGAAGAGGCCCTGGAGGTTTTTCGCCTTCCTCTGTAGCATGGGGCATTGGTCACTTGCTGGAGGATTCTCTGCTCCTTGAAGTCTTTAAACTACGATTTGAGGACTTCAATAGCACAGATATAGGTGTGAGGGTTTTTTTTTTTTGTAGGAGTGGTGGGTGAAATTCTGTGGCCTGCGTTGTGCAGGAGGTCAGACTAGATGATCATAATGGTCCCTTCTGACCTAAATATCTATGAATCTATGAATCTATATAAATCCATGGTATGCCCACATTTGACTACTGCGTACAGATGTGGTCCCCTCATCTCAAAAAAGATATACTGGCATTAGAAAAGGTTCAGAAAAGGGCAATTAAAATGATTAGGGGTTTGGAACAGGTCCTGTATGAGGAGAGATTAAAGAGGCTAGGACTTTTCAGCTTGGAAAAGAAGAGGCTAAGGGGGGATATGATAGAGGTATATAAAATCATGAGTGGTGTGAAGAAAGTGAACAAGGAAAAGTTATTTACTTGTTCCCATAAGAACTAGGGGTCACCAAATGAAATTAATGGCCAGCAGGTTTGAAATAAATAAAAGGAAGTTCTTCACTCAGCACACAGTCAACCTGTGGAACTCCTTGCCTGAGGAGGTTGTGAAGGGTAGGACTATAACTGGGTTTAAAAGAGAACTGGATAAATACATGGAGGTTAAGTCCATTAATGGCTATAGCCAGGTTGGGTAAGGAGTGGTGTCCCTAGCCTCTGTTTGTCAGAGGGTGGAGATGGATGGCAGAAGAGAGATCACGTGATCATTACCTGTTAGGTTCACTCCTTCTGGGGCACCTGGCATTGGCCTCTGTCAATAGACAGGATATTGGGCTGGACAGACCTTTGGTCTGACCCAGTATGGGCATTCTTATGTTCTTATGAGTGGCAGCGGCAGTTGCATTGGGAGCAGCAGAAAGTCCCTCTGCTCTCCTGGAGGTAGGGATGGCAGTAAGAGATTTCCAAGTACTTATCCCAGTGACTGAGGTGTACCAGCTTCAGGGGGTTTGGGGTGGTAGCAGACAGGCCAGCTGCAGCCTTCTCCTACTGACACACACAGAGACCTCTGCTGGGCTGGTGTGGCAGGGGCTGGGCGCAGAGCAGTGAGTCTTGGAATTAACATCCCATTGAGATTCAGAGGTCAGACGACACCTCATAGAGAATCATAGAATCATAGAATCATAGAATATCAGGGTTGGAAGGGACCCCAGAGGGTCATCTAGTCCAACCCCCTGCTCGAAGCAGGACCAATTCCCAGTTAAATCATCCCAGCCAGGGCTTTGTCTAGCCTGACCTTAAAAACCTCTAAGGAAGGAGATTCTACCACCTCCCTAGGTAACGCATTCCAGTGTTTCACCACCCTCTTAGTGAAAAAGTTTTTCCGAATATCCAATCTAAACCTCCCCCACTGCAACTTGAGACCATTACTCCTCGTTCTGTCATCTGCTACCATTGAGAACAGTCTAGAGCCATCCTCTTTGGAACCCCCTTTCAGGTAGTTGAAAGCAGCTATCAAATCCCCCCTCATTCTTCTCTTCTGCAGGCTAAACAATCCCAGCTCCCTCAGCCTCTCCTCATAACTCATGTGTTCCAGTCCCCTAATCATTTTTGTTGCCCTTCGCTGGACTCTCTCCAATTTATCCACATCCTTCTTGAAGTGTGGGGCCCAAAACTGGACACAGTACTCCTGATGAGGCCTCACCAATGTCGAACAGAGGGGAACGATCACGTCCCTCGATCTGCTCGCTATGCCCCTACTTATACATCCCAAAATGCCATTGGCCTTCTTGGCAACAAGGGCACACTGCTGACTCATATCCAGCTTCTCGTCCACTGTCACCCCTAGGTCCTTTTCCGCAGAACTGCTGCCTAGCCATTCGGTCCCTAGTCTGTAGCGGTGCATTGGATTCTTCCATCCTAAGTGCAGGACCCTGCACTTATCCTTATTGAACCTCATCAGATTTCTTTTGGCCCAATCCTC
Source organism: Caretta caretta (assembly GCF_965140235.1). Classification (NCBI taxonomy): domain Eukaryota; kingdom Metazoa; phylum Chordata; order Testudines; family Cheloniidae; genus Caretta; species Caretta caretta. The sequence continues at coordinate 11,721,674 of NC_134225.1, forward strand.
CAATTTGTCTAGGTCCTTCTGTATCCTATCCCTCCCCTCCAGCGTATCTACCACTCCTCCCAGTTTAGTATCATCCGCAAATTTGCTGAGAGTGCAATCCACACCATCCTCCAGATCATTTATGAAGATATTGAACAAAACCGGCCCCAGGACCGACCCTTGGGGCACTCCACTTGATACCGGCTGCCAACTAGACATGGAGCCATTGATCACTACCCCTTGAGCCCGACAATCTAGCCAGCTTTCTACCCACCTTATAGTGCATTCATCCAGCCCATACTTCCTTAACTTGCTGACAAGAATATTGTGGGAGACCGTGTCAAAAGCTTTGCTAAAGTCAAGAAACAATACATCCACCGCTTTCCCTTCATCCACAGAACCAGTAATCTCATCATAAAAGGCGATTAGATTAGTCAGGCATGACCTTCCCTTGGTGAATTCATGCTGGCTGTTCCTGATCACTTTCCTCTCATGCAAGTGCTTCAGGATTGATTCTTTGAGGACCTGCTCCATGATTTTTCCAGGGACTGAGGTGAGGCTGACTGGCCTGTAGTTCCCAGGATCCTCCTTCTTCCCTTTTTTAAAGGAGCTACTTCTCCTTCAGGCTGTTTGCACTCACTCCGGCAGACCTCCCTGCATCAGTTATGCTTATCATGTTTTCAAGCTTTTATTCACAGCCATGAGGGCTAGTATAGAAACTAACTTTTAAATGAAAGCTGAGATTCTGGCCTCATCAGGTGACTTCAGAAGCTGTGGCTTAGGGTAGTCAATAGGCAGACCGTGGGCCAAATCTGGACTGTGAGATGCTTTTGAACAGACCCCCAAAATCTTTTTATTTACTTATTACCATTACTGTTGGGTTTTTTTCCCTCTGGACCCTGACCAAAAAAATTTGACCTTGACAAAAAATAATTGACTACCCCTGCCCTATAGGGCTGATGCCTAAATTCAGCTCTGGTTGCAAGCAGTGCGGTTCCCCCCTTGCCCCCCCTCCATCTCTATGAGCCTACTATTGTTTAAATCGGGAATAACACTGCGGGTCAGTGCCCCTGCTAGTGTGAACTGGTGTATTTAGCTTCAGTGCTGTCCTGGAGACAGAGCACTGACCTCATGAATGTGAAAAACAAGGCTGCCCAGACTCCTCTTGGTTTTGGGCATTTGCAGTGGAAGGAACAGCAGTGTGAAGGGAACAGGATAAGGGCCGTTTACAAGGTTACAAGCTTTTTATTTTTGGACTCATTTCCCTAACACTGGAGCTGACCCAGGCCTCAGAGCTGTTAAAGATTTGGGCCCTCTGTTTGTTTAATTGAAGTGCTGTTTGTTTTTTTATCAGAGGCACTAGATAGGGCACTTCCTCTGCAGGCAGGAAGCAGTGATTTCCTGTTAACTTGCAGGCCAACTCTTACTATGCAGGAAGCTTAACTCTGCTGAGTGTTCACTTTTCATGAAACATTTTTGGAAAGATTTTTCTGGTAGTGTTTTGTTTTCTCTTTTGTCCCCGGCTAATGGGGTTTGTATTGTTGGGATCCTCAGGGGATATTCAGTGACCGCAATGAATCAACATTTGGAAATGTGCTGCTATTCCCATGACTTCCAAACCTGCCGCTACCCAGTGAGTCTGGCATTCACAGTTAAATGAGAATTTCTCTCTTTTTTAACACTCTAAAATCTGTCATTAAGGTTGCAAAGTCTAGCATTCAAGAGTTAGGAAATATCAGAATTAAGCATGCAACCTTAATTAGGGTTGCCAACTTTCTGACTGCAGAAAATCAAACACATTTGTCCCTCTGCCCCTGCCCCAAGGTCCCACCCCTTCTCTGAGGCCCCGCCCCCACTCACTTCCTCTCCCCCCCCCCCCCAATCTCTCTCCCGGACCCTAGCTCACTTGTGCATTTTCACTGGGCTGGGGCAGTGGGATGAGGTGTGGGATGAGGTGAGAGAGCGCTCTGGCTGGGGGTTTGGTCTTTGGGGTGTGGCCAGGGATGAGGGGTTTGGGGTGCTCCAGGCTGGGGCCAAAGGGTTCAGAGTGTGGGAGGGGACTCTAGGCTGGGGCAGGGTTTTGGGGTGTGGGAGGGGTTGAGGGCTCCAGCTGGGGGTGCAGGCTCTGGAGTGAGGCAAGAAATGAGGGGTTCAGGGTACAGGAGGGGGCTCCTTGCTGGGGCAAGGGATTGGGGTGCGGGATGGGGTGAGGACTCCGGCTGGGAGTGCAGGCTCTACAGGGGAGCCAGGGATGAGGGCTTTTGGGTGCAGGAGGGGGCTGGGCCCAAGGAGTTCGGAGTGCGGGAGGGGGCTCAGGGCTGGTGCGGGCTCTAGGAGAGAGTATGGGTGCAGGGGGGGCTCAGGGCTGGGGCAGGGGGTTGGGGTGTGGGAGGAGGTGTGGGGTACGGGCTCGGACGGCAGGTGCTCAGGGCAGGGGCAGCGCACGGAACGTCCATGGCTGCCCCTGCACCTTGGAGCCAGAGGGATATGCCTGCCACTTCCGGGATCCATGCGGAGCCAGGCAGGCAGCCTTCCTGCCCCGCTGTGGGTGGCCAACCAGACTTTTAATGGCCCAGTCAGCTCTGCTGACTGGAGCCACCAGGGTCCTTTTCGACCAGGCAGTCTGATCAAAAACCAGACACCTGGCAACCCTAATAATTCTGCCCCCTTCTGTATGTGGATTATAATTGTGTACAATTTTCAAAAGCTCTAAGTGACATAGGAGACCAAGTCCCATTTACAAATGTGACACAGGCTCCTCAGTTCCTAAGTCTCTTTGGCTTTTAGTTAGACTTGGGCTCCTCAGGGCCAGACATACTATACAAAGGTATTTAGGTGCCTAAAGATCCAGATAGATGCCTAGTGGGATTTTCAACAGCACCTAGCTGTATCTTTAGGCACCTAAATACCTTTCTAAGTCTGGACCACAGTATTCCATGATCATGTAATATTCCCCTCTCCCCCAGGATCCTGCCTCAGTTGGTGTACAGCATGAATTCCCTGTGCTCATGGAATGAATTAGAGTTGTGTAGGGAGTGAGGTTGTTGCCTGCAGGACACCAGCCACCTTTGCTGTAGGGCCTACCTGTTGGAAGGTATGTATAGAATGATGTAAGGGACTGTGAGAAGTAAAAGGATAGTAAAAACAACTGAGTGCTTTCTGGGATAACTTGGTTTTATCCCTGGTTCTCATGCTGATTTCCTGTGTGATTCTGGGCATGTCACTTAAATCAGATCTTTCAACAGAGACTCTAATTGTGTGTTTCTCATTTTATGGGTGCCCAGCATTAGATATCTGGGGCCTGAGTTCCAGGATTTCTGAGCAGTCACAACTACAAACAAAGTCAATGGGAGCTTCTGACAGTGTGGTCTAGTGGAGTAAGCACAGATTTGGGTATCTGAAGTTCCTGATTCCTCATCTTGGCTCTGCCACTGACTCAGTTGTAACCTTGGTCTAGTCACTTTCTCGGTATGTTTCCCATCACAAAATGAGAGTGATAATATGAATCTATTTATCTCACAGGGGTGTTGTGATGACAAATTAGTTTACATCTGTACAATGCTTTGAACTTATAAAGTGCTGCAAACAGCTAAGTACTCTGGAAAAAAAGGAGACCCTACGTCTCTCGAATTGCGTGCCCTGGAGTGGAGGAACCCAAAATTAGGGGACAGTCTGCAAATGTTGTTCTTAACTTCTCTGTGTTTTAGTTCCTCATCTGTGAAATGTGAATAATGATACTTTCCTATTTCACAAGGAATTTGTGAGGATAAACTAGAAAGTAGGTCAAATATTAATGGTGTGTGCCATAGAAAATCCCATAAGGTAATTAATAACCCTGTATTCAGTGCAGGGTTTACATGGTGCCTAAACAAAGCAACAGGCCATACAATGAATGATGAGGACAGAGAATTATTGAACAGCTACCTCATTTCCTGTGCTCCAGCCATTTTGTGCACCAGATGAGGAAGCGGTTGTAACAGGGTGGCTCATCCCTTTGGGCTGGAGGTAGCCAACCCTGATTACAGAATGAGCCACATCAGGGAGAAATCAGGGTGATCACCCTATAAAGAGCTGCAGGAGGCTACAATGAAGGGGCTGGATCTTGCTGCCATAATAGTAGGAGTAGGATTTTTAAAAGACGTCATGTGCAGGGCTCTAGGTGGGGGTAAGGTGAGCCTGGTTTGAGTGGGTGAGCGAAAGGTACCTTTGGGGAAGATGTGCCAGTGAGGAGCTGCAGTGAGCAGGAGGCTCCTGCTCGAGACCCTGACTGAGAGAAGGGTTTGGGCCTAGAAGCCAGAATCATAGACTATCAGGGTTGGAAGGGACCTCAGGAGGTCATCTAGTCCAACCCCCTGCTCAAAGCAGGACCAATCCCCAACTAAATCATCCCAGCCAGGGCTTTGTCAAGCCTGACCTTAAAAATATCTAAGGAAAGAGATTCCACCACCTCCGTAGGTAACGCATTCCAGTGTTTCACCACCCTCCTAGTGAAAAAGTTTTTCCTAATATCCAACCTAAACCTCCCCCTTGAATGAGGGAAGAATGAGAGGGCTGAGGCAGGCTGAGCTTCAGCCAATTAAAGTCTGGCAGTACTTGGCCTAGCTCCTGCTAGAGACCTGACTGGGAGGAGGGCCTGGAAGCCAGAGGACTGAAAGGCTGAGCTCCAGCTGGGTAAAGCCTGAAACTTTGAACTAGGACCTAGCTCTGGGAAAAAGGGCTTGGAACTGTCTACCTAAAGATGGGGGGAATGACTGAACTGGGGGTGAGCCCTGGAGGGCCTGTCTGTAAGACTCAATAAGTGGGAGCCCTGGAGGGGAATGGTCTAATTCCTGTGGACTGTGAGTTATTATGGGGGTTTAGAGATGGGAGAAACTGGTAGCAGGGAACCTCAGACTGACCACAATGGGTGCTTGGTAAGTGGCCACCTGACTACAAGAGTCCTAAATAAATAGTATGTGATCCTGCAATTAAAGACTATCGTAATGCATATGCACACAAGAGGATTAAATTAATGTGGTCTGTGCAACCTGAAATCTTGCACCCCCAATTTATGAGTGTTTGACTTTGCAACCTTAACATTATTTTACTGCCCTATTAATACAAGAAAAAGGGACACTAAATTGAACTATAAGGAGGCAAAATGCATAGCTAATCACTTTTTCCACACATTGACAATTAGCCTGGAGAACTCACTGCTACAAGGTGACACTGAGGAAAAGAGCTTAGCAAGGTTCAATAGAATTCATCATTTACATGGACAATGAGGCTATCCAGTGTTAGACTAAGAAATATGAAAATAAGCAGAGCATTGCAAAGGATAGATATCCTCTATTTCGTGGCATGAGCTGACCTCTAGCTAATGGATTTTGTCAACTGTTAGGAATGGGACACATCCATCATGATTGAATTGGCCTTGTTAGCACTACAAAAAGTAATTTTTCCCTCTGTTGATATTCACCCCTTCTTGTCAACTGTTGGGAATGGGCCACATCCACCCTAATTGAATTGGTCTCGTTAGCACTGACCTCCGCACTTGGAAAGGCAACTCCCATCTTTTCATGGGCTGTATATTTATACCTGCCTACTGAATTTTTCACTCCCTGCATCTGATGAAGTGGGTTATAGCCACGAAAGCTTACGCCCAAATAAATTTATTAGTTTCTAAGGTGCCACAAGGACTCCTCGTTGTTTTTGCCAGAGACAGAATACTAGCCTAGATGGACCCCGGTCTGATCTAGGATGGCAGTTCTCATTGTCCTATGCTTTTTTGATGGCATATCATGAGCTCCAAGTGTTTTTATAGCAAGTGAATTTTAGCATTACTTGGATACATTTGTCAGCTTCTGTTGCTAGTGGTTATTATCGGATGGCTAATTGCTGGCAGCATTCAGCCAGCTCAGGGGAAAGTGATTGTGTTGTTTCCTAGCCAGTTTGCATAACATAGTCTGGCAGTTTTGAGTCAGAGCTGACTAAATAATATGTAATAGATCACTTTATTTGGAAGCCATCACCTATGTTTCTGCTTTTGGTTTGCCAGCAGGTGGATCACAAGTTCCTCTGACTGCTTCATTATCCAAGATGATTTGACGAATTACTAAATAATCCATGGTGCAAAGATGGGATATTTGAAATCTAAGTTGTTCTGACTAAACACACAGATCACAGGATACCATGCTGTAGAATACAAGCTAGTCATCTCTGGTCTCCACCATGTTCTTCCTGCTCCTGTATTCCCTCCTTGCCGCAGAACAATGTCCAATCCTGTTTTTTGTGAAGCGTTAGAAAGAAGTCAGGATCTGGTTTTGTTCTGATGATCCAGCACTGAATGTAACCTTTGTTCTTGAAAGCAGAAAGCTGCGTACCCAGTGCCAGCATCATACAAAGTACAAATAATTTGTAGGAGATTTGACATCTCCAAACACAGCTAGGTTTATTTCTTTGTATTTATTTGTTTAGTTCAGTAGAGCCTAGGGGCCAACTGAGACCAGGGCCACATTGTTCTAGGTGCTGTACAAACACAGCACCTGCCCTAAAGAGCTCACAATCTAACAGGCAGGGAAGAGGGATAGGACACCCACGCAGAGAGAACAGCACTATGGCTTTTTGGTTGTGTTTGGGGCGGGGCTCTGTTGGGAGGGGATTTGCTAAATAGCAAGATGAGGGAAGGAAGAGATGCTACAGTTCTGAGTCTAGGGGGTGGGTGAGTGAGTGAAGGAAAGTTGTGGGGGGGATGGGTGGGTTACAACATATTTTGAGCCAGTGTCATGGTGGTGAATGGTGTTGGATTGAGGCTTTGCAGGGTATCACAGTGGTGGGTAAAGTAGGAAGGACTAAGCAAGTGGCATGAATAGAGAGAGAGGTGGAAGATAGGTGAATAGGTGCAGCTCAGGTAGCAACAGCACAGATTCCTGGTCTGCTAATGTGCCACACCACTGACCCCATGGGACCTCACCCTGAAGGGCAAGAAGGCAGCCCATTCAGTCCCTGATCCTCTCCTGGAGCAGCCAGCAGGGGAGACCAGTTGGTTCTGAATGTCCTGGGCATCTCAGCAAGTCGGACTTTGTTCTCTGGGAGGAGAGAGTTTGGGCCACGTTCTCAGCAGCTGGGCACTGAAGTTACCAGCTGAGGATCTGCCCCCTATGTTTTACATCCTGTAGAACTTATTTCCCAATCCCACAGTAGTGGGTTCCCGATAGAGTCAGCACTAAGTAGGATATTCTCTCCCCTGTATGGCTCAGCTGAGGTTCACATCCAGGCTGTCCAAGGAAAACATTCCCTGCACTGTTTTCACACGCGCACTGGCCTTAGACAAACACAGCCAATGCTGTTGCATAGCCTTCTTTCCCCGCCTTGTTCCTGAACATCTTTCTGTTTCCCAGGCCCCCTCCGATCATTTCACTTGGGTGACATCACTGCTGGTTGCTATGGAGAAGCCAGGTTGTCAAAAACATGAACCCGTGGCCTCATCCCATGAGTGTCAGGAAATGAAGGTTTTATAGGAGGTCTTTGCAATGGAGCAGAAACAGCCGGAGCAGGAAATGGAGCCCAGGGACACACAAACAACTCGCCCTCCATCTCTGGCCTTCTCAAGGCCTCCTGGCATGTGGCCTCTCTGACAGGGGAAGTGGGGAGAAGGAGGTGACTGGGGACTGATTTACGTCTCCTGAGCTATTTCTGGGCTGCTGAGCCTGCAGTTTTTTGGCCTTTGGAGAACCTTAGACTGGGGAAAGGCCGATTGAGGGCTGAAAACCAGTCAGTAAAACTAGCCACTTAAAGCAAATGTCAGAGACTCTGCTAACTGGAGCAGGGGTATGTTGTAATCCACTCCCTAAACCTCAGGAGGGGAGTAGGTCTGATAGATGGGGTTGCCTGGACCCAGCTGGTTTGGAGAAAGGCATGCCACTTTCCCAGTAAACTTGCTCTGTGGCTGACTCTGCCCATGTAATTAGCCCCCCCACCCACAATGGGTTGTCACGTAATTAGCCCCCCCACAAGGGGTTGTTCATTAAACCTAGCCTGAGCTAATGGCTGAACTTTCCCCCCTGAACCCAGCCCCAATCTGAACCCCAAAGCTTTCCCAAAGACCTCAGTTTGAATCTTATGCTTCTTTGTGTTTGAAAGTGCTCCCACACACCTGCTCTTTCTGCTTTTAATCAGGCCAGGAAATGGAAATGCTTCTTCTCTTGGTATTTCCAACCCAGAAGGACTGAAAGTCTCATGAGAGACAGTTTGAGATTCCCAGAGCCAACTGGTCTAGAGATGCTTGGTCTGATGTTTCACCATTTCATGCCAGTACAGCACACAAGTGTCTTAGTGGTGCCAGCGTCTGAGCTCGGAGAATGCACTGAGAGGGTCAGGCTCATGCAAGTGTATGTTGGAGTATCTGTTTGCACATGTATGTCTGAGTGTCTGTTTGTGCAAGTGAATACTTGTAGGCAGGACAGCAGATACCTTCACCAGACAATTCATCTAGAGTCCTGAGTCATGGTGGATGTAAATGACCAGGCTCTGGACCAAACATGCAGACGTGGAGAAGGTTTGGCTCTGGCTTGCTCTATGAAGATTGGTCCAATTTGTAGATTGGAGACTTCTTCCTTTAGACCCCAATCTTTCCTTCCAAGAAGGAAGCCTCTATGAGAACTAGCTACTCAATCCCCTTATGGTGCAAAGGGTGTAGTGGATGTAAGAGGGGGGCACCTAGTTCAAGGATGTGCTGGAACACTGAAATGCAGGAGCCTCATACACCATCTGGGGGCACAATGTACAGTCAGAGCATGGAAAGTGCATGTGTACAGATATCAACAGTCTTGTTTTGGTCTCACTTTGCTTGAGAGGTTGCCAAGCCCATCGTCAAATTACCCTGGTAACCAGCAGCTTAAGCCAGCTCAGACTCAAAACTGGCATTTGGAATGACACACACTCAAGATTAACAGCAAGAGAGACAGCCCACTGTGCTGTGTCTCTTGGAGTGGGTGTGGAAGGGTTAAAAATAGACTCCAGATTTCAGTTAGTAAATGCGGAGGCAGGGAGGAGAGAACTGTTTATCATCCCTAGTGTTTCCCCTGAGACAGAGAAATGAGTCAGATAAGAGACCCGCACAATGTGCACATGCCCTAGTTCACTAGCAACTGCAACACTGTTCCCAGCATGAGTCATTTCAGGTAACATTTGAAGATGTCTAGGTGACTTAGGAGCCAAAGTCTTCTTGACTTTAAATGTTTTCCTAAATGTATTTAGCAGGTCCTCAGCTCATTTAATTGGAGGAGTGATACTGTTTTACAGTAGCTGCACCAGTTATGTAAACAGCAATTCCCAAAACCTGTGTATGCAGCAGGGAGAGTGGTGTTACCTTTAGTGACAAGAAATTTAATAATCCAACGCAGTGAGGTGCGAGTCTAAAGATTGACATCTATCTATTCCAGAGGTGGAAAATGCCTAGGGCACTTCAGAACTTGAAGGCAAATAGTGAAAAACAATTGCTGAAGGATTTGATTGTGTTCCCTGAACAAGTCAGCAGAAAGAGGCAAGTGGTGACAAAGGCCCATATCCACAAAGAGATTCCTGAGCCTAGAAAACATCTGGAACACTTGTGTGGTGCACAAAGCCTGAGTTAGATTTATAAAAGTAGTTAGGTGCCTTGTGGGATTTTTCAAAAGCCCCTATGTGCCCAACACCCAGTGAAATCAGTAAGTTGTGGGCACCCAGGTGCTTTTGAAAATCTGACTAGGCACCTACATACCTTTAAAAATCTGGCCCTAGCTCAGTATATTATGCATGAGGAGAGAGAGGCACCTAAGAATGCAGTCCACCAAAGCCAGCAGTCTAGGTGACTCCCTGCCTAAACTAGCTAATCGAAGATAAATACAAGAGGAGTGTGTCCTAAGCCATGCCCCTCTCACGGAGGTAGGCACCTAAGTCTGGGCTGCAGGGAGGCACCTATCTCTGTTAGTGATACACAACTGGGAACCCCTCTCCTGGAATCAGGTAGCTTAAATGCCTAAATAGTTTCTTGTTGGATCTGTTCCACTATGTATAAATACTTGTGGAGTCATTCAGCCAGAGAGAAAGTGAGTGCAAGAATGACTCTACAGCCTGATGGTTAGGGCATACACTGTCTGCAGAGTCTAGTCACCCAGCTACAGTGTTTGTTTGTTTGTTTATTTATCCAAAGTGAAGCAGCTTCACCAGGAGATACTGAGCGAGTCCCACATCAGAATATCCCATAGTTAAGGCTACAATTATGTCACGGAGGTCACGCCTCTGTGACATTTTCTGCCCTGGAGCTCCTAGCTAGCCCCCCTCCAGCTCCCAGCTCCTACCCTGGTGGGCCCCCACAGCTGCGCAGCCACAGTGGGGGGATCCCCAGGAGGTACCTGGCAGGTGGCGAGGGAGCCGCCCAGCTGCGGCAGGTGGCTGGGGGACCCTGCAGCTCCCAGCCATGATGGGGGACCCCCCTGAGTTCCCAGCCACCCCAAGGGGTAGGGGGACCATGCAGCAGCCCAGCCCTGTGGGCAGGAGGACCCCAGAGCTCCCACTCTCCGCAGCAGCGGAAACTGGGAGCCCCAGCAAGAGTGGGTGCTAAACTCGCCTCCCCATTTTGTCAGGGATATTTTTAGTGAAAGTCTGGGACCGGTCATGGGCTTCTGTGAATTTTTGTTTATTGCCCGTGACCGGTCCATGACTTTTACTAAAAATATCTGTGACAAAAACTTAGCCTTACCCATAGCTCAGCGGTTAGAGCACTTGCCTGAACAATGGGAAAGCCTTGTCAAATCCTTTCTCTCCATCAAGCAGAGAGAGGAATTGAACCTGGCTCTCCTACATCCCAAGCGACTGCACTAACCCTTGGGCTAAAAGTTATAAGCTGGGCAGTAGCAGCACCTCCTCCTCTTGGTTACCTTGGGACACCTCTCTTCCTGTGACACCGCTGAGACCAGACAGGCATTCTCTCTGGAGCTCTCTCAATGTGAATGAGAGGGAGCTGCCAGCAGGGCACTCTCTGGAGGTTCCCTGAGTCCAGGATTATTACTTTCCAGGCACATCAAAAAGTCTGTCTTTCCTGCTCTTGGGCAAGGCTGTTGAGAAGCATGTTGCTGGAGCAAGGTGTTGGTGGTCAGTCCTTTGTCTGGGTTTACTGTGTGATCTGTAGTTGATGGGACTGATGCCCAGATATTGGTTGGTACTTAGTGATGAGTTTGAAAATGCAAAGAAATAAATAACTAATAATAGAGATCAGAGCCGGCACTAGACATAAGCAGACTAAGCAATTGCTTAGAGCCCTGAGCAGCTCAAGGGGGCCCACTATTCACTTTTTAGTATAAGAACTTGCCTGTTTTAGTATTTGGGTGGGGGGCAAAATTATTCCAGCTGAGGGCCCCCAATGGGTTAGCACTGCTTCCAGTAGAGATTGATGAAAAGTATTGAAATCTGCAAAGAACCCAGGCAGGAGGGAGATGCAGAGGCAGCAGAATCTCCTCTAGGGAAAGGCAGGCTCAGTACTGTGGAAGGTCGGCATACCAGCCTGGAGGTGGGTGGGGAGCGTGGTTGTTAGGAGAGCTCAGCAGGACTTACTGAAGAAGCCAGGGGGAGCACTCCCTGCTTGGAGCACAGGGCATTATGAGGACATCTCTAGTCAGTGAGCATTGAACTGTACACGCACGCTGAACTGAAAACTAACCCTGAGAAGTAGCCATGTCCGGCCAGATACACAGGACTCTATCCAGGTTTAGAGAGGCAAGGTGGGTGAGGTAAGAGCTTTTATTGGACCAACTTCTGTCAGTGAGAGAGACAAGCTTTAGAGCTTACACAGGGCTTTTCTTCAGGTCTGAGAATCTACCCAGGTTCGTCCGTCCTCCAGCACCCTGCACACACAGAACATCAATGCTTTTGGGAGGCCAGCGCTAGAAGTGCCATGTTGATATTATGTTAATGGCATTTCCCGGCTCTGCCTGAGGCTTGGGACTGAGGATGAGGTTTTAGTGGAGAGTCTGAGGCTTCAGGACGTGTACTGTCCTTCTGTCTCTCCTCATGGCAGAAGCAGCCCAGTTCCATCTTCCCTCTACTAAGCAGGATGTGGGAGGGGAACCAGTCTGTTGCTCACCACTCCTGACTCCAGAGGCCCCCTAATAATTGAGGCAATAATCAGTTGGTTACCTTTACGTAACTACTTTCATCCCATATGTCCTCCAAAGAGCTCTACAGAAAAGGCCCAAATCATGCCAGAATGCTGTTCTAGCATTTTTGTGGGGAGCCGAATGGTGTCCAATGCTTCCAGTATCATTACTTACTGGACATACCAAAATTTCTTTCCAGAACTTCTTTGGACTATGTTCAGGCACTTCTTTTTTTAGAACTGTTGCATTGTCTTAAAATGTAACATGCTGATACTCAAGCACCATATAAAGTCACCTCATCCAGTTCTTGTGTAAAATGCAACAGCTGTTAAACAGGTTTCAGAGGAACAGCCGTGTTAGTCTGTATTCGCAAAAAGAAAAGGAGTACTTGTGGCACCTTAGAGACTAACCAATTTATTTGAGCATGAGCTTTCGTGAGCTACAGCTCACTTCATCAGATGTATACCGTGGAAACTGCAGCAGACTTTATATACACACAGAGAATATGAAACAATACCTCCTCCCACCCCACTGTCCTGCTGGTAATAGCTTATCTAAAGTGATCAACAGGTGGGCCATTTCCAGCACAAATACAGCTGTACTCTGCAGGAGCTTTGGTCAGATGATGCAGAAAGATCGTATGCTGGGAATTTTCATGCAATAAATGGAAGACCGTTAGTTACCCATACTGGAATATTGCTAATTTTACACCATTATTTTTGGGGTATGTGATTTTTAAATTACTACTAGTCAGAGTTTTATATCTCATCTGACAGAAGCTCCAGCACCTGGTCATGACACAGTAGACAAACTGGAACAGCCAACAGTACTTCGTGCAGCATCGGTCTGTAGCTGTTGTCCCAGATAGCAGCCAATCAAGCCCAGCTCCCGTGCCCATAGTTTGAGGGATCTGATGAGACTGCAGTACTAGCTGGTACAGCTGCAGGGACCTGGTGTATCAGAGGAATTTAGGGGTCATGGATCTGCAGGAGTTTTGTGAGGTCAGAGGGCTGTTGGTAGCTTGTTCTTGCTGGAACAATTCATCGGAATGACTTATATTTAAAAAGTGTGTAAAGTAAGTACTGACTCCAGCATTTGGGACTGCACATGGATACAGCTGATGAAGACTTAAAAGAGAGCTAGTAGGAATTCCCACCAGTGATGAAGAAGAGAATAAAATATCCCCAAAGAGGCAGCAGTTGTGCTGTAAGGAAATTGCGGGGACGGGAGATGGATGAATGGAGTCTTGCAGGGATTGGGAGATTGCCTTTTTGTATTGTGGATCATTTCTATTGTGTAAGTGAAGCTCGATCCAAGGAACATGCTTATTCTGTAAAGGAAAAGCTTAGCATTGAAGTGGCTGCTCCATCTATATCTCATGCTGTTGAGCATCCTGCTGCTTGACGTCTGAGAGTATAAAATCAAGGATAATCATGCTTCTGGGGCATGAGGCAATGACCTCTCACTCTTCCAGCAGCAGAGAACAGTTGGGTTTTTTATTTAACTCTCTTGCATTTGGAAAGAGGAGGGGTTCTGAGCTTTTCCATTGTCTGGCAGGGCCCATCACACAGATGCTTCATGTGGTTTCATGAAAAGCACAGATACCCCCAGCATTCTTGGAGCTGCACCCATCACTGCTGTTTTCATCTCTCTGTAATCCTGCTGCTTTTTCAGTGGAAACTCTACCTATGGCTGGAGACTTAAAAAGCAGCCACCAGGAGATGGGAAACCTAGGGTCCAGTCCTCCTGCTCTTTATTTATCCACAGTGGAACAGCTTCCTCAGGAAAGACTGAGGGATTCCCACCATCAGAATATCTAGGGTTGGAAGGATGTGATTTTTATCTGTAAAAGTTAGTAAATGTTTTTGTTTTTTACCATACATTCACACACAACTTGATGAAGAAAATTTCTATTGATGATGATTGAAATTTACAAATAGGCAAGGTAAGAAAAATGCTGCTTGAGAACTTATTAAAGTTTGATTTCAGGATATTTAATTTGACCTGTGATGGCAATTTTGTGTCTTAATGGTTATAACTTTAATGGTGTTTTAACTTTTTTTAATCACATCTGCTGTATTAAGCAATTGTCTGATTTTTCCCATGATTTCTGCAATGATGAAAATTTAAATAGATAAAATAGAAAAATGCTTAAAAATAAATATCTCTCTGTTGAAATAATAAAACTCAGATTTGCTAAGCCTAGATGGAAGACTTGATCCTGTGTATCCCATATCAGTGTTCCAACCACTGCTCTGAATCCTATAAGGTAGGCACTAACTGCTTAGTACACAGCCAGCTCTTCAGGGGCCCCCATTGGCTTGCTTAGCAGGGTCACCACCTAGTGTGCTGGCTTTTGTAAATCAGGTTCTAACATGCATATAGGGAGCCTGGGTGTCTGTCTCAGGATTTGCAAATCACAATGTGTTCCTATGGGGATTTTTCTAGGCACCCAAAATTTAGACATTGCAACATTCAGCATCAAAACACCCAAGTCCCTTTGTGAATCCAGGCCAAAGTGACTTTACAGAATAATTATTCCACTCACAAAGCAAAATAATTAGTCTGGAACAAAAGTGACTTCTATCCTGAATAGTGTTCACACAGAGAGCTGTTCTGGACTAGCTGTTCCAGGATAACTATGTGGGTCAATTTCACTAAGTACACAAGGCTTTATAGCAGAAAAGCTTATGGGGTGACTTGATCCTGGTCTGTAAGTACCTACGGGGGGAAAATATTTCTGATTTCACAGGGCTCTTGAACATAGCAGACAGAGGACAGAATTTTCAGAAGCACCTAAGTCCCATTCCAAAGTGACAGGTTTCAGAGTAGCAGCCGTGTTAGTCTGTATTTGCAAAAAGAAAAGGAGAACTAGTCTCTAAGGTGCCACTAGTACTCCTTTTCTTTATTCCAAAGTGAGTGACTTTGAATAAGATTTAGGCTCTTAAAGGCCAGAGTTAGAAAGGTGCCTAAGCAGGTTAGATGCCTACCTTCCACTGAAATCAACAGCCATGAATGCCCTATAACAAATGATTTGTGAGCATTGTTTGCTTTTAACTCAGCTTTGCTTAGTGGTGAGAGGTGCTGGGTTTGTTTTACTGAATTAAGTGAGACCATTTTTTCCTCTGATAATACCAGCTTGAGGAAGCCTGTGTCTGCTGCAGCAAGTGGCTTCCTGTTTGACTCACACCTGATAACCCTGCTGAATAAAACAGGGCCTTGTACTCTCACAGCAACTGAATGGGGCTGTTTACAATTAGAGCGCATGGGATTCCCAGAAAGAGGCTCAGACCGGACATCCTGAAGCGAAATACCCTGGGTGTCACTGGCTAAAAATAACTGTAGCAGAACAGTCACCAAACAAACAGCCAGAGCAAGCTGCCAGCCTGCTGCTTACAGCTCACACAACTCCTGGCGTACACAGGGTGACAAACAGGAGGCCCACAAGTGACTGCTCTTTATGTCTCTGCCCCAGTCATTGGATGTGGTTCAGAGTTACAGCCCAGCCACATGGCAGAGGCCAGTGGTCCCTGTTTCACCTTCCCCTACTTTTTTAGAATCAAAGCAAATAAAACATAAAATCAGCAAAAACCAAGAGCCACAAGCCAATCCAATTAATGAAACACACCACGGGAGATGTCTAGAATGGGAGGCAGTGTAAGCGACTGGACCCCATTGAGAGGTGAAGACTGTTTTATCAGCCATCTGCCCATAGCTACCATCTCTCAACCCCAAGGGCTTTCTGATCACAGATGTTGCTTGCTCTCAAAACTGCTTCCTCTCCAGGGGCCCTTGAGGTGAAGGCGCCAGCTGCAGCTAGGGTTTGCCACTCCTTATGGGTCCAAAAGTGGCCACAAGATGAAGTGAAAAGCCAGAAGTGAACAACAGGTGAGAAGGGTGAACACTGTGCCCAGCATGTGACGTGGAAGAGTCTTATCCTGATCACTTCGCTGCACTGAGTATAGACGGGTCTTGTTCCAGCATGTACAAGAAAGTAATATAGACACCTGATAGCCCTGAGATGCAGGAGCCTCCCCAACCCCATTAGCTTAATTAGCAGAGGAGCTGGCCAAATGTGACTAATATAAACAGTTCATGGCACCATAAAATGGAACCTAATATCAAGTTCTTTGTCAGCCTCAGTGATGCTCAGGAATACCGTGAGCAGGGAGAGAATGCCAGTGACCAGCAGCTGGATGGACAGATCCCAAGGGTCAAAGGCCCATGATTCCCCTTTTATTTAAAAGCTGTGCGGTCACTAATGGATGCACTGTCTGGTGCCAGCAGCATTGCATGCTGCAATGTTATCTGGTGTCCATTATAGATGGGGGCTCCACGACTCATTTGTCTCAGGCTGTAGCAACTTGTGGACTCACGTGTTTGAGCAATTTAAGCTAGAGATGAAAGCTAGTCGCAGAATTCACATCCAGATCCAGTTTCTCAAAGTTCAGAGGTGGTTGGCTTTAAGTCCCCTGCACTTTATACAATGGGCTGGGCAGTCTCTTTATGTTAACTTCAGCTGGAGTCTGCCTGGCAGATCCGTATTTGCAATAAAGTGCTATGTAATCGTATAATGCAGAAGAGAGGAAGTGCTGAATGAGGACTGGGATAGTAGGAAAAGTGGGGTACATAGCTACATAACTGTTATGCTCTGCACTCTTAAATTTCAAAGGAATCTATGCCCTGGTCTACACTACACGCTTATTCGTTCAGGGGCATGGTAAATCCACACCCCTGCGAGACGTAGTTATTGTGACCTAACCCCCGGTGTAGACAGCGCTATGTCAGCAGGAGACCTTCTGCCATCGATATAGCTACAGCCTCTTGAGGAGATGGAGTACCTGTGCTGCTGCAGCACTGTAAGTACCTAGCTACAGGGGCAGCTGCCATTTTGTGAGGCAGAGTTGACACAGACTGTTACAGAGAAGATGCACACAGTGCTCTCTCATGGAAACTTTACTGGTTCTTTCTTGTTTTGTTGTTTTCCCTTAACCTAAAATAAAATTTCCTCTGACTGAAAGCACACAGTAGCTCTTTGTGTACAGTGAGCCAATTATAAGGAGCCAATTATTTTTTGCAAGCACATTGGGCAAAAGACTTTTCATTGAATTGTTTGAACAGTGCTGCCTCTCTGAGCAGTAAGAGCTGGTCCAAATTCCCCACATTTAAAAGGTATGTGAATTTTCTTGTTTCTTGCCCAGCTCACAGAGCCCTGATAGGCTGTTTCAGTGCTATAGCTGGAAGAATACCTCAACAGTTTTCTCTTTCAACAAGCCACTCATGTAAAGAGGTGCATTTGCTCTGTGGGGGTTCAGCCCTCTAATGGGGCTGCTTTCTACTGACTGACATACTAGTGGAGAAATGTACTGGCAGGAATGTTCATGGAAGGTCAATTTGAAGCATATATGAGAGAATATTGCACAAATGCAGAAGGCTACTAGCTGAAAGGAAGGGTGGGCTTGCAGTCAAAGGTGCTGGGTTCAAATCCTGGTTCTGCTGCAGCGTTCCTGTATGAGTGTGAGCAAGTCACTGATGTTTCCTTCCTCAGTCTTGGTAACTGGAGCTGGGACTTAAAGGAATTGGGTGCCATTGACTTGTGTAGATGCTTTAGAAATCTCAGGTCTAGACTGTTAGCTTGTTAGGGCAGAGGCTCTCTTTTAATGTGTGTACCTGAAGCAGCCATCATGATACACTGCAGGTGCTGCTATAATACATATAATAAAAACACCTCCATTTCCCCCACTAAAAACAATCACTTGGCTA
This sequence comes from Caretta caretta, assembly GCF_965140235.1. NCBI lineage: Eukaryota > Metazoa > Chordata > Testudines > Cheloniidae > Caretta > Caretta caretta. Next base: position 11,739,529 of record NC_134225.1, read on the forward strand.
AAAAAGCTAAATCCACTTTGGCTGTGTCTGCTCACCTTGAATTCACACTCCTTGAATATTCTAGTGACCAAAGTGCTGGCAGGAACGTTATGGAACTAGGCCATTCTCAGTGACTCTTTGAGACTATCTGCAGAAAGACAATGCAGACCCAGCATTCTTTGGCAGTTTTGTTTTATTTTGAAACTTGTTGGTCCCCAGCCGGGTGAGAGCATAAAATAAAAGGATGCAAGATAAACCCACTCGTGCTAGAGAGTGAGCCAGTGACTGAGGCGGCACAGGGTCAGGTGCTGTCATTCTGAAACTGATCATGGAAATTACATGAGAAGAAAAAAAGGTAGAGAGCAGGGCTCAGGCTCCTCGCAGCTCAGCGTGCAGACCACACTAAAGGGCTGCCATAACTGAGCAGTGTGAGATGCACAAGGGGGAGAGAGAGACAGAAAGTCGAGGGGGACCAGCTGGCACAGTCCTCAGCTCTAGCCGGACAGATGAGCACGGGCAACAAAGGTAATGGCAAAATACTCTTCTCAACTCACCTTCTGTGTATAATTGTACCAACACTTATCCTCCCCCAACACTTCCCCAGCAGTCTGTCTCTCTCTTAGAGGTGTTTCTATAGTGACCGTCACTGTGGTATCTAAGCATGGAGGACTTTAGCAATAACCTGATGCCAGCTGTTAGGAAGCAGCAGGAGAACTGGGTGTGGTATGGATGGTGGTCTTCATGCTGTTTCTTTGGGTTTAAAACATATTTAATTTGCATCCTTCTTACTTATTATTGATCCAGGCCTTGATGAGTGTGAGGCTGCTCATAAACTCTACAAAGAAGCTACGGTGTACAGTGTCCTGCGGTGGGTAGTGCTCTAGGATGAAGCTAGGTTCCACGCATATTGCATAGTCTGTTTATATCTCTGTCATCTTAGAAGTGCATTAAGAGCCTCACCCAGTGGTCATTGACTACTGTGAGTTATGGGTCTGTCCTTGAGCCAAAGAGTCTTAAGGGCCTATGCTGACAGATGAGCTGATACACTGCTCCCTCCCCCTGACAGCATTAAACTCAGAGGTCACAGCACGGAGCCAGTGGCAGGGGTACTGGATTAGCTGCCAGGGGACCTGAGTTCTCTGAGCCTCAGTTTTCCCATCTATAAAATAGGGATAATGGCCCTCCTTGGAGAGGAAAAGGACCAAGTATCATTTTTATCCTGGTGTCCTCCCTGCCCCTCCTCCCCAATGGTTACAAAGAACAGTGATTCGGCACCACACCAGGGTTTGTTACTTTGCATCACATATTCAGGGCAAGGTTGGGCTTTTCACCCCCAGAAACAGGAAATGGAGAGGCATGGTTGCTCTGACAACTTTTACTCTGCCCCCTTGTGTGCTGGCATTTCAATGCCACCTGAGCCCATAGCACATGCAGCACTGTTGGGCAAATAATGTCTGGACAAACACAGATTAACTCCAGGATAAAAACCAGGACCTGTGCTGACTGCAGCACAATATCAGGTTACACAGGTTCCTAGAACAGTGGGCATTAACCTTTTACAACCCTGGCCTGTATCAGGTGGTTTGGCCAGAAAATTAAGACTGTTTCCCCATTAATCCTCCAGTGAATCTATCATTCCATTTCAGACGTGCCTGCTCTCTTCCCTCCTTTCTTCACATCCCCTAGTACTGTCTCACTCCTCCAGCTTCCTCTTAAGATCCCCTTACTCTCAAACCTCCCTCTCCCAGTTCCCTCTCCCACTCCTTCCCCATGATTTCTTCACTGGGTAGCATGCTGATTTCCTCCCACAGTCCAGGCTCCAGGCTGTGCTCTGGACTCCTTTACCCTGGGACCACCTTCCTCCTGGGACCACCCAGGCAATGAGTGAGCAAAGGTGCATCTCCACGGAGCCCTGTCTTATATACATGGGATTGCAGGCCAGCTAAGATTGCCAGCTGTACCAGTACAGTTCTATCACCATTAATATTCATAGGAATATAGGACTTGCCAGACTAGAAGTCATGAATAATCTAGCCCAATATTCTGTTTCAAACAGTGGCCAGTACCATCTGCTTCAGATGAAGGTGCAGAAAACCCCACAACAGGCAAAACCATCTTGCAATCCTTATTAAAAATACTGCTGGGGTTTGAAGAACAGTGGAGTATCATTAGAGTATGTATTAGATTTTTACTGTAGGATACTGCAGTACATTTTCTACAAGAAGAACCCATCTAAGGCTGTATCTACACTGCAGTTTTCATTGGCAAAACTTTTATTGGTCAGGGGTGTGAAAAAACACCCCCTGACCAACAAAAGGTTTACAGAAGAAAATCGCCGGTGTGGACAGCACTTTGTTAGGGGTGGTTTTATTTTGGTGGCAGAAGAGCTCTCCTGCTAATAAAGCGTGGCTATGCTGCATACCTTACAATGACACTGCCGTAGCACAGCTATGCAGCTGTAAGGTACACAGTATAGACCTAGCCTAAGATCCACGTTCTCACTCAATGTGGCATCCATGAATTCTGAGTGAGGAACACAGGCTAGCAGCTATCTCAGTGTAACATGCAGTGTGAGAAAGAAAAGCAGCTAGTTTCACAAGCTAACTCCAAAGACACTGTCAATTTCTTCCAAACCTACCGAAAAACCTCACCTTTGGGCTGATCCTACCTAGGAGGTTGGAAACATGGTTGTAGCATCAAACAGCTCCTGTATCCTTAACTATGGAGTGCAAGCAAAGCCTAAAACCCAAAGTAACTCCATCCACACATTAGAACCAAGAGCGGTAAGGTCCAGATTTTTAACGGTATTTAGGCATTGCAGCACTCAGTGTTGCAAAGCCTAAATGATTTAGGAGACTAAATCTTATTTTCAAAGGGATTTAGGTGCTTAGGAGCATGTGGGCATTGTGGTGTTCAGCACTGCAACACATAAATATCTCTAGAAGTCTGGGCATAACTGCACTGTTATGGCCTGAGCCAGCAATCCTTTACTCACAGGCTTGGACCCGCCTTACAAAGCAGTCGTCTTGCTTTTGATGGGATTCCCTTTATGAATCAGGATTACACATCAGCAATGGGTCGCAGTGTCACATCTTTGGTTATTAGTGTACATATTAGTGCAATGAGTGTGTAGGTACCTGTTCGTACATGTGTATCTGCTTAGACATGGACACGCAGGAGAAGTCCACCTGCTTGGATTTGCATGCATGCAGGATTCTGTGTGCGCACGTATGTGTGTCAGAGAGCTCAAAGGCTGTGTGGATGAGCATTTAGCCATACCCATTCTACCTTATTAACAAAGAACTGACAAGCTCTGTTTGTGCAATGTTGTCAATTTGCATATTCTTGGCTTTTCTTAAAGCTTCAGCTCTTGGAGTCATGGGATTTTGTGAGAATTTCAACTTTTGTAAAAAAAGTTAACTTCTAGTTCTTTGGACTGCAGAGAACAGCTTGAAAACATGACCCAAGTGCCCCCTCAGTACTCAGGAACCAGAAGGCAAATGGAAAGAACCCAACATCTTTAGAGTCTCATGATTTTTAAGCTAGTTTTGGAGGCCTATGTTTTGGGTGCTTGGTGTTGGCAATACAGTGGGTGATCGTACGTCCTGAGCATCCCCATTCTGGGGAGAGGGGTGCTCCTCTGTGCACAGAGGCTGCCCTTAGGGTTTGAGCCCCGAGTCCTCTCCCTCTAGCATGTGCCTTTTGCATCCACTCAGTCAGTCACTGCTCATTGCCTGGCCTGGAGGGCTCTGCAGTCCATTCCATTAGCTCAGCAAGAGAGTATGTTTCACTGAGGATCGGTTTATACAAAAGAAAACAGACCCTAGCAGGAGATGAGTGACTCAGTAGCTGGGACTGCCAGCAAAGCAGAGGATGCCCTGGAACGGACACAGCCCAGTGAAACATGGGTAACGGAGGTGCAGCACTGCATGGTAGCGGTAGGTTTGCTGGCTGGCCTGGCTCACATCCCTTCAGAAACAACCAGTTCTCTGGAGGGCTTGTATGGGATCAATGAAGTATGCCCACCCATTGCAGATGAGCAGATGTCCACTCTGCTGCTTTGCCCGGCGGGCACATATCCCACTAAGTGAACCAGTAAGTGCTATCCCTTCTCCAGGGGCCAGTGTTTGCCCATACTGCTGAAATTGGCTGGAACATGCCACTGCATACATACCTCACTGCCACATTTACCTGGTGCTCACAATCTTCCCGCTCGCTGGTGTGGCAGAGATGATGTGCTAATGGTGCCCCCTAGAGGTGATTTCAGATGGGCGCTGCCTTTTGTGTCACTGCCTTCTGCTTGCCTTAGCATGTGGTGAGAGTGAGGAGGAGAAAGTGCTTGCACTGGCCTTTGCAACTGATGTTGGGCTCTTTTTGTGGTTCATGATATTTCTTTTCTGCAAAATGGGAACCCCAATGAAATTAATGGAGAAAGTGCCTGCTTTTCAAGGTGAATGTTTCACCTTTGGGAGTGAACCCAGAACCAGCCAAGTGGCTAGGGCCTTGCAGGGGACTCAATTGGGGCTAAACCCCCCTGGGGATGTACAGAAGAATTACAGAATATCCCAGCACATGACATGGCCGTGTCGCACAAGACAGGTGCTGGGAGGGGGATGCTCTGTGCAGAGCGCTGACCCCACACATGGGCCAATTCAGCCAGAAGAGTAAGACAGACATGGGGGGAGAGAGGAAAAGGGGAGAGAGAAAGTCGCATGAAGGAAAATGGATTCCAGATGCAGAGAATCATTGAAGTGTAGAACTGGAAGGGAATCCAATTGAGTGGGGCAATTGGGGTAACGTCACATAGTGAAGGCTAATGGCATATTGGGCTGTGTTAGTAGGAGCATTGCCAACAGTTCGAGGCAAGTGATTATTCCCCTCTATTCGGCACAGGTGAGGCCACATCTGGAGTATTGTGTCCAGTTTTGGGCCCCCCACTACAGAAGGGATGTGGACAAATTGGAGAGAGTCTAGCAGAGGGCAACAAAAATGATTAGGGGGCTGGGGCACATGACTTACGAGGAGAGGCTGAGAGAACTGGGGTTATTTAGTCTGCAGAAGAGAAGAGTGAGGGGGGATTTGATAGCAGCTTTCAACTACCTGAAGGGAGGTTCCAAAGAGGAATGAGCTTGGCTATTCTCAGTGGTGGCAGATGACAGAACAAGGAGCAATGGTCTCAAGTTGCAGTGGGGGAGGTCTAGGTTGGATATTAGGAAACACTATTTCACCAGGAGGGTGGTGAAGCACTGGAATGGGTTATCTGGGGAGGTGGTGGAATCTCCATCCTTAGAGGTTTTTAAGGCCCAGCTTGACAAAGCCTTGGCTGGGATAATTTAGTTGGTGTGGGTCCTGCTTTGAGCAGGGGGTTGGACTAGAAGACCTCCTGAGGTCTCTTCCAACCCTAATCTTCTATGATTCTATGAGTGGAAATCAGGGTGAAGCTGGGAAGGAGCTCAGCACAGAGTGGTAGATGCAAGTGCTGCCATGCAGGAGCTCAGGACCATTGGATTTCTATACCTGGCTTCAGACTAAGCAAATGACTAACCCACCTGTGAGATGCTCTCTGCTGCCTGGGGATCCAATAGGACTGGATAAACAGCATCCCATATAGGAGGGGCTGTGAACACAGCTGCAGTTGAGCCACCAAAGTGCTAAACTCTCCCAGAAATCAGATTTCAGAGTGGTAGCCATGTTAGTCTGTATCAGAAAAAAAAAAAAGAAAACCAAGAGGAGTACTTGTGGCACCTTAGAGACTCACAAATTTATTTGGGCATAAGCTTTCATGGGCTAAAACCCACTTCATTGGATGCATACAGTGGAAAATACAGTAGGAAGATATATGTACACAGAGACCATGAAAAAATGGGTGTTGGCATACCAATGGTAAGGAGACCAATCAGTTAAGATGAGCTATTATCAGCAGGAGAAAAAAAACGTTTGTAGGGATAATCAGGATGGCCCATTTCAAACAGTTGACAAGAAGGTGAGAGTAACAGTAGGGGGGGGGAAAATTAGCATGGAGAAATAGTTTTCAGTTTGTGTGATGACCCATCCACTCCCAGTCTCTATTCAAGCCTAATTTAATGGTGTCCAGTTTGCAAATTAATTCCAATTCTGCAGTTTCTCGTTGGAGTCTGTTTTTGAAGTTTTTTTGTTGTAGAATTGTGACTTTTAAGTCTGAATGAGTGACCAGGGAGGTTGAAGACCAGTCGCAGAACAGTTCAACATCCCTGGTCTCTAAGGTGCCACAAGTACTCCTTGTTTTTGGTTTTTTTCCCCCTCCCAGAAATGTGAGGCCAGGAAACCAAGCTCAGAGAGGAGAGGAGCTGGCCAGAGGGGGCCTAGGGATTCTGCCAGCTGTGTGGTAAATGTAGCTGAGTGAATAATTGATTTTTCAGTTTGATGACTGAACTAAACTATCCCCCCTTCCCACCCCACAAAATCATTCAGTGTTGAACAAAATGTTTCATTTGATGCGAAATATTTTCTGTTTTGTTTTCACATAATTTATATCCTTTTAAATGTTTTAATAAATCTAGTCAAATTTTGAAATGAAACGTTGTTTCAAAACAAACAGTTGAATTTTATTTCAGTTAGTTTGGCTGGAACTATTCACTGTCTTCTACCCAATTTCACAAATATTTTCAGTTGACCTGAAACTGCATTTTTTGTCGAATAAACTATTTGTCAAAAAAATTTCACTCAGCTGCTGTGGTAGCACAATCTCTACCCCCCTCTAGGCCCTGGCCCATCCACAGGCCCCAGCCACAGCATGCTCACATCTCATATTATTCCCTTGTCTGATTCACCTCTTGGCCTGGTCCTAGTTCTCTTTTCCTTGTTGTTTTACATGGTTTCCTTTTTTTCATGAAAAGCCTGTTTTAAAACCAGACTAGAGTCTTAAGGGCTGGTCTACGCCAGTGGTTCTCAAACAGGGGTATGTGTATTCCTAGGGGTACGCAGAGGTCTTCCATGGGGTATATCAACTCACCTAAATATTTGTCTAGTTTTACAATGAGCTACATAAAAAGCACTAGCAAAGTCAGTACATATGAAATTTCATACAAACAATGACTTGTTTATATACAAGTACAATATTTATATTCCAATTGATTTATTTTATAATTATATGGTAAAAATTAGACAGTCAGCAATTTTTCAGTACTAGTGAGCTCTGACACTTTTGTATTTTTATGTCTGATTTTGTAAGCAAGTAGTTTAAGTGAGGTGAAAATTGGGGGTATGCAAGACAAATCAGACTCCCAAAAGGGGTACAGTAGTCTGGAAAGGTTGAGAGCCACTGGTCTACACTATATAGTTAGGTCGAAATAAGGCAGCTTATGTCAACCTAATTATGTCAGTGTCTACACTACAGTCTTCCTCCCACCGATGTAAGTGCTCCCCGCCGACGTAAGTGCCATTCTATGCTGACATAATAATGCCACCTCAATGAGAGGTGTAAGACTTATGTCAGTATAGCTAGGGCGACACAATGGCTGTGTAGACAATGTGACCCTTACATCTGCGGTTGGCTGTCTTGTCAATTTCATGGCGGGAACCAGGCAGCTAGATCCCAGCTGCCTGCTGCTCCCCTGGAGAGCTGGGCGGCTAGACCCTGCTCCTGGCTGGGAGTCAGGTCGAGAAAGCTGGATGGGAGCCTCCCTGCCCACTACCCATCAGGAGCCAGGCAGCCTTGTCAATTAGGGGAGAGAGGCTGAGTACAGATTGGAAGCGATCAGGGATCTGCCACAAACCATGTCACTGGCTGAGAAACTCCCTGGCACGCTGTAAAATAGCTAACAGGTTTTCAAAAACTGAGAATTTTGATCACTGGCTCAAGAGCACTTTATGTAACCAGAATGTCATGCTCCTCTGTACCAGATGTGGACTGGTGACAAGGCTTGCTTATACACTCCCAGATGTGTTGATCACAATATCCTTCAGTGGTCTGCCAGGTATGGCTGAAGTCTATTTATATAAGGTTTTTTACACACATCGTCATCGAGTGGCTGAGCAATATAATACAATTTAGCATTCCATTACATCTCCCCCTTTGTCCTACTTTCCTGCCATTTACAATATTTACACTATCATACTGTCTTTGAAGTTCAGTAGGTATCACTCTGTTAAGTGTCTCTGGATTGTACTGGTTTTCTATTTACACAACCCAAACACGTAACAACTTGCTCATCTGGCTGTCCATTAGTTGCAATGACTGACTGTGGTTAATTTGGAATGCTTGAGTCTACTTCTTGTTCTGCATCTACCATCTATAGCATTTAATCTGTTGATTGTTTTTTCTGAGGAGCAAACTGTAGATGTCAATGGTTTCTGTTGAACTCTCCACCATCGATCTCAACAACTTATGATCTGGGTGCTGAATTCCTTTTCCTTACGACAGCTGGAGTTGTCCATCCTTTTTGACATGAACATGGTCACCAGGTTCTAGACTTGGCAGTTCTCTACATGACGTCTGTTGTAAAAGTGTGCATAAGTGCTTTTAGCCTTTTTATCAGATTTAGCTACTCTCTTCATGTCTGGCCACTTTGGAGATATATTCTGTTCCAAAGTTGGAACAATAGTTCTGAGTTTTCTTCTCATATGGAGTTGTGCTGGGCTATAGCCAGTACTTGCTATTGGTGTTGATCTGTAACTCAGAAGAGCAAGAAATGGGGGGGAAGGATAGCTCAGTGGTTTGAGCATTGGCCTGCTAAGCCCAGGGTTGTGAGTTAAATCCTTGAAGGGGCCATTTAGGGATCTGGGGCAAAAATTGGGGATTGGTCCTGCTTTGAGCAGGGGGTTGGACTAGATGAGGTCCCTTCCAACCCTGATATTCTATGATTCTTGTTGTAGGACTTTCTTGGCTGTCTATACAGCTCTCTCAGCCTCTCCATTCATTTGTGGGTAATGTGGGTTGCTAATATGATCAAAATCATATTTTGTTTGGAATTACTTAAATTCTGCTACCATGAATTATGGTCCATTGTCCATCACTAGTTGTTCTAGAATACCAAAATGAATGAAATGCACTTCGTTTTTTTGGTAACACTGCAACATGTTATGTCTTTTAAGTTCATTATTTCTAAATACCTGGAAAAATACTCCATAATGATTAGGTAATGATGTTCTCTGAATTTGCATAAATCTGCACTTAGTCTCTTCCAAGGTCTATCTGGTAGGGGTGTTTGTACACTCTGATTCAATATGGTCTCTTAAGTTGATTTCTACTGGATCTCTTTTCAAAAGTCCAATATCATCAAACCCTTCATTGAGCTCTTCCACCTTTCTCCTTAGGTCCATCATGGCTGCCACATTGCAGCTGAGAAGGTTCTTGGTCTTTGATCCTTTGATCACATGCACTCTGAATGCAAACCTGTTGTTTCTGTAAGTTGTTTCTCTGGTGAACAGGCCCATCCAGTTCAGTATACCTCCAGGTCTAGTCAGATATATGTCAGGTAACTTCAGCTCCAGGAGGGGTTGAAAGTTACTTGAAGTCCCTTCTGAGATGACTGTGATGTCATCTCCTGAGTCAAGTTTAAATCAATGGTCTTACCGTGAATGTTCAGTTTCACTCTCCAGGCAGGTTCTATATCATCATGAGTGATCAATCCCAGAAACAATGGCTCTCGATTGTTTGTAATATGACTCTACTTTCTGAGTGCTTTGGTGTAGCAAACAGATGCAAAATGTCCATATTTCATACAATTATTTTACTATGCACCTCTGGCTGGACATACATCATATCTTGGAATATGACTTTTTTCTGCACTTTGTATGTCTAGGCTGGAATTTGTCCCTCTTAGTCTGGGAGTTCTCTTTCCTTGCCTAGCAGGTTTTATGATGACTTTTAACGCTCAATGTCTGTTTATAGCTTCTACGCTAGTTTCAGGTTTCTTGGGTTGCTCCTGCTTGCTGTTTGATTAATTCTGACTGCTTTGCTATCTGTTTAGCTGTAGATAGGGTTAACTCTTTCTTAAATAGTAGCCACAGTGAAAAGTTTTTATCTGTTAACCCAATAACCAGCCTGTCTCTGATATTTTAATGTTTTGCATTCCCCAAATCAGTTTTCAGCCAATGTATTCAGAGCTCTTATATAAGATTTAATATTTTCCCCTGGTTCTTGAATTCTCTAGTGAAAATATGCTCTTTCATAAACCACATTTCTCTAAGGTGTAAAGTATGCATCAACATAGCCAGAACCCTTTTATAGTCATCTTTGTGACTGTCTTCAGTAAAGTCAAATGATTTAAAGATATGCTCTGCCTGTTTCTGCATAGTATAAATTGAATAAGTTACCTGTATATCTCCAATTTCTTATTGAAGTTTGTTTACAATGCAAAATTTTGCAAAATATTCTCTGTCCATTTTGAAAGTTTGTCAAAGCTAAAGTTCTCTGGTAATTGAAGAATGGCGTGTAGATGAGATCCTGCAACCTTTATAGCTTTATTCTTTGTGTATGCAACCTTTTGCTGTTTATTCTGTTTCTCTTCTTAGTTTACTCCTGACACCATGTCATGCTCCTTTGTACCAGACATAGACTGGTTATAGAGTTTGCTTACACTCAGCTGATGTATTCGTCATATGATCCTTTAATGATCTGCCAGCTATGGCTGAGGTTCATTTACATTCCATATTTTACACACAGTGCCACCTAGTGGCTGAACAGTATAGTATGGTTCAACATTCCATTGCACAGAGATCACCAAGCTACCCTCTCGACCCTCTAGGCTTCAGAGCCAGAACTCCAGCATGAACCACAACGTCCACACTGCTAGTTTTAGCATGCTACCTTGAACCCTGCTAGTGCAAGTGTGTCTACCTGTGCTGGGAAGCTCGCTCCAAGCTGCAATGTCGACATCACCCCAGAGATCCTGGAGCTTGTGTCCCAGCTCAAGATTGTTACCTGAAACTGAAGCTGCTCCTCCAGCTCTAAAGCTTGCACCTGAAGCTCTGCTCTCTGCGAACCACTTTGAGTGGCACCATGTCGGGCTCAACGGGCAGTGATCAATGGCTCCATGTCTAGCTGGCAGCCGGTGTCAAGTGGAGTGCCCCAAGGGTCGGTCCTGGGGCCGGTTTTGTTCAATATCTTCATAAATGATCTGGAGGATGGTGTGGATTGCACTCTCAGCAAATTTGCGGATGATACTAAACTGGGAGGAGTGGTAGATACGCTGGAGGGGAGGAATAGGAAACAGAAGGACCTAGACAAATTGGAGGATTGGGCCAAAAGAAATCTGATGAGGTTCAATAAGGATAAGTGCAGGGTCCTGCACTTAGGACGGAAGAACCCAATGCACAGCTACAGACTAGGGACCGAATGGCTAGGCAGCAGTTCTGTGGAAAAGGACCTAGGGGTGACAGTGGACGAGAAGCAGGATATGAGTCAGCAGTGTGCCCTTGTTGCCAAGAAGGCCAATGGCATTTTGGGATGTATAAGTAGGGGCATAGCGAGCAGATCGAGGGACGTGATTGTTCCCCTCTATTCGACATTGGTGAGGCCTCATCTGGAGTACTGTGTCCAGTTTTGGGCCCCACACTTCAAGAAGGATGTGGATAAATTGGAGAGAGTCCAGCGAAGGGCAACAAAAATGATTAGGGGACTGGAACACATGAGTTATGAGGAGAGGCTGAGGGAGCTGGGATTGTTTAGCCTGCAGAAGAGAAGAATGAGGGGGGATCTGATAGCTGCTTTCAACTATCTGAAAGGGGGTTCCAATAATAGAGGATGGCTCTAGACTGTTCTCAATGGTAGCAGATGACAGAACGAGGAGTAATGGTCTCAAGTTGCAGTGGGGGAGGTTTAGATTGGATATTAGGAAAAACTTTTTCACTAAGAGGGTGGTGAAACACTGGAATGCGTTACCTAGGGAGGTGGTAGAATCTCCTTCCTTAGAGGTTTTTAAGGTCAGGCTTGACAAAGCCCTGGCTGGGATGATTTAACTGGGAATTGGTCCTGCTTTGAGCAGGGGGTTGGACTAGATGACCTTCTGGGGTCCCTTCCAACCCTGATATTCTATGATTCTATGATTCTATGACAGGAGAGTAACATTTGGGGGGCATGACCCCTCATCCTGAACAGTGGTTGCACTGAGCAGGACCAATCTCAGGAGGGAAGTGGGGCAAACGGGGTCAGTGCTGGATTTTGGGGGCTGAGATCTAGAAGAGGAGGTGAGGATTTCATTCCCATTCTGAGCAGCAGTGACATTTCCCTGGAGCAGAATCTCCTGTGTTTCCAATCTGCCTGTACTGGACTCTTGTAGGAGTGAATTCAGGCCTGGCACAGGGTGGTATGTCACTTCCAAAGTTTCCTTCTTTTGCCTGGGGGCTAGAAACTGAAGCCATCAGAGCTTTCAAGTGTGAAATGGAAAAACTAGATCAGTTTGGCAAAGAACAAACCCCCCGCTCCTCGTTGAGCACTGGCCAAAAGCCTGCCCTGCTACAGGGCAGCTGCTGCTTTTACTTCTCGGTGTTGGAGGCTGATCATGGAACTGGGCCATAACTTTGCACTCAAAGGTGCAGCAAGAGTGTTTGACCAAGGGTGGTACTTGTTCCCACCAGTTATGTGCAGGGGAGCCTGTGACATGATGGGCTGTGTTGGAACTAGCATCTTTACTAGGATAAGGAGATACGTTTTTGCCAGAGACTAAATTAATGCTGAGGAGGTTGGTTCATGCAGAAAGTTGTTCTCCTTATTCAAAATCACACCCAGTATGTCTATAGCACCTTGCAGCCCTTTAACCCTCTGTGGGCTGTAGGAGAATACATCAGCCCTTTTTCCAGATGTGGAAAGTGAGACACAAAGTGATTTGCCCAAGAAGCAGAACTGAGATTTGAACTCAGGAGATCCAGGTATGTACATCTTCTCCCCATAGCTGTCTTATAGGGGTAGGGACAAACCTGCAACAACAAACTGAGTCTTAGCCTATCTCTGAGCTTATTTGGGAAGCTTGGAGCAAGAGCAAGCTTTGTCATGGGGAGATCTGAACAGATAAAACAAAGGGCATCTGGAGCTGGCCTGCTTGCTGAGAACTGTCTCTTTATGGGTGGGGTGTGTCCAGTGGTGAGCTGGAGCCGGTTCCCACTGGTTCGCTAGAACCGGTTGTTAAATTTAGAAGCCCTTTTAGAACGAGTTGTTCCGCAAGGGACAACCGGTTCTAAAAGGGCTTCTAAATTTAACTGGCCAAAAGTGGTGCCTTAGGCGCTGACTCCATGGGTGCTCCAGCGCTGGAGCACCCAAGGGGAAAATTTGGTGGGTGCAGAGCACCCACCGGCAGCTCCCTGCCCCATCCCACCCCCGGCCCCAGCTCCCCTCTGCTCCACCTCCACCTCCTCCCCTGAACGCACCGCCCCGCTCTGCTTCTCCGCCCGCCCCCCCCCAGGCTTCCCGCGAATCAGCTGTTCGCACGGGAAGCTGGGGTGGGCTGAGAGGCAGGTGGCAGCTTCTCATTCAGGCCCAGGGAGGTGGAGGTGAGCTGGGGTGGGGGGGCGCGAGGAGGGCCGCCCGCGCCACAGCAAGTAACTGGGGGGGGAGGGGGCAGAGGAACCGCTCCCCCCCAGCAGCACACCTCCGCCACCCTCAGCCTGACTGCGAAGTCGCTGCCTGCTTCTCAGCGCTCCCCGGCTTCCCGCCGAACAGCTGATTCGCGGGAAGCGAACAGCTGATTAGTGGGAAGCGGGGGGGGCGGAGAAGCAGAGCGGGGTGGTGCATTCAGGGGCAGATGCAGAGGCGGAGCAGAGGTGAGCTGGGACTGGGCGTGGGGCAGGGAGCCATCAAATTTTCCCCGTGGGTGCTCCAGACCCGGAGCACCCACGGGGTCGGCACCTAAGGCACCACTTTTGATGTGATCAGTGCAGGGAGCGGCTGCTCCCCCATTAGCTGAGCTCCCCCGCCCCTAGGAGCCAGAGGGACCTGCCAGATGCTTCCTGGGAGCTGCCCCAGGTAAGCACCTCCGGGACTCCCCACCTCACCCCCAGCAGGTCCCTCTGGCTCTTAGGGGTGGGGTGGGCACCCACTACGGTGGCCCACGAGACCCTCCTGCCCGGTTCTGGGGGCAGTCAGGGGACAGGGGAGGGGGTGGATGGGGCAGGGGTCCTGGGGGGGGGCATCAAGGAACGCAGGGGGTTGGATGGGGCAGGAGTCCTGGGGGGTGGGGGTGGGCAACGACCCCCTCGTGGGGTGAGGAGGGAACCAGTTGTTAAGATTTTGGCAGCTCTTCACTGGGTGTGTCTGTCCAATGGCACTTGAGCTTGTCCTTGGGCCAGGATGTGTGATCATCTCTCTTGCTGTCTTTGGATTTGACTGGTTGGCTCTTTTCCTTAGGCCCAACTTTTCCAAGTGTCCACTAATAATGGGTGTCACAGTCTTTGGGAGCCCAACCTTGTGCCTGTTTTCCAGAGATGCTGAACTCCCCTAGCTTCCACTAACTTCATTTTCATTTTTAGCCATAACTCCAACTGAAGCCCCAAAGACAGCAGCTACTTGTGGGCATTGGAGCCCCTAGTGTTCTGTATTTGGGTTTATAGTAAGATGCATCCTGAAGTCCCTAGTGATACCTTTGGGATGGATTCTTTTACAAGTGCATATAAAAGAAATGGCATACTTCAAAGATGGCAGTAGATGTTACAAGCGAGCCAGGAATTCCACAGTCCTGCCCCCTGAGCAGCTCTGAGGAGGAGATGGAGATGGAGACACAGGTGACTGTGGGTATCTTTCTCTCTGTGGCCATGGGCACTGCCAATGTCCCTCCATCCATGACACCTTGGGTCTTGTCTGCCACTGCAATTTCACCCCTGTTCTCCTTCTGAATGTCGGGCTTCTGAGAGTCATGTGAGACAAGCTCAGCCAATCGAAAGTCCAGTGCTGTGATGTCATTCTGAGCTTGGGTTGTTTGTGTGGGGAGGAGGAGTTGGTGCCCAAACTGACCTCATTTGGAGGATTAGGCATGCGAGTGTAACCTATCTGGTCAAAGGGTTGTGTGTCCCCCTCTAGCAGCTGGACGCTGAGGCGATGAGTCTGCTACTGCCCCAGGTAATGGGATAACTCCTTTAACTCAAGCAATAGAAACCCCTGCTGCTTGTGCTGAAGGTCTCAGTGAGTTCAGACTACTGACAACTGTGCAGGGGCTAGCTGCACCAGGACTGGCAGATCAGGCCTCTCTGTTGTTTCTCTTTCCCGTGCTCATTGTAAAGTGAACTCTGTGGCTGATCTGTACATACAGGCCCTGGACACCCTGCTCCCCCATTGAGGCTGTTTAGCTGGTCAAGCACTAGTGTATTTGTTTAGTGCCTGTCGGCAGAAGCTGGTACCTGAGACTTCTTGATGCTTTCATTTAGTTGCATGGGGTGTTTTTGCTAACTGCTGCTGTGGCCAACGCTGTTCTGCTTAGCCACATGCTTTCTTTCAGGCCTCCAGATACAGATTTCCAACCATGTTGCCAGTTACATCGGTCTCTGATGACTTTGGTTTTTAAGGCAAGTTTGGGCAGATTGGAAGCTATAATATTGGTAAATGAAGATCTACAGGCAACTGCATGCAGCCCAGCAAGCTTGAGAAAGGCTTAGTAAGAAGCATCCTGGAGGTAATGGAGCTGGGTTTATGGCAGGTTTCTCTTGCCTTCATCCAAAGAGTTGTGTTAGGAGCAGCAACTGCTAACTACATTAGCATTTGGTGCATTTTAGCAGGTAGATCTTACTCCAGACTACTTTAGTCCTGGACTAGGATGGGAAGAATCTACCAGGGTGTGGGAGGGAATAACCATCCTTTGTTGTGGGAGACGACATGGCGTAAAAGATCTGGCCTGGGAGTCAGGACTCCTGGGTCCTTTTCCCATATCTGGGAACTGAGTGATGGTGATCATGGAAAAGTCATTTCCCACTTGGTGACACACGCACTTTTGGGCGATAGTTGTCTGAATGCGTGTCAGTGTATGCAACTCTGGGGAGCGGGTCTCCATGTGGGGGTGTATATCTCTGAGTTTGTGTCTGTTGTGCAAGTGTGCTCTTGTTAGGGTGATGATCCTGACCCATTCTATATAACATTGTAACTGAGTCGCACCCACCTCTTGCGCGCTCCCCCTGGCCGAGTGTGTGCGCCTGCACTCTCTCTCAGTTTGTGGTGGGTCTTCGGTGACTCTGCCCTCCAGCCAAGTCATACACAATCTGTCTGAGAGATGAAAGCAGTGCAAACCCCTTCTGGGGTACAAGGCCAACAGGGGCCTCTCTCAGTGCCCTCTGTGGTGCCTCTCTCTGTTTGTCCCTGTTCCAAAATAGAGCAGTGCCCCTCTCATGGCCTTTCTGGCCCCAGCTCTTCAGCTGGGCCACTACAGTTCAGTTCCCTTTCTGAGGTGCCTCAAAGTCCAGACCACTTTCCCAGTGGCTGGTGCGGGGAACTTGGGCCCACCCTCTACTCTGGGTCCCAGCCCAGGGACCCTATAGATAGCAACCATCCATAATGTCCCTTTAAATAAACTGTGTTGCTGCTATAATTGCCTGGGCCACTTCCCCATGGCTCCCTCACATTCTTCACCCTTACCTCGGGGCCTTGTCCTTGTGGAGTCCCAGAAGCCAGCCTGGAGCACCATCCACTCCCATCCAGCTCTAGCAAGGAACTGAACTCACTCTGGCCCTGAGGCTCTTCTTATATTGACCTGCTGGATCCTGATTATCTGCTTCCCACACAGCCACTCTAGGCAGTTTGGAGGACCTCTCTACTGCCCTTTTCTGGGGCGGGCTGTGGCAGGACCACAAGGCCTCCAGCAGGGAGCCTCAGAGCCTAGTCCACCCTGTCTCAAATATATAACAAATGGAAGAAAGGGGCGAGTGGTAATAATGACTATAAATCAGAAGTTAGTAATTGTAGTAGATTATAAGGGAATCAAAAGGACAGAAGGCAACATATCATAGAATCATAGAATCATAGAATATAAGGGTTGGAAGGGACCCCAGAAGGTCATCTAGTCCAACCCCCTGCTCAAAGCAGGACCAATTCCCATATATGATCAGCAGAGCTAAGGACAATAAGAAGGAGTTTTAATGGTATTAATGTATTATTAGATGAAAATGTAGAATTATCAATAATAATGCAGAAAAGGCAGAAGTGTTCAATAAATATTTCTGTTGTGTATCTGGGGAGAAAACAGATGATGCAGTCTTATCATATGGGGATGACAAAACTCTTCCCATTCCACTAGCATCTCTGGAGAATACTGAACAGAATCTCCTGCCATTAGACATTTTAAAATCAGAAGGTCCAGATAACTTGCATCCAAGAGTTTTAAAAAAGCTGGCTGAGGTGCTCACTGGACCGTTAATGTTGACTTTCAATAAGGGCTAGTCTACACTACTTCAGTAAATAGATCTAACTTACGCAACTTCTGTTACATGAATAATGTAACTGAAGTCGACATAGTTAGATCCACTTACCACAGTGGCTACGCTGCGCTGTGTCAATGGGAGAGTGTCTCCTGTCGACTTCCCTTACACTTCTCGGGAGGTGGAGTACACAAATTGATGGGAGAATGCTCTCCCATCAATTTAGCATGTCTTCTCCAGACCCGCTAAATGGACACTCGCTGTATTGATTGCAGCAGTGTTGATCTACCAGTAAGTGTAAACATGCCCTAAGTCTTGGAGAACTGGGGAAGCTCCAGAAGACTGGAAGAAAGCTAATATTCCAGTTTTTTAAAAGTGTAAATGGGATGACCCAGGTAACTAGAGGCTTGCCATCCTTCCATCTATCCGGGACAAGATAATGGAGTTGCTGATACAGGACTCGATTGATAAAAATTAAAAGAGGGTAATGTAACTAATGCAAATCAACATGGATTTATAGAAAATAGATCTTGTCTTTATTTTTATGAGTTTTGTTGATAGCATAATAGTGTTGACATAATAGACTTAGACTTCTGTAAGGCATTTGACTCAGTATTGCATAACATATTGATTTAAAAAACTATAAAAAGCTATATATTTAACATGGCACACATTAATGGATAAAAAACTAGCTAACTGTTAGGTCTCAAAAAATAATTGTAAATGGGGAATCATCATCAAGTGGGTGTGTTTCTAGTGGGATTCACAGGGATGGTTCTTGCCTCTACACTATTTTGCATTTTTATCAAAGATCTGGAAGAAAACATAAAATCATCACTGATAAAGTTTGCAGATAACACAGAAATTGGGAAAGTGGTAAATAATGAAGAGGACAGGTTACTAATTCAGAGTGATCTAAATCGTTTGGTAAACTGGGTGCAAGCAAACAATATGCATTTTAATATGGCTAAATGTAAATGTATACAGCTAAGAACAAAGAATGCAGGCATACTTACTGAATGTGGGTCTCTGTCCTGGGAAGCAGTGACTCTGAAAAAGATTTGAGGGTCATAGTGGATAATCAGCCAACAAGAGCTCCCACTGAGATGCTGTGGCCAAAAGAGCAAATGCGATTCTGAGATGCATAATTCTCAAGTAGGAGTAGAAAGGCAATTTTATCTCTGTATTTGGCACTAGTGTGTCTGTTGCTCAAATACTGTGTCCAATTCTGGTTCCCACAATTCACGCAGGATGTTGATAAATTGGAGAGGACTCAGAGAAGAGCCAAAAGAATGATTAAAGTATTGGAAAACATGTCTTATAGTGATTGAGCCCTTTGAGTTTATATATTTAGTTTAACAAAGAGAAGGTTAAGGGGTGAATTAATTACATCGTATAAGTATCTATATGGGAACTGTGACATACCAGGATACAATCTAAACTAATGAGCAGCTGTGTCACCCCTGACCTGAAACCTTGGGTGCCTTACAATGTGTTTCTGAAGTAGCTCCTACCTGGTCTGCTCACAAACAGCCTTCCAGCATGCAGGTCACACCCAGAGTGTCTATGTGTAACTGCAGCCTGCCAGCCATTCCTGGGTTACATTCTGGCTTTCACTAGGGTTGGTTATACTGCAGGGTGACCCAACACACATCCCAGTTTTACACTGTCCCCCAGAAATGTAAGTCCTGTACTGCCCAGCCCTCTCTTGGACACTACAAGTTATTTTAAGTCTGTTATTTCTTTAAAAGGAATAATATGAACACAACTTGTCACCCCGAAATGAGCGTCCCAGACACTTCAATTTAAACACACCGAATTAGATAAAATATTAAAACAAGTTTATTAACTAGAAAGAGAGAAATTTTAAGTGAATACAAGTAATGAGGCATAAAAGTCAGAAATGATTACAAGAAAAATAAAGATAAAATGCAGCTGGTGCCTAACTTAACAAACTGTTAAATTCAAAACAAAGTTTTCTCACCACATGCTTTCAGCAGCCTTACTGACCAAACTTCTTAGGTTCAGAACCCATTCTCCCAGAATCCCATGAATGCTTCTTTTGTCTCTTTAGGTGCCATGAATGTGACGGGCCAGGAGAGAGAGGGTTGCCTTCGGGTGTTTGCCTCGCTTTTTATAGTTCAGTCCCCCTCTTGAAAAACATTTGCAGCTGGATACTAGGAGACAAAAAAGTCTATGTGGAAGGATGTTCCCGGCTGCTTTTTCCTCACCTGTTTGAACTTCTTTTGTTTCCCTTTCTGCTTGATGACTCTGTATACTGCTTTTATGCAAATTAAGCAGAGCAAACATTCCTTTGTTTGAGACAGACCTGTTTGCCAACTTTTGTTTGGGCAGAGCTGTGGGATTTGGCACATGTGTCAATAACATAAAAAGGTATCTTATAACTTCACATATAATGTGGCCACACATATTTTATTAAGGAAATGATGTCCAGAAAATATGAGTTTTCAAATGATACCTCACAAGGCATACTTTGAACATACTAATAATTTTTGTAGGGTATGAATACAGGGTGCATTCTGTCACAGGAACAAATATTTAATAATGGGCTCTTCAGTTTAGCAGAGAAAGGTCTAACAATCCAAGCGCTAGAAGTAGAAGCTAGAAAAATTCAGACTGGAAATAAGGTATAACGTTTTTAACAATGAGTAATTAACCACTGGAACAATTTACCAAGGGTGGTGGTGGATTCTCCATCACTGACTATTTTTAAATCCAGTTTGGAGTTTCTCTAAAAAATCTGCTGTAGGGATTATTTTAGGGAAGTTCTCTGGCTTGTTTTATACAGGAGGTCCAACTAGATGATCACCATTGTCCCTTTTGCCCCTGAACTCTATAAATCGTACAGTACGGTGAGATCCCCAGATGAAAGTAACACTGTAATTGGTCTCAGGGCAGGGAGTGGCTGTGAGTGCCGTGGTAGCAGCCCCTGGTGTCTGGTAGCATGCTGGTTGTGCCACAAACTCACAGGCAAGTGGTTTCAGGCTTTCAGTGCTGGTCTCTGCAGGCTCTGCCCCCCAGACAGTCACACGCTGCAAACCTGAGGATTCCTTCACTGGGGCTGCAGGGTCTCACCATAAAAATGTGAGGGACTAGTGAGTGTGTTTTAGAAGGTACCCCTCTGTGCTGACATATGGAGTATATGAGTCGGTTACAGTCCCAGCTTGTGAGCCTGGTTCTTTAGTTCCTGTTGTAGCAGCTCATGCTTTTAACTCTGGAGATTCCTGGTTCAATCCAGGCTGTCAGCCATCACACATGTGTTGTAACTGCTACAGCCAAATAAGAGACAACCTGCAGTTCCCAGCACAGCCCCAGGCTGTGAAGGTACCAGAGACCCAATGTAGCCCTATTATCCTTCTGGGAGGCTAGAGCTTTGTGCCCTCTTGCTGCAGCTACTGATGGCCCCTGCCAGTAGCAGGGCAACTTTCTGACTTTCTCTCAGGCTCTCCAGCCTGCAGCTCCTGCCACTGAGAGGCCTCTGGCCACAGCGAGTACTTCCCTTACCTGTGCTGGAGGCATTATGGAGCCCTGTACTGGCGAGATCCTGAAGCGGGTGGTAGCAGTGATAATCATAATCAGTGTTTTATGGAAGACAATCATCCTCGAACTCCGAGAGATTGCCAATGGTATCAATGAGCCAGCAGGTTCACTACATCATGGCTGAGGGATGTCCCAAAATGCCTCTCCCAGAGGGCAAGACCCCAACAGGGGGCAGCCTCACCCAGGGCAGCAGCATCACTGCAATGGTGGCTGCTGTTTTCTGGAGTCTGCCAGGCTGAGAACAGCAAAGAGCTGGAGAAAGGCATTAAAAGCCCCTTCAGGCTTCCAGGCCTACTTTGGTTCCTCTCCTAAGAGCAGCTGTAACTGAAAATGAAGCATCCGGGACTAACTTAGGTGTCCATTTTCCAGGTCTGTCTCAGTGAGTTCTTGGCATAACATAATCCTTTCCGCACCACCAGCCTTCGCTGCTGAGAAGCCACTGGTGATTGTCACTGGGAGCTGAGTGTTAACATGCAGGCCTTGGCACCAGCCCCAGCCTGCTGGGATGGGGTGGGGACTGACATTAGAGATCTCTTAGTGGAGAGATTTGCCAACGCATTAATTTCTGATGTGTTTTCTGTGTCTGTAACGAGAAGAGAAAGAATCCAGCTTTTGTCAGGGTAACCTGACTCTTCTGGGGGATGGTGCTCCTGGGCCCAGACATGCAGGTTGACACCCCACACAGGTGCACCCACTCAGCACAGGGAGTAGTTTGCTTTGCTGAGCTGAGTGTATATACTATGAAGGTGAGAACCAGCGAGTGGGTTTTCCCAGCACAGAGGGAGCCTCTAGAACTGAAAAATTGTATCTTGGGAACCACATCTTGTGGGTGTATTTGTGTGTGTGTGTGTGTGTGTGTGTTGAGGTCCTTTTTCATAAAATAGAGTATTAGGGTTGGAAGAGACCCCAGGAGGTCATCTAGTCCAATCCCCTGCTCAAAGCAGGACCAACCCCAACTAAATCATCCCAGCCAAGGCTTTGTCAAGCCAGATCTTAAAAGTCTTTTTTGCGTATGGATCTCTCTGAGCAAGTGTACAGTGCTCTGTGTATTTCTGCTTCTATGTGCATGCATCCACACATACTTGTCCATGTGTGTGGTTAACATGTTGGTCCATGTGGATGCATGTGTGTCACTGTGAGGTGTCTCTGAGTGTGTGCATTTGTGTTCTTGTGGAGGGGATATCTGTGTCATTGTACGTTTGTCCATAGGTTCAAACCCCAAAACTAGAGCAGAGTTGGGGAACGACAGCTGTATAGTGAAGTTGTTTTGGAACCCAAAGTTTTGTGTGGATAAAGGGTATGTCTGCTCTGCATGTGCAGGTGTGATTTAATGAGGGTAGCTATAGCTTTGCTAACTTTAATCTAGCTCGCATGGGTAAAAAGTGGTGAAGACGTGGCAGTGTGGGCTTCAGCGCAGGCCAGCCATCTCAGTACAAGTTCACCAGGGACCCTGTGTAGCTACTGGAGCAGCTGGCCTGTGCTGAAGTTCATGCCACCACATCTTCACCACTCTTGATAGCAGTGCTAGCTAGATTAAAGTTAATGTGGATATGTCTACCCCCACTACAATCACACCTTCACTCACAGTGTCGACATACCCAAAGGGAAGCATATGTGCATCTGCCTGTGTACATGCGTGTGTACATGACTATGCCTGTGCATGCCAGAACATATGTATAGTGCTTTGTGTTCTCCCCATGGTAGCCTACAACTTTGTCCACATGTTGTAATCTGTACTCTATACGCTGTGTCAGCCATCTCCCCAGTACTCCCTGTCCTTCTCTCCCCATCTATGTCTGTCTGTCCCAGGCTCTGTGTCCCCCTTTACGTTCTTTTCAGTTTATTTCTTTTCTATCTATCTGTTTATCTAGAGATATGTTAAAAGACCATTGTTTACAAAGTTAAGCATTCCAAAATTAGGAAATGCCAGAATTAATCAAAGATTTATAGATTTAAGGCCACAAGGGACCGTTATAAACTTCTTGTCTGACCTCTTGCACAACCCAGGCCAGAGAACCTCACCCACTAATTTCTGCATTAAACCATGACATCTGATTGAACTAGAGCATAGCTTTTAAAAAGACATCCACTCTTGATTTAAAGACACCAAGGGAAGAAGAATCCACCGCACTCCTAGGTAAATTGTTCCAATGGTCAGTTACCCATATTGTTAAAAACAGGTGTCCTATTTCTAGTCTGAATTTCTCTGGCAGTTGAGGCCAGACATTGAGCCTTCTGCAGTCAGAAATCTTCTCCCCACATAAGTACTTATAGACCATGATCAAATCTATCCTGCTCTTGGATAAACTACATGGATTGAGCTATTTTAATCTCTCTCTGGGAGGCAGGTTTTCAAGACTTTGACTTGTTCTTGTGGCCCTTCTCTGATCCCTTTCCAGTTTGTCAACATACCAGACCTGGATGCAGTATGCCAACTGTCAAGCTGACTGGAGTGGCTCATGGCTGTGAGTGCTAATCTCAAGTCAGACTGTCTAGGAACAGGGCACAAACTCCAAACTGGTTGTATGTTCTATAACTAGATTTCACCAACCAGGTAACATGTGTGAACTTCTAAAACACTGTAACAGCCTTAACATGGTATCATGGTCACCTTGGGCACTCCGATCTATCTTGCCACCCAAGCAAGCTTGTCTTTATGATAGATGGTCCCTTATGCCAAAAATCACAACAATATTCTGTTTACTCTCTGTCCCAAAGGACCAGTCACTTACCCCAGGTCAACTGTACTTCAGATCTCAAACCAAAGACAATATTTGTAGCCAATCCTATAATAAACTATCTAAAGATTTATTAACTAGGAAAAAGAAGTGAGTTACATTAGAACCTCAGAGTTATGAACACCAGAGTTATGAACTGACATCTCATTTGGAACTGGAAGTATTCAATCAGGCAGCAGCAGAGGAAAAAAAAGCAAATATAGTGTAGTACTGTGACAAACATAAACTACTAAAAAATAAAGGGAAAGCAGCATTTTTCTTCTGCATAGTAAAGTTTCAAAGCTGTATTAAGTCAATGTTCAGTTGTAAACTTTTAAAAGAACAGCCATAACATTTTGTTCAGAGTTATGGATATTTCAGAGTTATGAACAACCTCCATTCCCAAGGTGTTTGTAACTCTGAGGTTCTACTGTATTTACAAGGTTAAACCAGGTAAACATACACACACAAATGAAGCCTTAGGTTTCAAAAAGTGATAGAAACTTGTATAGTAAGCAAATTCCATATGTTCTTTAGGGGTAACCTATGCAAAACAGCCGGGGAGGGGGGTCTTTTGGTTATTCTTAGTGATTCTTGCATCTTTAGAGTCCAAGCAGCAAAAATAATCTAGTTTGTCCTTGTCATGGATTTTTATACCCTTCTCCCCAGAGTCCAAGCTGATGGGACAAGTTCATGCACAGGTCTCCTCTTCCTGGATGGGGAGAAGAATGCGATTAACAAAGTCTTTGTTCTTTGATGTCTCTCAGTGGCTTATTTGGTTTCAAAGGCCTTCTCATTGGGTAGTACCTAACATCTTCTGTAGGAAGCCAGTATTTGTATTAGAGAAGGCTTCTCTCCTGTTTGATTTGTTGCACATGTTTACACTGCAAAAACTCAGTATAACTTTATACAATGGGCTACAGAGGTTATAAGTGAGGTCAATACATTCAGCATCCTACAAGCATTTCATCAATCTAAATACTAAACAAACTTATCAATTTAATATCTATTCTAATAATGCTAACATACATGTAAGCCAGACTGGTTTCCAGCTATGCATTTGTCAGTGTTCAGTGAGGCCTGGGCCTTGGCATGAGCTGGTACCGTGTTTGCCAGCATCACAAAGGCATGGCCTCACTAGTGCCATATGCAGAAGTAATACCCATGCTATGCTTGATGTTCCTGTTTACACATCCAAGTATTGTGTTTGCTCTCCTAGGCACATCATTGCACTAGGAGCATATGTTCAGTTCATTATCCAGCATGATACTTTACTGCAGCCACCTTCTGTAGATGCATTATGATGTAGCTTTTAATTACAGGATCAAAGACTATTTTGCTCCTGCAAGGATCATCATCAGGATCTGAACCCAGATCAGAGTACAAACCTTGACCACCTGAGACAAAGACATAAGTGACAACAGAAGTAGGCTGTTAGCCTCTGTGTGCCCAGCCCACTGGAATGGGGCATGACACACACTTTGCCAGCAGCAGAGTCTTGGATGTCGGGACTCCTGGGTTCTGTTCCCTGTTCTGGGATAGGACTATGGTTAAGGACTTTTCTGCACTATAAAGTTGTACTGCTTTACCTATTTCAGTATAACCCCTTGAGAGTGGATGCAGTTATATCAGTATGAAGGTGCTTTATATTGGGATAGCTGTTCCCATACAGGAAGGGGAATAACATACCAGTATAAGGCATATTTCTCTCAGTATAACTGTGTCTGCACAGGGGTTGTACCACTATAACTATTCCAGTAAAAAGTCATGCCCCTAACCAACATAATTTTTCCACTAAACCTTTTACATGTAGGCCTTAGTGTTGCCAGCAGTGACTATAGACAGGACAAGCGAGTTTTTGGAGGCCTGATCTGCATCGATAGAACTAGGTGTGATTTTTATACCGATTAAGTTGAATTGGAACTGGTGCAACCTCATGTGTAGACTCACATTGCTTTAAGCATGGCTTATATTGGCTTAGCTTGTGCCAGTTTAAGCTAAACTGATACCTTCAATTTTAAATTGATATAAGAGAGTCCATGCACAAAAGTTGCATCAGTTTAACTAAACTAATATGTTAAAACAGAGCAACTTCTGTGTGCAGACAAGCCCCGAAGGGCTGAGGAGTTGCATTTGCCATATTAAAAACCCTAGTTCTATTCTCTGTTCTTACCTTACCTACTACAGGACAGGCCTAACAAAGAAAATAACAGAACGCCACTAGCCGTCACCTTCAGCCCCCAACTAAAACCCCTCCAACGCATTATCAAGGATCTACAACCTATCCTGAAGGACGACCCATCACTCTCACAAATCTTGGGAGACAGGTCAGTCCTTGCCTACAGACAGGCCCCCAACCTGAAGCAAATACTCACCAGCATACCACACAACCACACAACAGAGCCACTAACCCAGGAACAGAGTAACAGCCGTGTAGCTCACGAAAGCTCATGCTCAAATAAATTGGTTAGTCTCTAAGGTGCCACAAGTACTCCTTTTCTTTTAACCCAGGAACCTATCCTTGCAACAAAGCCCGTTGCCAACTGTGCCCACGTATCTATTCAGGGGACACCATCACAGGGCCTAATAACATCAGCCACACTATCAGAGGCTCATTCACCTGCACATCTACCAATGTGATATATGCCATCATGTGCCAGCAATGCCCCTCTGCCATGTACATTGGTCAAACTGGACAGTCTCTACGTAAAAGAATAAATGGACACAAATCAGATGTCAAGAATTATAACATTCATAAACCAGTCGGAGAACACTTCAATCTCTCTGGTCATGCGATTACAGACATGAAAGTTGTGATATTACAACAGAAAAACTTCAAAACCAGACTCCAACGAGAGACTGTTGAATTGGAATTCATTTGCAAATTGGATACAATTAACTTAGGCTTGAATAGAGACTGGGAGTGGCTAAGTCATTATGCAAGGTAACCTATTTCCCCTGTTTTTTCCTACCTCCCCCCTTCCCCTCCCCCCTCACTGTTCCTCAGACGTTTTTGTTAAACCCTGGATTTGTGCTGGAAATGGCCCACCTTGATTATCATACACATTGTAAGGAGAGTGATCACTTTAGATGAGCTATTACCAGCAGGAGAGTGGGGTGGGGGGAGAGAAAACCTTTTGAAGTGATAAACACCCATTTTTTCATGGTCTGTGTGTATAAAACATCCTCACTGCATTTTCCACTTTATGCATCCGATGAAGTGAGCTGTAGCTCACGAAAGCTTATGCTCAAATAAATCGGTTAGTCTCTAAGGTGCCACAAGTACTCCTTTTCTTTTTGTGAATACAGACTAACACGGCTGCTACTCTGAAACCTGTAAAATAGGGGATTGATGCTTTCCCATCTCATAGGGAGGGATATGAAGTCCTGTTCAATAAGAAGGGTTGGGATGTGTGCAGAAATATCAATAGTAGAAGAGGTGAGACTCAAATTCATGGTTTCCTATATCCCACCTCAGTGCACTATTCCTCCAGGGCATTATGTGAGTCTCTCTCTTGCAGACCTTTTGCCCAACAGAATGTTGAAAAATTAGGACTTTTGCTGCCTCAGAGATCAGCAGCCCAGGACCATCTGCTGAGTGGAGGGACTGCAGGACACTTGTAATGTCAGCACTGGGCTTTCTGTGTCTTTCCCCCCCCCGCCCTCGCCCCCCCCCCCCAGTTCTCTTACCCTTCTCTGCCTTTGTTAATAGGAGAAATACCCTGTGCAGCCAACCTCTGATGTCCCGAGCAGACTTTATACCTGAAATTTGAACATATTGCTGCCCAATCCGATTTTTTTAAAAGGAATTATTTACAGAAGTTGCTTAAAGCTGAGCGGCATGTTGCTGATCTTCTTAGTGTATTGACAATGTGCCTCAGGTGGCACATGATCAGGATTCATCACTGAATTTGGTCTGCCGGTTGGCTCATTAGCTTTCCTGGCTTGAGCCAGTACTGACGGGGAGTGCGACATCCATGAGAGCTGTTTTATTTGCTGCAGAGAATGACAGCTCCTCTGGGATGATTCTACTGCAGCTTGGGCTCAGGACCCAGCTGTAGACATTGGAATGTTGCAGGCCAGGAGAATCAGCCTGTGAGGGGAGGATTTATAGCACTGCAGACGCCACGCTGCCTGGCAGCTCCCAATGGTAGGAGCACACAATCCCCAGCGGCTGCCAGAGGCTTTTGTTTCTCTCAGGTTTGTTTTTGTTTATGAAAAAAATTGCCGGCAATTATTTCTTTATCTGGATGCAAACCCTGTTGGTATTTTCAAAGGAAATAAACAATTTCCAGTCACTCAGGTGGTGACATTTGCAAAATATCCTGTGGTCCTGCATAATCTTTCCAGGAAGTCATTCCATCTGAGTTTCTGTGATTAGAGAGTAGCAAGCAGCGGGTCTGTGGAGGACAACATGCATGTGTGTCATTGAAGGCTTTCAGCGCAGATTCCCCACGTCGGAGCTGCTGTTCTGAGTCTACAGTGTTCATTATTAAATGGCTTTTGATGATAAATGCTCAAGAATCCACAGAAATGCTCCATTTAAAATGATGTATGGCCTGATGAGCAAATCATTCTGGTAAGGAGCATACTCCATAGTCACTGATCTCACAAATCTCCCTGTTGCTTGTGGCTTCAGGCAGTCTAGAGGGTTTGCTAGTGCAACTGGGGCTGTCGATTCAGGATGCAGAACCCAGCTAAGCATTGGAGATGGGGGTTCTACAACTGCTTCTGCAGTCAGCAGGGGGAGCTCAGCCTAGGCATCTAGAGATGGCCTGTTAAAGAGGCAAGCAGCCAATTTTCAACTTGTAGTCAAGTCAGTTTCAAAAGCTGAGCTCAGCCTCAGAGCAGCTCCATGTCCTTCCCCAGCCCATTGTTGTGGTTTTACAATCACATTTTCCTGTTTTTAAAACAAATGTTTTTCTGTCCCTTGTGGCTGTGTGAAAGACCCACACAAGCTAGAGGGGAAGCTGACTCTAGAAGGGAAAGAGTGAGACTGACTCCGCCCAGGGGCTGCCAAGCACGCAGTAAACAGACTGACAAAAATATTTCTTTTCCTCTAATTGGTTTTGGAGTTGTGCAATCTGAGGGCTTGCTTGTAACAATAATAGGTTAAAATATTTCAGACAGAAGTGTGATTTTTTTTTAACTTGATGGTTCCTCTTTAATGTAACTGCAGCTTCAGGGTGAGCAAAAGGAGTTACAGGTATTTTTGTAGGTCCTATTAAAATATGGCTATTTAAAAAAAATATTCTGTGCTCTTGAGTGGCATTTAATTTAAAAAAACACAACCACAAGTAATTTGGGCTCTGGGAAAATACTCTGGCTGATCCTAGTGCTGTTAATATTGCCGACATTTTGGAGCTATGAAACTTGAGAGTAACCTTTAACGTTGAGAGTGAGTTGAGAACCACTTATAAATTTAAGGTAGTGCTCTTTAACGGTTGTAGCCTCTGGTGTTGCAGTTGAATCCACACAGAGGATTATGCCCATACACAATGCAGGATCAAGGCCCTGGGAAGACGAGATAGAAAGTTTTATTATGAGAGAATCCATCTAGCTCATCTGTGCGAGATTGGTCCTTATATTCTATTGCCTAGTGTAGTTCCAAGAGTCTCAGTTTGAATTCTGAATGGCTTTTACTTAAGTGTTTAATTTTACCTTAGCACATTTGTGTGTGTGTGTTTTAAAACACAGTTGACTAGAGGTGCTTTCTCAGCTCTGGAGCCATACCCTTAACTCCACCACTAACACATCACAGTTCACCATCTTTTTTTTCTTTCTTTTTTTTTTGGTTATTATAAACCAAAGAGGCTGGCTCCTATTTTGATACATTTTTATGCTTTATAATTGAAAAATATATTTGGCAAAATTTTGGTCCACAATGATGCTCTCTCAGATTATCATAGAATATCAGAGTTGGAAGGGACTTCAAGGTCATCTAGTCCAACCCCCTGCTCAAAGCAAGACCAATCCCCAATTTTTGCCCCAGATCCCTAAATGGACCCCTGAAGGATTGAACTCACAACCCTGGGTTTAGCAGGCCAATGCTCAAACCACTGAGCTATCCCTCCCCCTAGTCTAATTATAGAGAGTTAGACTGGTTAACCTGCTAAGAAAAACTCTGAGTGCTGCAGGAATTGGCCTGAGGATCTCAGGAGGGGATGGGTTCTCTTCTGAGTCAGTGCTGGCCCTAGTGTCCCAACATGTCTCTAGGGGGCACTGTGCTGCAGGACCTGGTGGGAATCTCTGTAAAGCAGTGGTTCTCAACCTGTGGTCCCTGGCCCACTATGTCCAAGGCAGTGGTTCTCAATCAGGGACATGTGTACCTCTGGGGGTACACAGAGGTCTTCCAAGGGGTACATCAACTCCTCTAGATATTTGCCTTGTTTTACGACAGTTTACATGAAAAACACTAGCAAAGACTGGACAAACTAAAAGTTTATACTGATCTATGTACTATACACCGAAATGTAAGTACAATATTTATATTTCAGTTTATTTATTTTATAATTATATGGCAAAAATGAGAAATCAAGCAATTTTTCAGTATTAGTGAGCTGTGACACTTGTATTTTTATGTCTGATTTTGTACGCAGGTAATTTTTAAGTGAGGTGAAACTTGGGGGTATGCAAGACAAATCAGACTCCTGAAAGCAGTCCAGTAGTCTGGAAAGGTTGAAAGCCACTGGTCTAAGGGGTCTGCAAAAGACTTAGACTGAAAACTGAGTGAACAGAATTCCACTATATATACACAGTCGATTTCCAAAGGTTCCACACCTCCATTTGAAAGTTTTTAGGGGTCCACAAATGAAAAAAAGTTGAGAACCACTGCTGTAAAGAGAGCTTTCCCTTCAGACTCCGTGCTAGCCCGATTGCCCCAATGTGGTGCTAGAGGAGCTGTGCTGAAGGTAGTGGGCTGGGGGCTTAGTGGAGAGCACGCTCTTCTCACAGTCAGTGCAGAGCCCAGTACTCCAGTGCAACGCTAGGAAAGCTGGTATAATCTGTGGAATGAGAATAAAAACATGAAGGCCTGGTCTGGGCTTCTGTAGCCTCTAGAGCTGCCTGTTCCCATGGTCCCCTAGTGCCCATTAAACCTATGTGCCGGGGTAGTTGTCTCTGTTATCTGAATGCTGCTGTCACAGAGAGTGCTGCCCTGAATCCCTGCTCTGAGGCAAGAGAGCAACTTTCCCAGCCCAGCTGGCTGAGCATTGCCCAATGCAGGGTGTGATTCACTGTTCCGGCTTTTCCCATATCACACATCAGCAATAAAATGCATCAAACACTTCTGTGCCCATGTCAGCAACTCAACCTGCCACCCACCTGTCTGGTAGATCAGCCAGCCCCGCTGCTGCCTGGGAAAAGTAATCATGGCTTGGGAATGGATAATAGAAACCTGACCCCAATGCGGGCTGCACCATCCAAAACATCCAATCCTATATGCGGAGAAAAGGGGGAGCCCTCTGCCCCCTAAGAGAAGAGGGGAGCCCTCTTCCCCTTGTGATAGGGGGAGCTCTCTGACCCCCAAGAGAGAGGGGGCCCTTTTACCCTGCGGAAAGGGTGAGCTCTCTGGCTCCCAAGAGAAAGAGGGAGATGCCCCCTGAGGGAATTATATGACCTGAGGTAACTTCTCTAATTCCTGACTGTGCTCCCTGCTGCCATCCTGGGTGACAACTGTGCCCTATCTCACTGTGTGTGTAATGGCCCTGTCTACCAGAAGGGGTAGGGTGCTGTGCTTGCCTCCTTGTCAGGGGATGAGAACAGACTTGGTTCCCCAACATTCCAAATTACAGCTTGTTTTGTGAGAATAATTTGCAAAAGCATGTATTGAGGAAGAGATTGTGCCCAGTTGCACTGGCTTGTGGCCTTCCAAGGTTCCAGGCCTCTCAGACCTATTAGGGATCAAACATGGGGGTGCACACGATTTTCCGTCTCTTACAAATAACTGACTGAGTAGCCAGCAGCAAACATTGAGTGGGCCCCCGGTTATCTCTATCACATCCTGCCAAGTTCAGTGACTCCCACAGACATGATGCTAGAGTTTGGGGCAGACAGAAGCCACAGATACTGAACAAGAGCAGATAATTTTGACAGGAGCGGAGGACATGAATCAGGATCCCCTCTTGGCTGCAGTGCCTCAATTGTCCATCAGAAGAGAGACTTGCCATCTTGGTTATTTTCACTGGTGTCTGGTTCCACTGTGCTGTGATTTTATATTGCAGTCTAACAGCTGTGGTGAGGAGCAGCATTCTTCTCCCTTGTGGCCAAGTCTTGTCCAGATGTTAAGTTCTGTGTGCATGATGCAGGGGGCATGCTCAGTCCAGAGGGAATGTTCAGCTTTAGCCACAAGCCTCTAGCAAGCTATGCTGTGCAGAAACAAAAAGTGATTATCAGCAATTGGTAATACAGCCAAATCTGAACAGATTTCCATGAGGACAATACAAGACATCCCTCTGACCTCAAAACTGTCCCACTGGAAGATTTAAAGTTCTTTCTGCAAACCATGGAGGGGCTAGAGCGCCTCAAAAACTGCCAGGCCATTTTTTAGAATAAGAAACATGAGACAACTTTAATATTTGTATTATTTATTGTTTGCGTTACAGTAGCACCTAGAGATCCCAACTGAGATTAGGACCCTGTTATGCTGGGCACCACACAGATCCTCACACAGGGTACATCTACACTGCAGTTGGGAGGTGAATTCCCAGCTCTGGTAGATATACATGCACTAGCTCTGCTCCAGCTAGTGGGCTAAAAATAGCAGTGTAGTACGGCATGGGTGGTAGCATGGGCTAGCAGACCCCACTACATACCGAGGATCTCAGATGAGGTAGTACTAAGGGCATCTAGCCCAAGCTGTAGTCAATGCCGCCGTGGCCATAGTGTTATGTTCAGCCTGCTTGCTCAAGCAGAGCTAGATGTGTTCATCTGCCTGAGCTGGGAACTACATCTCTCAGCTGTAGTGAAGACATGACCGCAGAATGAGGATTTGTCTGCACTTGAAATGCTATAGCTGCACCGCGCTAGCTCTTCAGTGCAGATCCAATCTAGGCCAATGGGAGGGGTTCGCTAGTTGGCGTAGGTAACCCACCTCCTCATGAGACAGTAGCTAGATTGTTGGAAGAATTCTTCTACACTGGGGGTTAGGTCAGCTTAACTATGCTGCTCAGGGGTGTGTATTTTTCACACTCCTGAGCAATCATAGAATATCAGGGTTGGAAGGGACCCCTGAAGGTCATCTAGTCCAACCCCCTGCTCGAAGCAGGACCAATTCCCAGTTAAATCATCCCAGCCAGGGCTTTGTCAAGCCTGACCTTAAAAACCTCCAAGGAAGGAGATTCTACCACCTCCCTAGGTAACGCATTCCAGTGTTTCACCACCCTCTTAGTGAAAAAGTTTTTCCTAATATCCAATCTAAACCTCCCCCACTGCAACTTGAGACCATTACTCCTCGTTCTGTCATCTGCTACCATTGAGAACAGTCTAGAGCCATCCTCTTTGGAACCCCCTTTCAGGTAGTTGAAAGCAGCTATCAAATCCCCCCTCATTCTTCTCTTCTGCAGGCTAAACAATCCCAGCTCCCTCACCCTCTCCTCATAAGTCATGTGTTCTAGACCCCTAATCATTTTTGTTGCCCTTCGCTGGACTCTCTCCAATTTATCCACATCCTTCTTGAAGTGTGGGGCCCAAAACTGGACACAGTACTCCAGATGAGGCCTCACCAATGTTGAATAGAGGGGAACGATCACGTCCCTCGATCTGCTCGCTATGCCCCTACTTATACATCCCAAAATGCCATTGGCCTTCTTGGCAACAAGGGCACACTGCTGACTCATATCCAGCTTCTCGTCCACTGTCACCCCTAGGTCCTTTTCCGCAGAACTGCTGCCTAGCCATTCGGTCCCTAGTCTGTAGCAGTGCATTGGATTCTTCCATCCTAAGTGCAGGACCCTGCACTTATCCTTATTGAACCTCATCAGATTTCTTTTGGCCCAATCCTCCAATTTGTCTAGGTCCTTCTGTATCCTATCCCTCCCCTCCAGCGTATCTACCACTCCTCCCAGTTTAGTATCATCCGCAAATTTACTGAGAGTGCAGTCCACACCATCCTCCAGATCATTTATGAAGATATTGAACAATGTAGATATTGAACAATGTAGTTAAGCCAACTTAATTTTCTAATGTAAACCAGGCCTGACAGAGACATTCCCAGTCTGGAAGAGTTTACAGTCTAAGGCCACGTCTACACTACCCGCCACATCGGCAGGTAGTGATCGATCTATCGGGGATCGATTTACTGCATCTAGTGCAGGTGTGGTAAATTGATCCCTGATCGCTCTGCCGTCGACTCCAGAACTCCACCAGGGCGAGAGGTGGTGCCGCGCCGCAAGGATGCGAAGTAAGTGATTCTAAGTCGATCTAAGATACGTCGACTTCAGCGACGCTATTCTCACAGCAGAAGTTGCGTATCTTAGATTGATCCCTCCCCCCAGTGTAGACCAGGCCGAAGAGGCTGTCTACACTGCAGCTGGAGGTGGGATTGTAGCTGTAATCTTCTTGGGCCTGGCCTACACTAGGAAATTAGGTTGGTGTATATGTCACTTAGGGGTGTGAAAAATCCACACCTCTGAGCAACACAGTTAAACCAACTAACTTTCAGTGTTGACAGTGCTAAGTTGATGGGAGAACTCTCCTCTCAACCTAGCCACTGCCTCTCAGGGAGGTGGAGAACCTAGACTGATGGGAGAACCCTTCCCGACGGTGTAGGTACTGTCTTCACTGGAGTGCTACAGCAGGGCCATTGCAGCCTTTTAAGTGCAGACAAGCCCCTGCGGTGTCTAAAATTGGAGTAAAGAAGCAGCATGGACCTTGGCTGGTACGGAGCCAGGGTTCCAAGCAGCTTGCACAGCCCATGCTGATGTCTGTGCTGCGGCATCTCCATTGCAATTTTTAGCCACACTAGCTAGATTAAAGCTACCATGGATATCTCTATCTGAGCTGAAATCCTATCTGAGTGCAGTGCAGACATCCCCTAAAACCACCTAGACCCAGGCTGGGAAGGAGGGTTAAGACACCCCCCCAGAGTGAGCGAACATTGTCTTCATGTCACCATTTTTCTCAGGATGTGACTTTGTTGTTTGTTTGTGAGGTTTGTGGAAGGGGATTGCAGAACAGGCAGGAGGGAGGGGTGACCATGAAGGGAGGGAGCAAAGGGGAGAGGGGACAGGGAGGAGTAGGGTGAGAAGGACAGTGGAGTGGGGTTGCAGTGAAGACTGGAAAGGGGCTGGAATGAACAGCCAGTCAGTGCAAGAGAGAGCATGATCAGAGTGAACACCGAGAAAACGAGTCAGAGACATCATCAGTGAGCAAGAATCCTGCTACAGCTGCTGTATATGTTCTGCCTACTGTAGTGTGTGCTCTTGCTCGCTCGCTCTTTTGCACACTCCTGCAGTGTCTAAGCACCATCTGTTATAGATGCTGTGTGCCAGGACATAGCCATTGTGGGTGCTGCTTGCCTGGTGCTCCCAACGTGGTGCTATGCCCCTTACTCAGATCATCCAAGTCTTGTTATGTGGGTCACTGAGTCCCAGACGCTGTGATGGAGCCCAGGTTGCCTGGCTCCCTGGTGCACCAAGTAGAACATGGCACTCAGATGTGGCTGGCCTGATGCCAGCTCACTGTTGTGTTCCCCAGGGCACCCAATACCCATAAGCAGGACTGAGGCTGCCCAGACCTTCTAGGCACAGCGCCATGAAAGAGGCTGGGGATATTTCCCTTCCCAAGGCATTGCCACTGAGTCCAGAGTAGAAAAGGCCTGTGTTGTGGGAAGGCTGGCAGAGGCCCCTGTCAAATGCAGCTCTATAAAGTGGGGTGGGCTGGGAGGCAGGCTCAGGTGTCATGAGATGCTCTCCCCTAGGGAACAACTGTCCTCTGACTGAATCTACCCCTGGGGAACAGGGGAAATATCCCACGCCCTTGCTACACAGTCACCTCCCACTCTGGGCTTTGCCTTTCCTGCCTCTCACAGTGGCAAGTGGGTGAGGAGGCTCCTGGGAGCTGAAGCGTGAGTGTGAGCCAGAGCAGGCCCTGAGCTGAGCAGGACCCTGAAATCAGACCCACCTGTGCTCTTGGCAGAGTGGAGGGTTTGGCAGCTGGGGGCGAAGGATGAAGAAGGGTGTATGGGGACAAGGCTGCTAGTCTCTGTGAATGCTCCAAGCTGAGGGGCACAGGATGTACGGCACTGCCAGGAGGTGGTGCTGAGAGAATGGCCCTGCATTATCTGTATATCACGAGCAGCTGAGCTCCCCTCTTTGACACCTCAGGGTCTCTTCACCATCACTGTGCCCTGGGCTCACTCCCCAAATTCATGCACCTTGTGTCTGCATGTAATTGCCCAGTGTGCTCCTTCAGGTAGCTGCTGTGTTCTGCTTCTGGCTGCTGTGGAATGTGTAGGTTCCACCTCAGAAGCAGCTGAATTTCAGAAGTGGACAATGGGATCCTGCCAATCAGGGGTGCCTGAGTGCACTGTACAGTTAGGGTTGCCAACTCTGACTGAAGCTATTCCAGGAGATTCCCCCCCCCCCAACATGACATAATGTCATTTTCTTAAAATATCCTATTAAAATCTCTCAGGTTGCTTTCAATAGTTACTGGGAGATTGATGCCGATTCCGGGAAACTCCAGACCAATCCTGGAGGCTTGGCAACCCTACCTATAGTGCAGAGGGCTAAACCACAGCCCTCTGCACTGGAATGACAGTGCAGAGGGCCTTATTTAGCCTTATTTTAGCCTTATTCCCACCTTTCCTGGATGCCTCTGGCTCACTCTGCTGCCTTAGGAAAGCCATAGGAATGGGCTCTGGCTGAGCCCTCTGCTGCCTGAAAATCCTGCTGTTCAGTCAAGACTTGGGTGGGGAATCCCAGCCCTATGGGCTGGTGTCTCCTCAGTCTGACCACCAGACGAGACCTCAATTCTCTGGCCGTCCCTCAGCTTCAGCTCCAATTTCCCCCGAACTTCTGGGTAGCTGTAGAAATGCTGCAGGGAGCACCCTTGCTGGGTTAGCCGTGGGGAGTTTGGACCAGCTAAGCCAGCTCTGACTTTTCTTTCTTCCTGTGTTTGTAGCCTGGTGATTGCACAACATGCGGGAGTGAATCAGGTTAATCTCCCCAGATCAAAACAGAACATTTCTTTCACAACTGAGCCATGAGTATTCTCCACTCAGGGCCCAAGCCTGGTCTTTGCAATAAATAGTCTGTGGGGTCTAGCAATGACCGTAAATGCAGAGAATCCTTTTCTCTTGGCTTGAGGAACTGGTGCCTTCTGAAATCGGTGCTGGACTCAACTGGCTTGGCTTCCAGAAGCATCTGAATGGCTTGGCACATCTAATGGAGGGTGGATCTGTGTGGGACCTTCCCACCTCCTCCATGAGTTTTTAGATGCCAGATCTTAGCTGTGTGGCTATCAGCAGATCAGGATTACTGGCAGAGAAGGAGGTGCTCAGATACTGCTGTGATGAGCAAGGCATAGATAGATTAGATAGATATTAAATAGATAGGTGTGTGTAGAGAGAGAATGGGAGGGAGAGGTATGCTGGTGAGGAGCCATTACCCTTGTGCATATGCCAGTGCAATGCTGGCTGCCCAGCTTTGCCCCGAGGCTGCAAGGTGATTCACTTTTTAGGAAACCTGTTTCTGAGCCCCAAATTCATCCCACACTGAAATGGAGAGAGTGCCATCAGGGTTGAATTTGCCACTTGGGTCTGGACTTGCCCTTCCCACTGTGGCCCCTCATTTTGTCTTTAAATGCACAAGTATTTTGCTCTTGATGGAATGTCTCAGCCATGATTGCTGTGTGGAGAGGGGAATTATGTCTGGTCTTTATTGCCCTGCTGCTGGGATGTGTTTGAGGCTCACCTGACAAGCCCTTGGGTATCTGGCAGGAGAGCAGACGTGCCACATGTTCTGAGAACTCCAAGATTCTGACCAGAGCTGGTTGGAATATTTTGGATTTTCATAATGTCAAAAAAATTACAACAAATTTCAAAATCCTTTACCAAATTGTCACCATTTTCCAACTGGCTCCAATTCTGTCATTGTCTATCAAGCCACCAGGCTGCAAGACTGACACTGGCTTCCTCTGAGATGCACCCTGAGTTAGAATGTGTTCTACTTCTAGGAGAAATATGGGTATGCTTCTTGTTGTGCCAACTCCAGAAATGTTCCATACACTGGGGGACTGGATCCTGTGTCACTTCCACAAGCATGAGGAGTTTGGTGGAGGCACGTTCTTTGGGAGCCGGGGATGGTGCTTCAAATTTGGGTGGAGCTTCCCATTCTGAATCCACCACCAAACTGGATCCTTTCATGACATTTTTCAGGGGATGACAGTCCAGAAGGAAGCAGCCTTGCTGAGAAACTCGAGGAATTTACAGCAGCTTTGATTGGCATCTGAGGGTCCCCCAAGGTGCATTCTGAAATTTAACATAAGACTATGAGGCCTGCAGCTGTCTGAAAGATGGGGGTGGGCAGGTTGAAGGAGGACAGAAGGACAGATTGAGGGAATTTAAGGAGGATGAAAAAATTAAGGCTTCCCTCCCCCCTCAACCACATACACAAAAACATCCCAATAGAGACATAGAGAAACATCTCAATCCCTGCCCTTCTCTTGCACACTAGCCTGGTCCCACTATAGCAATTGCATTTGAGGGCATTACTGTAACTCTCATCAGGCAATGGGACAGGATTCACTTGCAAACACTGTAAATGAGTAGGAGTTCTAGTCATGTGTCTAGTCTAGATCCCAAATCAGCAAAGCATTTCAGCACATGCTTCATAACTGTAAATTGGCAAAGAAAACTTGTCTTCAAGTTCAGCCAAAACCTCAGACTGAACTGCTAACCTGTGCTGATCTGGATCCCTAACCAGCACCACAGTGAAAAGGTCCCCTCTACCAATGCCCCTTCCATAAGACTTCCTGCCAGGGATGTGGAAAAAGGAATTGTGGGTAAAGGAAGTTCTTGGGAGTTTGGAAATGGAGTAAAAAATAGAGTGGATAGAAGGATCTGACTGACCCAGGAGAAGGATGGGGCATATGAGAGGGAGACTGCATAAGGATTGAATTAACGTCTAATGTCTGCAATTTCAGCCACACAGTGCTGGTAGATGAGTACAGACGATGTCAAGCCATTCTTCCGCAGGTTGCTGAGAGTAGTTGTCTGGTAAATGGGGTTTGGAGACGTAGCCTTGTGTGCATATGTTTGTGTGGGTACATGTATGTGGAGATGTCTGCACGGCAATCAGGTCAAGTGATTGCAGCACACGTAGACGTATTCCACTAGCTTTGATAGAGCCAGTTCACTAAAAATAGCAATGAAGCTACAGTGTCACAGGCAGCGGCTTGGGCCAGCGGCTGTGGTACATACTCAGGGTCCTGGAGAGGACTGTACTTGGGCAGCTAGCTCATGTCACTGCCCGGACTGCAAGGGCAACACTGCTATTTTTAGTGTGCTGGCTCAATCAGAGCTAGAGAAGGCATGTCTACATGTGCTGCAATCACACCTCCCATTGCATTCTCGACCTACCGTGTGTGTGTGCATGCATGTACATGTAGCTTCCCATATTCTGCTCTTACACTGTAAGAAGGACCTCACAGAACAATCATCAGTAAAGTCGAAGCAGACTTGTTGCCAGCCTTGCTGCAAGCAGGAATGGAGGATATTGCAGCAAAGGGTGAAAGGCAGTGTTGGCCAAGCGTGTTCTGGGGCAGTGCTTTGTTCTGTGTCTTAAATGTTTTCTTCTTAGGAAAGGAGAAGTGTGATTGAGTGGCTACAGAAACCCCCTGGCTTGGGTTTCCTGGAAATGCAGCTGTTTGAATGTAAAGAGGAGCCACTCTAAGTAAATGTCAATCAGGATTGTTCACTGTACGCTCACTAGGGAAATCTAGCAGGGAGTTTTAGCCACATTGACAGGGGAGATTTTTATTCTTTTGTAGTCCTGCCACCACCCTATATCAGTGTATTTATTTATTTTACATTTCAAGGTCTCATGATTTTTCAATCTCATGATCTTTGTGGCTTTGATTCATGATGCTTGAACTCTCCAGGTTGTCAGCACTGACGCTATGCCATAATGCTGGCATTTGACAGTTACTTCTGTAAGAACTTCTCTCTGTGGCATCTTGAATCATGAACCTTCAGCCAACTGAGCTCCCAAGAGGCATTTTAGCCCTTTCTGTTGCTGTCATTTCTTCAGTTCCCCTTGTTCTGCTCTGGGGTTCCAAGCTGGGGCTGGAACAGCACTTGCCATACCAAGTCTCTTTGTCAATTTCACTCTCCTGGCTAGGTTTGTATCTCTGCCCTCTCCATCTCCATCTGTGCTTGAGCTAGCCATGGGAGGCAATGCTATTGAAGTTTCCCAGGTGGCCCCTTGTGACCTGGGTTCTTTGTACAGAAACCCCAAACAGCTGGATTTTCAATGTGCAATACCCACATCATTGTGGACATATAATCCATTAATAGCATAAAAAAGACCAATCTATCTGAGGCGCTTCATTACCGTGGATCTGAGCACCTCCCAATCATTTACACTTTTATCCTCACAACACCACTGTGAGGCAGAGAAGTGTTAATATCCCCATTTTACAGATGGGGAACTGAGAGACTAAAGGGATGACTACATTACAGCAGCACAGCTATGGCACTGCAGCTGGAGAGTAGATGTTTCCTACAATAACGAAAGAAGTTTTTCCTTTAATGTAGGTAATCCATTTCTGCGAGAGGCAGTACACGGGTTGATGCAGGAATTCTTCTGTTGACCTAACTGCATCTATAGCAGGGATTAGGTTAACCTAACTACTTTGCACAGGGTGTGCAATTTTTCCCAGCCCTGAGCAATGTAGCCAGGTCAACCTATGTTTAGATGGAAACCAGGTCTCAGTAACTCATTCAAAGTCACACAAGACATTTGTGGTAGAGTAGGAAATTGAACCCACATCTCCTGAGTGCTAGACTAGTACTCTAACTACTGATCCAATACCCTGTCTGACAGCAAACAATGAGAGATGCTTCAAAGGACTATGCTTATGTTACCAAAAATGCAATTGACTAGTTTACAGTAGAAATTTATGTAAGCATAGCTACATCTCTGAGAGGTGTGAAACATCCACATGCCTGAGAGACGTAGCTCTACCAACCTAAGCCCCAGTGTAGACAGTGCTAGGTCAATCCAAGAAATCTTCTGTTGACCGAGCTACTGCCTCTCAGGGAGGTGGATTACCTACGTCAACAGGAGACCCCCCTCTCATTGGCACAGTTAGATTCTACCCTGTAGTTGTGCCGCTGTAGTGTTTCAAGGGTAGTCAAACCCTAAGTAATATCATCCCATGTCCTAACTCTAGTTGGTGATCAGGTTATGCCTTGAAGCATGAGCGTACGGTTGCCAACATTATATTTCAGAAATAAGGGACTGTTTTCTTAGAACCCCCACTCCACCGCTCCTCCCAATATTATGATTATTATTAATAATAATGATAATAAATAATTAAGAATAATGTAGGTAGGATTTACCTACATTCACCACGTTCTGGGTGCCCAGGGCCTGGCTGTGGAGAGTCCGTGGGGGGTCAGCCTCCATGCAGGCCCCAGTGTGGCAGAGGCTCTGAGATTTATGTTGTGATTTATGATGATCAGGGAGGAGATGTGGCACCTGTGTGAGGAGCAGGAGAGGGTCCTGGTGCAGGGGCTGGAGGATCCCCCTGGGGCTCGGGGGACGCTCTCACCTGCTCTGTCTCACACACAGAGGCTGCCGCATAAAACCAATAATCTTGCTGCTTTTTGCAACCCTCCCTATCTTGTTGTACAGAGATGAAAAAATAAGGGATGTCCCTTGTAATAAGGAACTGCTGGCAATGCTACATGAGAGCCCTTGAAATCCCATCCTGCCAGTGCTATTCTTATTCATATTCACAGCCAAAAGCTTCATTAACACAGAGTTAAGGTTGTCTTGTGCTGCCCTGTGCTCTTCCGGAATCAGGACGCTAAACTTAAACCTCTGCAAATCAGCAAATAAAGAGTTAATATATCTCCCATATAACATTAACTCTGTCCCCCAGAGCTGGCAATAGGTCCAGAAGCCAAACCAAACTTGGCTTATCCCTGATGATGTTTACCATTTTCTGTGCTGTGTTGTGTGTCCAGCACAATGCTATACATCCCGATGTGCAGAAAGAATAGCAAATATGGCAGGCGACCAGCTTGGCTTAACAGAGAAATCTTCGGTGAGCTTAAACACAAAAAGGAAACTTACAAGAAGTGGACACTTGGAAAGATGACTCGGTAGGAGTATTAAAATATTGCTCGAGCATGCAGGGGTGTAATCAGGAAGGCCAAAGCATAATTGGAGTTGCAGCTAGCAAGGAATGTGAATTGTAACAAGAAGGATTTCTCAGGTATGTTAGCAACAAGAAGAAGGTAAGGGAAAGTGTGGGACCCTTACTGAATGGAGGAGGCAACCTACTGACACATGATGTGGGATAAGCTGAAGTACTCAATGCTTTTTTTGCTTCTGTCTTCAGAGACAAGATCAGCTCCCAGACTGCTGCACTGGACAGCACAGTATGGGGAGGAGGTGAGCAGCCCTCAGTGGTGAAAGAAGAGGTTAAGGACTATTTAGAAAAGCTGGACGTGCACAAGTCCATGGGGCCGGATGCAGTGCATCCGAGGGTGCTGAGAGAGTTGACTGATGTGATTGCAGAGCCATTGGCCATTATCTTTGAAAACTCGTGGCAATCATGGGAGGTCCCGGACAATTGGAAAAAGGCAAATATAGTGCCCATCTTTAAAAAAGGGAAGAAGGAAAATCTGGGGAACTACAGACCAGTCAGCCTCACCTCAGTCCCCAGAAAAATCATGGAGCAGGTCCTCAAGGAATCCATTTTGAAGCAGTTGGAGGAGAGGAAAGTGATCAGGAATAGTCAACATGGATTCACCAAGGGCAAGTCATAGAATCATAGAATATGAGGGTTGGAAGGGACCTCAGGAGGTCATCTAGTCCAACTCCCTGCTCAAAGCAGGACCAATCCCCAACTAAATCATCCCAGCCAGGGCTTTGTCAAGCCTGATCTTAAAAACCTCAAAGGAAGGAGATTCCACCACCTGCCTAGGTAACGCATTCCAGTGCTTCACCACCCTCCTCATGAAAAAGTTTTTCCTAATATCCAACCTAAACCTCCCCCATTGCAACTTGAGACCATTACTCCTCGTTCTGTCATCTGGTACCACTGAGAACAGTCTAGATCCATCCTCTTTGGAACCCGCTTTCAGATAGTTGAAAGCAGCTATCAAATCCCCCCTCATTCTTCTCTTCCGCAGACTAAACAATCCCACTTCCCTCAGCCTCTCCTCATAAATCACGTGTTCCAGTCCCCTAATCATTTTTGTTGCCCTCCGCTGGACGCTTTCCAATTTTTCCACATCCTTGTTGTAGTTTGGGGCCCAAAACTGGACACAGTACTCCAGATGAGGCCTCACCAATGTCGAATAGAGAGGAATGATCATGTCCCTCGATCTGCTGGCAATGCCTCTACTTATACAGCCCAAAATGCCATTGGCCTTCTTGGCAACAAGGGCACACTGTTGACTCATATCCAGTTTCTCGTCCACTGTAACCCCTAGGTCCTTGATAGCATCCTTCAACTATCTGAAGGGGAGTTCCAAAGAGAATGGAGCTCAGCTGTTCTCAGTGGTAGCAGATGACAGAACAAGGAACAATGGTCTTGATTTGCAGTGTAGGGGTCTAGGTTGGATATTAGGAAAAACTATTTCACTAGGAGGGTGGTTAAGCACTGGAATGGGTTACCTAGGCAGGTGGTGGAATCTCCATCCTTAGAGGTTTTTAAGGCCCGGCTTGACAAAGCCCTGGCTAGGATGATTTAGTTGGAGTTGGTCCTGCTTTGAGCAGGGGTTGAAC
This sequence comes from Caretta caretta, assembly GCF_965140235.1. Taxonomy (NCBI): domain Eukaryota; kingdom Metazoa; phylum Chordata; order Testudines; family Cheloniidae; genus Caretta; species Caretta caretta. The sequence continues at coordinate 11,783,060 of NC_134225.1, forward strand.
TAGATGACCTCCTGAGGTCTCTTCCAACCCTAATCTTCTATGATTCTATGATTCTCACTGTGTTAGGTGTAGCTGTATGGAATCAGGGATTCATTCCAGCGAGCTGCCATCTGGGAAGAGGTTCAGCTGTAGCTACAGAATACGTGCTTTGTGCTGTGTTAGGCAGGAAGTCCATATTGTAGAGGATCCCACTGGGCCCTCTTTGCTTTGAAATCTAAGAATGTATGAACATGTTGTAAAATGTTTGAATGGCTGTAACTGTCCCTCCAGACGCTGCCATTCCACTAGGGGAACAGATGTCTACTTCACCCGGTTCTAACACTCTCTTGAATAATGTTGAGAGTGCTCATGATTTTATGGTGGGTCTTGCAATATTTGTTTTTTTTCTTACAGCCACTTGGAGGCACATGAGAATTTCAACTTTCCTTTTTAAACAGTGTAATTTCCCTTGTAGTTGCAGAGGAAACCTTGAACTGTAGCCTGAATGAACCGTAAATGCTCAGAAACCAGGAGGCAAATAAAACCAACCAACATTTATGAGGTTTTAATCTCGTGATTTTGGGGCCCGGACTCCTGATTTGTGAATGGTTGGCATTGGCAACACATTCTCAGTGCCCAGCAGAACTTTGTAATGTAGAGTTAAGGTTGCCCAGCACTGGCTTGTGCCCTTCCAGAACATGGAGGGTGGCTAAATTCAAACTTCTGAAAACCAGGAAATAAAGAGTTCAGGTAATGTGTCCCAAAAGAGGCCCCCCACAACCTTCATTCTCCCCACTTTGAGTGATGCCCCAGCCTGAAGGTTTTGGGCAATGAATTTGCCCTGGTTTTTTGAGGAAGCGGTGATAGTGAGAGGTGCAATATTAAGGGATCCCAATGAGGAGACATGACGGGGTTCTTGGACACATCTCACTGCCCCACAGCTACTGTCCTCTTCCTGGCTCCTCTATGCCCCCAGTAGGGCTAGAGGGGCCATGGGGAGAAGAGGCGGTAGGCGATGGGCTCTGGGGAGTGCATCTACCAGCTGGATGCAGGAAAGGGGAAGGGCAGGGAGACCCAAGCCAGGTCTACACTAGGAGCCCTTTTCGAGTATCTACACCTTTATGCTATGCTGGCAAAGCACTCCTAGAGTGGATGCAGCTTATACTGGCAAAACTGAGCTTTCACCAGTATAACTTATTCCAGGCCTGTCCCACCTCCTCCCAGCAATGTAACTGCATCTACATGGGGGCTTTTGCCAGCACTGCTCTGTTGGGCAGGGATCACATCTCATCGCTCCCCTGGCTGGCAGTGCTGTGCTGGCAGAAGTTTTTAGTGTAGACTTGACCCCAGAGTGCCTATTCCACATCAGGGGCTAGCACAGGGGGAAGGGCTCTGCACACCTGTCTGCAGCATGCAGGTTCGTTGGGGTGTGACAAGGTCTGTTCACCTCAGTAGAATGTTCTCAGTTAAATGAGAACCACACGGAGAATGCAGTCTGAAACAATAGTTCTGAGGCATGAACTGCCCCATTCATCTCTGGTTCTTCTCTTCCCCTCTCTCCCAGTTTCAGCACTATGGATATTTGGCATGCACTGAGCATGGCCGTTCTCCCCAACCCCTCAGCCCTGATCTGAGCACTGGGGGTTTGTCTTCATGTATGCAGCTGTGTCACTGTAGTACTTCAGGCCATGTCTACACTACCACTTACGTCGCGCAGGAGTGTGAAAAAAACAACCCCCTGAGTGACCTAAGTTTCACTGGCATATCCACTTGGGTTCACTGCGCGATGTTGGTGGGAGATGCTTTCTGCAAACATTTAGGTACAAAGAAGGTAGGCCATACTTATAGGATGAGGGATTCTATCTTAGGAGGCGGTGACTCTGAAAAAGACTTGGGAGTCATGCTGGGTAATGAGCTGAACATGAGCTTCCAGAGCGATACTATGCCAAAAAGGACTAATGTGGTCTTTGGATGCATAAGCAGGGGAATCTTGAGTAGGATTAGGGAGGTTCTTGCCGCTGGAATCCTGTGTACAGTTCTGGTGTCCACAGTTCAAGAAGGATGTTGATAAATTGGAGAGAGGTCAGAGAAGAGCTACAAGAATGATTAAAGGATTCAAAAATATGCCTTATAGTGATAGACTCAGGGCTTGTCTACACTTGAAATGCTCCTCAGCTGCAACACTGTAGCTGTGCCACTCTAGCACTTCAGTGTAGACACTACCTACACCAGTGGGAGGGGTCCTCCTATAAGCATAGGTAATCCATCTCCTTGAAAGATGGCAGCTAGGTTGATAGAAGAATGCTTCCATCGACCTAGTGCTGTCTACACTGGGGGTTAGGTTGACTTAATTACGCTGGTTGGGGTGTGGATTTTTCATGCCTCTGAGCAACATAGCTGGATCAACCTAACTTTTAGTGCAGACCAGGCTTCAAGGAACTCAATCTATTTAGCTTTACAAAGAGAAGGTTAAGAGGTGACTTGATCACAATCTATTAGTATCTACATGATGTGAGATTGGAGGGAGGTCTCAAGTGGGGTTCCACAGTTATCTGTTCTGTGTCTGGTGTTGTTTAACATCTTTATTAATGGCCTGGATGTAGGAATAGAGAGCATACTGATCAAATTTGCAGATGACACAAAGCTGGGGAGAGGGGGGGATTACTAACACTTTGGTGGATAATCTAAAATTCAGAGGATTCTAGCCCAATATATGGAGAACTGGGCTATAGACAACAAAATGAAATTCAACAGAGACAAATATAAGGTGCCTCACTTAGGGAAGAAAAACTAAATGTACAAATACAGAATGGGGGATAACTGGCTTGGCAGCCGCACTGCTGAGAAGGATCTGGGAGTTGTGGTGGATCCCAACCTCAACATGAGTCAACAATGAGATGCTGTTGCAAAAAAACAAATACAAATTTGGGTTGCATTAACAGAGGCATAGCATGTCCCTTCTCCAGCTCCTATGTGGAGGTGCAGCCAGGCGGCTCTGCACGCTGCTCCGTCCACAGGCACCGCCCCTGCAGCTCCCATTGAAGCACCGGAGGGGGCCATTGGAGCTGGGCTATTGGAGCGCGTAGGAATCCGAGGGGGGCTTGGAGCACGTGGAGCGGCCCCAACAATGTGCCCCGGCTGGAGCCCCGGAGCGGGGCAAGGTCCAGACCCTGCTCCCCAGCTGGAGCTCGAGGGCCAGCTTAAAACAGCTGGCAGGTCGGATCCGGCCCGCGGGCCGTAGTTTGCCCACCCCTGTTTTAGATACAACAAATCCTGCATCTTGGCAAGGGATTAGACTAGATTACTCTTGTGGTCCCTTCTAACACTATGGTTCTATGATTGTACATGGGGAACAAATACTTGATAATGGCCCCTTCAATCTAGAAGTGTAGGATATAACACGATCCAAAGGCTGGAAGTTGAAGCTAAACAAATTCAGACCGGAAATAAGGTACAAGTTTTTAACTGTGAGGGTAATTAACCATTGGAACAATTTACCAAGGTGTTATGGTACATTGTCCTTCATTGGCAAATTTGAAATCAGGCTTGGATGTTTTTCTAAAAGATCTGCTCTAGTTCAAACAGGAGTTAATTCAGGGAAGTCCTCTGGCCTGTGCTATGCTGGAGATATAGGATAATAGATGACCACAATGGTCCCTTCTGGCCTTGAAATCCATAAATCTATGTATTTATGACCATTTTAAAAGCAGCTAATTTTTGAGGGGGAGCTGTATTTCAGGAATCTCAACTAAATTTCCTTAAGTTTGCACCATAGTATACCCCAGCTTCTGTGGTGGTGCACATCACTATTCAAGACAATTTCCCTATGCAGGTGGACTTTTAGAGCACTTTCAAACATTGGTTCTGGTGTGTCTCCACTTTGCCTGCGCTTTGGGCAAAGCTTCCCTGATTGCCCGGCAGAAGCAATAATATGCATGCCACACATTCTCAGAAAATTCACATTGTGCAAGGAGTGGAAATCACAGTCTTTGGGTCCTGCTTAGATTCAAAGATTACTGCATGGTCCCCAGCTGCAACGTGAATTGAGCTCCTCCTCCGGTAGTCACCACACAGCACTGTTCCCAGGCACACCAATCTCATGGCACATGTGCAAATCACTTTTATTGGTGCACATCCCTGAGAAGTGAGACAGACCCTCTCATTATTTTTTTAAGTATTGCTTCCCATACCTGGAACTAGGTGCCTGATGGTCACTGAGGTCAAATCTGATGAGTGAGGACACTGTGAGGCAGATCAAGGCCATAGTTTCAGCTAAAGATGTGTGCAATAAAGCTTTAAAAGACTGTGAGAATAGAGTGACAGGTCCATTTTTCCAGGGTATCTCTGGAACCCCTTACCCAAATGACCCCAAATTTGGCACCAATAACTCAAAACCAATCCCCAATAAGGCATGCCAGTTTTCAAAACAAATGGAATATACATGTGGATTTTAGAGCACTTTGAAACACTGGCTCTTAACATGACAGCTTGGGTCAAACCTTAACTTTGGAGACACTAACACTCTTATATCATAAGCGTCTAATCCTTTTATTCATGTATGCTAAGCTATTTTGACTCAATAAGATCATGTGTAAGTTCCACTTGTTAATTATATATTGTATAAAAAACTGTTTGCTCCAATTTTGTTGGATTTTAATTCCATTGTGTTTCTTTTACTCTGGTACCATTAGATATGGTAAAGAACAGCATTCAAATGGCCTCCTCTGGTCCAGGTCACTATTTTATGTAGCTGCTACTTTTCATGCTGCGTCTCTTCCTTTCTTTCCCCTTTCTGAGAGAGCTGGTGTGGTAACCTTGCCCAGAACCCTTAAAGACAGATGTTCACGGCAGCCTGTGATCCCATGAATATCCTTTATTAACATTATTATATTTATAAACATCATAGACTTGGGAGCTTAATATACATAGTAATAGATAAGGAGTACTTGTGGCGCCTTAGAGACGAACCAATTTATTTGAGCATAAGCTTTCGTGAGCTACAGCTCAGCTGTAGCTCACGAAAGCTTATGCTCAAATAAATTGGTTCATCTCTAAGGCGCCACAAGTACTCCTTTTCTTTTTGCGAATACAGTCTAACACGGCTGTTACTCTGAAACCTGTCATAGTAATAGATGAGGTTGGCTGTGTTAATTGTATGGCTCCATCCTGCTTTGTGTCTCAGTCAGTAGCTTCCCTTGGTTTCCAAGCAGGGTGTATCAAATACCAATTATGTGACCATTTGAAAGGAAGTGTCACTGGTAACTGAGTCCCCAGGGCTGTATGCAGGAAATGGCAGCAATCTGACAATGGCAACCTCATCCTTTCAGTGTGTGTGTCTCTCTCCCCATCAAAGGGCCTAATCCTGCACCACTGAAGTCAGTGGGAATTCAGGGGTGCAGAATTGGAGTGAATGGCCTTAACAGAGAAGATGGAGCCTTGATGACTAAGTGTCTCTGCTGACTGAGGGCCCTGAGCACAAAGGCTCCTGGAAATGAACGATTGCTCCTCGCATTAGCTTCATAGGGTTTTGGGTGAGGTCTCAACAGACAGACTTTTTTCTATGTATCATATCGCTCCTGACATTTGAGCTGTCAGGTGGACTGTGGTGAATAGAGGAATAGGCAATGGATGAGCATCATTGAAATGCCACCAGCTTTAAAAAACTTCAGTAAAATTGCAATTCACAGTTCTTGTCTTTAAACTCAGCCTGTAACTCAGGTCCCCATGCTGAACTCTCTCTAGAAAGCATATCATTGCACTGTTTTATTGTGAGCAGGGCAGCGCAGGGAGGCAGGTTGGGAAAGAAGGTAAAAAGCTGAAAAACATTGCTGCAACAGGCTGTTTTCTTAAGTTCCTGCATCTAACCAACCTTACCCTGAAATTTTCTTCACCCCCTTGGCTCTGGGATTTATGACAAGCTGCAGTAACCTCAGACATGCAAGGACACGTGCACTCTGGTTAATAAGTTCCACATTACCGGTGGAAAAGAATGCTTCAGCCATGCACATGCTGGAAGTTTGTCAAACATCAGCAGGACAGACAACTGCATGTGCTAGTTTTAGGACTCAGTCCTTCTCCCATAGTAAATTCTCCACTGACTTCTCTGGGAGCAGGAACAGGATCAAGATTGGATTTTTTTAAAAAGATCTGCTCTAATCACAATGGTTCCTTCTGACTTTAGAATTACGAATGAGGCCCCTGATGAACAAAGTTGTTTGCTGCCCCATCCCTCCCATGGCATTTCTATCCTCTGTATTCATGCAGCAAGTACAGTATGGGCAGTGGCAGCAGAAACTTCCCCAGGGGGCAGGGGGCAATAGCAATAGCTCAGTGGTTTGGGCATTGGCCTGCTAAACTCAGGGTTGTGAGTTCAATCCTTGAGGGGGCCATTTAGGGATCTGGGGCAAAAATTGGTGATTAGTCTTGCTTTGAGCAGGGGGTTGGACTAGATGACCTCCTGAGGTCCCTTCCAACCCTGATATTCTATGAATACCCCCAGCCAATATGGCTCAGCCCTGACTGTGAGACATCTCTGTGGGTGAGAGCGGGGTCCTATCTTCATGCTCCCCTTCAGAACTTGGTCCCTCTATTCAGGCTGCCAACATATGAGCCAATTAGTGCCAACCATAATGGTGTTTTTCGTGCTGTGAACTCTGCTCCAAGATGTGGACTAAGTCCCAGGAACCTAGTGTCATACAGGGCATGGAACACCAGACCTTGTCTGTTTCATTATTTCCACTAAGAAATAATTGCTATGTGCAAAAAGTGTCATGTGAGTGATTTTCTTAACTCCCCTCTGGGTAAGTGTAAGAAACAAGCCTGAGATGATGCAGACTATATGTTACTTTTCTGATGAGGGGAGTCATATTTCCGATCGCCAGTCAGAGTCTCTTTAGTGGTCACATATGTTTATTAATTCAATAAGTTTAAAATGTATTACAACTGAAAACGGGGGAACCTCCAAACGTGGAGGTTTAGTTCAATAAGTGTCTGATTCTTCACATACAATGAGCCAAATGTCCTTTCAGTCATGTGACTTATTTTAGATTAAGGAAAACAACATCAGGAAAGAACAGTATGTGCATCTCCTTTGCTACAGATTGTGAATAAACTGTGGCTACTGACAAGCAGAGTTCCCAAGTATAAAGGTGCAGAGTGCACAGGAAACAGCCATGGTAGTTTGAAGTGATACAGACCACAGAAGTCTTCTCATACTATGTTTGGCCTTCTGCAGGTTCAACATTATGGTGATAGATGTTAGAAAAAAATCCTAACATAGTTTCTTTCAGCTTTTACTTCTGGAAGAAACCAGGATGGGCACAGAGGTAGCAAGATTGTGGAAGATATCAGAAATATTTGTCACCAGAAATGATTTTGAGTTAATTTCAGTTCATTTGATGTAATGCTTGGGATGTTTTCTTATTTTTTCCAGCACAGTTGGCCCATCCCTTGATACAGTCTGCCAACCCTACCTTGGCCCTACCTCCATCTCTGCTTGCCTGCATTGAAACACCCACTCTCCAAAACTTCTCCTTGAGTTGCCCCTTTGTCTCCCTCCCCTTCTTTCAGCTCTATGCTGGCTCTTATACTCCCCCACTTTGTCCATGCTTCTCCCTCTCCTTCAGATCCCTCCTGCAAAGCCTTTTAAGCATGATCACTGCAAAATCCATGCACCTCAGTGAGCATGGTGCATATGTGTGTGCACGTGCTGTGATGGCTGTGTCTGAGATAGTCTTTACAGCACAATGCCTGTCTTGTTAGGTTTCTGTTGCTCTAGACCACCAGTTGGCGCTCAGTAAATAATAATAGTTGAGAGAAGACACTGCAGGGGACCCTCTCACTGATGGGGAAGGAGAGACTTTGGGAACAGACAGTAGTGCCTTCTAATAGCTCTGCCCAGATTTCCCCAGCTCCTGCAGAGTGGCTCATTCTCTGCAGTGTCTGGGAGACAGGTTACTAATCTGCCAGCTTGCTCTCTGGCTGTAGTGATTCAGTTCTGCAAGTCTCCAGAGTTCAAAAGTTGTGAGTTGGGCCTCCAAAATTTCAAAATAAACATGTTGGGTTATTTTATTTGCCTTCTAGAGGTTGAACCTTTAGGGGCTCGTGTTTTCAAGCTTCGCTTGTGCAGTCATGACCAATATAAAGTTACTTCTCACACACACACACACACACACACAAAGCAGCAGGGGGCAGAGGCCAGGTAATCACCTAACTCCAGAAGCTGAGCTTTCAGAAAACAGCAACCACCGTGAGACTTGCCAGGCCTGGGAAGCACAGCTGCCTGCTCAGAGCTAGGTCCTGACCTCTGAGTGTCCCACTGGTCCCGTGGGACACCCTGCGCAACCAGGAGCTGAGCACTACCTCAATCCTGCTGTTGGGAGGGGCTCAAACTGGTGCCCCCTAAATGACACTTAGGGGTGGCTGCCACTGGACGAGGGCCAGAGTCGGGGCTCATCTCTGGTGCCTTTCGCCGGGGCACCAGAATGATTCTGGATGTGCCCCGGCCCCGCTGGGTGAGCGCCCCTCCGCAGCCCGCTCCCCGCAGATCCTTGGGGGATGTTGCACCAGAGCCGCGCCTGCCTTGCACAACGTGGATGCGGAGTACGAGCTCTCCCACGCGGGCGGGGGCCACCTCGGCTCAGCCCCCTCCACGGAGCCAGTGCGAGCTGCGGCGAGGGGGCTGCTGCGGAGCGAGCCCCCCCAGCCCCGGCCGGGCAGGTGGGAAGCTGGCCCGGCCTGGTCCGGTCCGGCCCGGCCCGAGCGTTCTCTGCGGATGCAGCTCGCTCGACTTCAATTGCAAACTTTCCTGGCTCGATTGCCATTGGCTGCGGCCCGGCCAATCACGAGCGCCCTTCGCAAACAATGCAACTTTTTTCCGTGCCCCGCTCGGAGCCCGGCTCCTGCGCTCAGGCTGTTTCGGGGCGAGCCCCTCCCGGAGCTGTCTCTGCGCCTGGCACGGGCTGGGGAGGCCGCCGCAGGTGTATCGGCCACGGAAAGCCCGGAGCGGAGCGGAGCCGGGGCGCGGGGCTCGGAGCGCACGGGGATGGGCGGCGCTCAGCTTCTCGCTGGTTCCTGAGCGCTGCCGCGGGCCGCCTGAGCGGCGGGGCTGAGATCATGGCACCGAGGGAAGCCCCTTCGCCCTGCCCCTCCTCCAGCTGAAGGAGCAGCCGGCAGGAAGCAGCTGCCTGGATGCGAGAGCGGCCGAGCCCGGCTCTGACGCCCACTGCCTTGGCTGGAGATGGCTGAGTTGCCCCTCTGCCCCCGCTGACCCCCGGCCTGGGCTCCGGCAGCAGGCTCCATGCCAGGGCTACATCAGATGCTCAACACCATTTACGAGTCGGATTCTGTTTTCTCCCCAGATGGAATTAAAGGAGGAGAAGCGAGTGTGAGCTTGGCCCAAGGAAGCGGCGCCTCCAGCCAGAGTAAGTGATCCCCGCCTGTCCCTCGGGCCGGGCCGGGTGCAGAGAACCCGTGGGGCACTAGCATGGGTCGGAGCTCGCTGCGCCAGCAGAGCAGGGGGGGCTGCGCCCAGGCTTGGGATACAGAGAAAAGGGAAATGAGAAAGGAGATTGAGCTATTTTTGCATCTCCCCACATGACTAGGCCCTGCGACATGCAATGGACTTAGTCAACCAGCCGCAGGGATTTCCTCTCCACGCCCCCTTTCCCCGCCCCGGCTTGAGAGGGAGGCCTTAGGCAGCTGAGCGGTGGGATTCCCTGGGTCCCATGTTCAGAGACGGGGTGGCTGGGTGTTCGTGGAAGTGGGGCAAGGTTTCTCTTCCCAAGAGCAGTCTGTCTGGTTGGGGTGTGTACCCTGCCATGACTCTCAGGGCTGCTGGTGTAATGGAGAGAGCCCAGTGCCTTAGATGGACAGTAGGCAAGTGATGGTTCCCCCTAGGGAAGATGAGTCCTACTTTGTCTGCACAGAGCAGGAGTTCTCGAAGCCAGGGCATCAGGAGGTCCCTTCACAGGTGGCTGTTGAGGGAGACGCAGGCATCAAGTCTCTGCAAAGCAAAACATTGTAGGGTAATTTGAGGAACCCAGTCTAAGGCAAGCAGGATGTTTAACCCATCTGGAAATGAAGGAACAGGTCTTGTGGAGATTAGTTAGCTCTGCGTATGTCCTCCAGAGTCCTAACATCATAGCCTGTCTTCCTCAGATGAAGTTGGTCAGTATCTGATGCAGGATACTGCAGAATCATCCAGTCCCATCCTGCATGATGCTAGTGTGAGTTTAAGTCTGGGGGTCTTGTTGTTCTGAGATACACAGTGTGCGGTGAGTGTCATGTCCACTCTCTGGTTCTGTGGTAGACTGTGCACTGCCATCTTGGTGTCAGATAAGTGCTGGGGATTGTGTGTGTGATGGCATCTCATGGTATTTAAAACAAGACTCTTATGCCATTAACAGGAGGGTGGTGTTTGTACCCCTGGCAGGAAACTGCATTGGACATAGATGTAAGGGAATGTCCAGGTTAAGGAGTATCCAAGTGAGCCCAGTGCATCTCTGTCACCCTCCTGGATATGCTGGACCTAGAGAGTGGATAACGCCAAGGCTTGTTTATGCAGGACACTCAGGAAAGTTAAGACAAAGTAAGCTTGGAATCAAGAGTGGATGTTAAAGATCTGCTCTAGGAATTATTTTGGGGAAGTTCTATGGCCTGGGTTATCCAGGAGGTGAGACTAGAGATCACAATGGGCCCTTCTGCCCTTAGAATCTATGAACCTATAAGCTGTGATGTTAATGTGAATTAACCCCCTGGCTAATGCTGCAGTGAACTAAGGCCACTTCTGAATGAGAACATCCACATAGGAATTAATGTGTTTTAACTTCACAGCTTTGGTTAATTCATTTTAACTTTCCTGAGTGTCCCCATGTAGCCAAGCCCTAAGGCAGTTCACTAACTACACAAATATTGCCAACCCAAGTATTCAAAAAACATGACTAAGGGCCCCCCCAAATCAAGAGTACCTTAAAAATCATTATTTTAAAAAATAATAAATTTGGGTCTCTTTATTAGCTGTCTGGGTTTTTTTTAGCCTCCAGGAATCATATTTTCAATATTTCGATAACAACCATGAGGGCTAGAAACTTACACTTTTTTTTTTTTAAATGAAAGCTGATATTCTCATGTAATTATTTGACTGCCGGAGCTGGAGCTTTAAGGAGAAACATGAGCTCACGAAAGCTTATGTTCAAATAGATTTGTTAGTCTCTAAGGTGCCACAAGTCCTCCTTTTCTTCATGAGCTATCATGCGACTCACAATAAAATTGCAAGAGTTGGCCACGCTGCAAAGTTGTATGTTACCTTCCTTGGACGTTTTGGCTGAGATGCCACTGTGATATTTTGTATAAAAAGGGACATGAGCAGTATATAGTACCTCAAAGCCTCCATAAGTGGCCATTTGTAGCCATGTTTGAGTCTTGTTGAGGTACCAGGCTGGGCCCATATGGGTGTTCGGAGCTGACTAGTGGGCAATATTGGTGGTACCCTTACCATAGGAGGTGTGTTTGGCTCTGTCTTGGGAACTGAAACGTCACTGTAGTGCCCTGGGCATCCAGACCTTGCTCTGCTTGACACTGTTGATGTTCCAGAAAAACTGAGCTTCCAGCACTTCCCACGTTAGCATGGCTTTAGTGTGTAGAAAGGGGGATTTGGATAGATACTCTGCCCAGCCCTGTAACTAGGCTATATTCAGGGACTTCTACAGAAGTGGTGATGCTGTGCCATCTGGGCGAGGTTTGGCTCAGGTGTGTGTGTGCTGGGCAAGAATAGGGGCCACTTTATTTAGAGATCTAAATCTGCCCAGTGTGCTTGGAGCAGAGGAAGGAAGGGACTAGAGCTTGCACTAGGCACCCCTGGGCATCAGTGTAATGTGTTACTGTTAAGAACTCTCACCTTAGCACATGCAGCATCTTCTCTGAGACCTGAAACCCCAATGACATGTGCTGAAGTCAGAGGCACTGGCTGCATGGGAAGGAAAGGGCATCATCCTAAGAGGGAGCAGTGCTTCTTCGGACCTCCCACCCAGTCACCAATCTGGGGATTTAGAAATATCTGAAATTAACATCACTGCATGTGTGCCCTTCTCTGAGTTTGGGAGAACCAGAGACATTGCCGGCCCAAGCACCTGGGGTATGTAGCAGCACTAGGCAACTGAACATACTATAGGTAGATTTCCTCTTGACCGACCTACTGTATAAAGGGTGCAGTGACTGCCCTTCAGGTGTGCTTTCCCTCTAGTCCCAGCTGTGTACTTTATTTCTGGGCCTGGGCAGGGAAGGGTGGGGCTCAAGTTCTGTGGAGATAAAAATGTGATGCTTATGACCAGATGTGTGCAGAGCTCTTCGGCCTGGAAACCACAGGCTTTCTTGGAAGATTTCCAGTACTTCCTGATTTGGGCTGAGCCACTCCTGGGATTTCAGCATTTCCTATTCAGCTGCCTGATGTGAGTAGGAAGCAAGAGAGTGAAAACAAAACAGCAGTCAGATAGTTTGCATGTCAGAAAAAGTTTGGGGCTTTGGTTTGAATCTGAGGAAAGGGGTCAGGGCAGTTTAGATCTTATCAGCAGAGATTTCTGACCTTGTTAATATCTCCTGTTGGTTAATATCTTACAAGCTTCAAATGTGTAAAGGGCACAAAGCCATTCCATGCAGCCACATATTCCTGGCTCTCTTATCCTGGGGTGGGGTGGGGGCCACGCATGTGCATGCGTGTGCACACTCTTTCCACTTGTTTCTTACACCAGCTTGTTGCATCTTGCCTGAATTTAGACTGGAAGCTCTCCAGGGCAGGGACTGTCTCTTATTGTGTGCTTGCACAGTGCCCAGCAGAGTGGAGTCCTGATCTGCTCTGGAGCCTTTCAGTGGTTCTAGAATACAGATACTACATAATAATATCCAAACTAGTATCCAGACCTAGACTTGGTCTGCACTACCAAACTATGTCAGTATAACTATGTCACTCAGGAGTCTGGGACTCAACACCCTGAGTGACACAGTTATACTGACCTAACCCCAAGTGTAGACAGTGTTTTATGTCAGTGACATAGCTGATGCCTTTTGGGGAGGTGGAGTACTTACGCTTGGTATGCTGCATAGGTAGCATCTTCACTAAGCCCTACAGCAGTGCAGTTGCAATGCTGTAAGTGTAGATAAGCCTTTAGTAATGAGCCTTCTCCGCTCAGATGAGTTTGTGGGTCTGGATTTGCATTTTGCTTTTTGGGAATTCAGATCAGTTTTGTTGCTAGAGCAGAGGCCTCAGTGCTTGGATTTTTGGCTCTCAATTGTATGTTTACATTTCAGAAGGCTTAAAATAAAACCCTAGATTTGTGTCTGATATGGGGAGCTTGGTCTTGTCTCTATCAAGGAGCTGAAGTTGTTCTAGTCAGAGCCATTTGGTGCTGGATGACTCGAGTCCGGTGCTTGTGGTAATGTCTGTGGGGATGTGAATGGCACTGCTAATCGCTTATTGGTTAGTTGGCATGAGTGAAAGGTGGTGTAATTTACACACATGGGGGTGGAGCACAAAGAGCGTCTCACAGGAGAATGTGATCACCATCCCCAAGAATTCACGCATCATGAGTCAGGCTCCAAAAATCATGAGATTTTTTAAAATACTGGAGCCTTTGGGGTGCATGCTCTCAAGCTTTTTCCTCTAGTCAGGAGGGATAGAAACACTTTTTTTTTTTTAAATGAAAGTTGAGATTCCCATGTAACCCCCTGAATCCAGCATGGTGCTTTAGGAGGAACTCCATAACCCATGAGTCTTATGAATAAAATCATCAGTTGGCAGCATTGCAGAGAGTGCAAGATAAAGCAGCTCCGTGCATCTTGTCAGTCTGGTTCCCTCCTGTCGGTTGCCTTCTCTGCTACACCCTCAGCCTCCCGCCACAGTGGAGTGTACATTCCATCAGCTTTCACTCACTCTGTCTCGTAACACACCACCATTTGTATCCCCTTTTCCTGCTGTGCAGGGGGAAGGGAATGTGTCTCCACTCTGATCCGGTGCAGATTGGGCCATGAGGTGAGACATGTTCAGCTTGGTGAGAGCTGGATTTTTGCCCAAACTCTGATGTGAGATGCTGTGCTGATGCTATCCCATCTCGGGGAGCAAGAGCCTGCTCTTGCAGTGGGGTCAGTCTTGGCCACTTAAGACTCTTGTCTCATTTCTAGCTCCTATGATTCCTTTCTGTGCTCCCCTACCTCCCTGATTCTCAGCATCCAGGGTCTGGAATTGTCCTCTTGTCCGAAGACTTGTTTTTCTGATCTGGTTTGTTACCCATTGCTCTTCCCAGCCTGGACAGGCTCCTCTGCCTCTGGCCATGTGTCTGATCTCTGCTCTGAGCTCTGCCACCCCATCACTGTGTAGCGTTCAGTCCACCACCAGCCACCGGGGATAAGAAGGGGAGCCAGCCAGTGCAGAATGGGTAGGTGAGTCACTCCTGTGAGCAGTTGTGTTCAGAGCACTTCCCAGGGCCTGTGTTTCATTATCTTGCTGTACTCCCTGAAGTCCTGAGCCAAGATGCCTCTTTTCCTGTCACAGGCCTTGTTTGCTGTGTGCATATTAACCCCATCTTTGCTGTATTTCTCATGCAGTTGGTTACCATGGGAAAGTGAGCAAAAGCTGAACGAGAATATCCTGGCCTGGTTGAGTCTGAAAAGCCTCATTACAGCTGGGTGGCCCTGCCTCAGAATGTGCAGCTGTCTTTGACTGAAGAATCAAAAGGGTTCAAAGCCAATATGTTACATCCAGTTCTGCATTTTCAGCTTTCCTCACAATGGGTTTGACTGGCCTCCCGTAGGGAAGGAGCACAGGGCAGCTCACTGCCCGTCTCACTTATAGACCCACCCAAAACAATAAAGAGGATCCAGAAGCTAAGCTGTTGGCTGCCAACTGTATATGACACATCCACAGCATTAGAGTGTGAAAGCCCTCTAAAACTACAGGACACAAGGTAAAAGTGGTGGTTCCATCCTGGTGCTGCTCTTGAGCTGCCATGACAGTAGCTGTGGGGGCGGGGATATTCTATGACCTGAATGCTGTTGGAATGGGGTGGAAAATGGGCAACAGCAATGAAAAAGTGCTGGCTGAATTTACTGCTAATAGGTAGGAGATCCAGTGGCAGCTGGGCCTGGAGTCTACTGAGTGCATCAGTTCTCTATAGCCTTCCTAGAGTGACAGTTTTTATGTGCGTTGTCTGGGGTAGTGGGGAGGGAAACCATCATGATGGTTCCTTGGGGACATGCAGCCCTCAGAGGAAGTGTCAGGGACTCCAGCTGGGGGCAGTGTCTGTGAATGTCTCCTGTGACTCTAATACTTGGATGAAAGAGCTTTGCATTTTGTGTTTAACTACAAACTTCTTTTCTGTTCAACCAAGTGCAGAGAAATGGGGTTAGGAACCTGCTTATTTAATAGTTATATAGTGGTAGCACCTAGAGACTAGCCAGTTTAGGACCCATTGTGCTACACACTGTATAAACCTATAGCAAACAATAATCCTTTCCTAGAAGAGCTTAAAGTGTAGGGCAGGTCTATGCTTAAAACGCTGCAGTGGGGTCACTGTAGTTCTTCAGTGAAGATGCTATCTACACTGATGGGAGAGTTTCTTCCATTGATATAGTTAATCCACTTTCTCACAAGGCTATGAAGTAGCTATGTCGATGGGAGAATTCTCTTGTCAGTTTAGTGCTGTTTACACCGGGGGTTAGGTCAGTTTAATGAGTTGCTCGGGGGCTGGATTTTTCGCCCTCCTGAGCGATGTAGTTATACTGACCTACTTTCCTAGTGTAGACCTGGTGTAAAAGACAAGACCTAGCAGGTGAGTGAGAAAAACAGTTCCTTCATGGGAATGCAGAGGCAGAAATGAGAGCCCAGGGAGGAGAGCAGAGTAGAGTCCCCTGGGGTAGGGGCTGGCTGCTGTGTCGCTGTTTCTGCCTTTAACTGGGAGCTCACACTGCTCTGGGGAATGGTATCCCAGACTTCCCAGCAGTGCCTTATCCAGCAGTTGCTAACCCCACAATGAAGGTGCATTGGGAACACGCGAGACTACTGTTTACTAAGCAGGACACAACCTCTGAGGTTCAACTTTAGCCATAACAAATGGAGCTGGTATGCTTGGGTGGCTCCCTGTTCCATTACTCATGTTATAAATAGTAGCTGGAACCCAGGTGGCAGGCTGTTAATTGGCCTTGGAAAATTCCTAAATGCATCTAGGAGAGTTGGTGCTGACCAAGAGCAAGTTAACCCTTGGCAGATTGGGTTTGGAGGCAGCATCTGCTCTGGCCTGTTCTGCTCTGGTGAGGCAGAAGTACCAGTAAATAAATCACTAAGAGGATGGAAGTGCAGTGCCATGTATTCCAGTCGTGCTGCCCCTGCTGTGCACTGCCCTCACTGCCCTCTCACACCAAGTCACAGTCCTGCAGATTCTTTCTCCCCAAATTCTCCTCCCCATGAGTGTTGGGATCCAACATCAGATGCTCCTAAGCAGCGTTATCACTGGAGGGCCTGGCCTGGTGCTAGTGTTTTTTTTCTTTTTTTCTTGCTAAGAACAACATCTTAAACGTTTAATCCTTTCTTTACAGGTTACCTAGACCACTTTCGATTAAGAAAACTGTAGAAAGTTAGTAACAGCCACAAGTTAACACCAAAAGGTGGCACTTGTCAATTTTCCATAGAGTCCTGCTTTGTGGTGTGTCTGAAATGCACTGCTCCGGATCTTCCAACACATGTTGCTGACATCAGTTGTGTCAGATTTTAGTCCACTGGTCCCTTTTCACCATATTTCTGTGTAAACTCTTCAACGTTCTTACAGAATTTTTTATGGTCCTTAGAGTATTCTTCAGCTAGGTCAGCCCGAAAGGGGTGCTCGGGCTGAGGGTCATTCACCAGTAATCCAGAGGGCATGGATTACTTGGTCAGTTTTGGTTGCTGGCTTCCAGTTTTCAGCACTAATTACTGGCAGACAAACCTGCCCCTTTTAATCGATGATAGGGTGATAGATCTAGTTGTTAGAAGGCAGGACTGATGCAACTGGACTATCAATGATGAAGCTTCACAACTTCTCCAGCTGGTTTCTGGTCTGTCCTTAATCCCCGCTTGTTAAGGGGATTAGGGAGGCTGGGCACCATCATTTAACTACAAGCACAATTATCTCTCTCTCCCTCCTTTGTCTGACTGTCTTGTCAACTAACTGTATCTCTCATGCTGCCTGTGGAGCATCTGGCACAGTGGGACACTCTAGATGCTACTGTAATGCAAATTCATATTAATAAAAGTGCTATCCAAGGGTCTCTTTTTCTTTTCCTGTATGTTGCTGTTATTATGGGTACCCCGGTAGTGTCTAGGACTTCCAGTGTTCTGGGTGCTGCACAGACATATACACTATAAAAGAGGTATGGCAATGATCTCACATGGTTCAGGATAAGTGCAAATCAGGCCCAGAGACTTTTGAGGGAGAGGGTGTAAATTCTAGGAGGAGATGAGGGAGCTGGGAAAGAAAGGGAGTGATTGATTGAATGGGTGGGGCCAGGGAGGTCACTGAGTGGGCATCATGCAGTTGGAAGTCTGTGTTTACAGTGTTTTAGAAAGGGTATAAATATCCAGGAGCCTGATGCCTCTCATAAGAGTAACTCCTATTGGATGAAGTCATGGGAGCTGTACATACCTGGAGAGGGGGAGTTGGGCATTTGCACTGGTTTCCAGATTTCAAGAGATTTTGTTATTTACTTCGGCAGAGAAGGTGAAGCTTAACACACCTCAGTATTTTGGGAGCACTGGGCTCCCAGCAAAAGCTGCCTTATTTGAGGAGCTAGTGTGACGTGGCTTTTAGTTTTCAAGCTTTTAGCCATCCAGCACTCATTGGGTGTGGCTATTCAGCACCACTGGTTTGCTCTGGCACTTCACAAACATGGTCCTAGCCCTGAAGAGCTTACAAACTGTGACCCCTATCCTGGCAGAATCCCAGTGGATCAGGTTGAAAGATCAGAGTAGAATAATCTCCTCATCCTAGTGGCCGACGTGGAAATGAGTTCTTAGAATCAGTGCTGGGTGGTGTGTGGTGCTGAATCTTCCAGCTGTGAGGAACCCCTGGCTGGCTCTGCTCTGCTTTGCTGGGTTAGTCATCTTTCTCTCTCTCTGACTAGAAGGGAACTTGGATGTGGAGTGTGTCCCCTAGTGGTGTTTCAAGGAGGGATATTTACACAGACCTGTCAACTAATTGGTTATTCTCAAGCGGTACCCCCATAATGACTGTTTCTGCCATTGGACCTTTCTTCTAGCTTTAATTGTCTTAAGCGGCCATTCAAAGGGACAATGAAAATAAGTTGCCTCATGGAGGGAGCTGTGGTAATGGATGTAGAGCAGGAGTACACACGATTGTTTGGAGAGGTCTCATGAGGCAGGAGGATGTTCAGTAAAGATGGACTCTTGGGCAGGTGTCACCAGGGGTTCTACAGCAGGGCAGGTTGTGGATGCTGTAGTGCCCTGGAGTCTGTTTGGGCACATTGCATTGCCCTGTTTCTGTTTTGACATCTCCGCTCAGGAATTGTAAAGGCAGGAGCTCTGTCCATTGCCCCACAAACTGGACAGAGTCAATGCTAACTAGGACCTAATGGGCTCCTTCTGAAGGTCTTGCAAGTTCTGAGCTGAGCAGAGTTTATTTTGGGTGAACCACAGTTGCATGGTGCAGTTCCTGCATTCTTCATGCTAGGGTGGAGCCAGTAAGAGGGCCAATCTTGGCTTGTAAAACTTGTCGTCAGATCCAGCTTTCTGCTGTGGCCTCCAGCTCTCCATGCAGGCTCCTTCTGCCTGAGGGATTGTTTGCTAAAACCATCTGAGTTACAATTTAAAACAAAACAATCCGTCCTCTCCCCTTCTGTGGAGGGGACAGGTGAGTAGCTTGTTGTCCTTTAACCTGACTCCCAGCTCTAGCCTTCCCCTGAGAAGCCATGTTCCCCAGCTACTGCGGCCTCTCATCAAAGTCCATCCAAACCAAACAGGACCTAATTTTTGCCCAGAAGTGCTGTCCTTTGGGGTGCAGTCGGGTCAGGTCTGTAATTTTGTGTCTTAGTGAAGGGGACATTTCTCAATGAGCCACCAGTAGCTTTAGGAACTGGCTCAGTGACCAATCTGAGTAGTAGTGGATTATTTACTACTGGGCCCAGATCTAGGTGATATGTCCACTCCAACCAACTCCTTTCCAAATTTTCTGGTTGCATATTATGTATAGGGTGAGATACTCATCCCTTTAACAACCATTGGCAAGGGAATTTCAGCTACATGCTGCTGCCATCATTCTCATGCAGTGCTCTCTGCTCTCTGATCCATCAAATTCCCTATTCCTGCCATCAGTGTGGAAGCTCCTCATATAGGGAGTGGGAGGGACAGACAGACCAAGCTGTCTGGATCAGGAACTCTTTTCTGTGTTCATACAGCATCTGGCACTGTGGGTCCCGATCCATGACAAGGGCTGCTAGCTGCTACTGTAATACAGATAATAAATAACTTAATCAGTTCTGTTTTTCTTCTGCCACTAAAGCCTGTTTTTGGCAGGCTGTCTAGAATTATGTGCATGTGTGTATAATTCCACATGGTTATGGAGTTATATCAGATAGAATCATAGAATCATAGAATATCAGGGTTGGAAGGGACCCCAGAAGGTCATCTAGTCCAACCCCCTGCTCGAAGAAGGACCAATTCCCAGTTAAATCATCCCAGCCAGGGCTTTGTCAAGCCTGACCTTAAAAACCTCTAAGGAAGGAGATTCTACCACCTCCCTAGGTAACGCATTCCAGTGTTTCACCACCCTCTTAGTGAAAAAGTTTTTCCTAATATCCAGTCTAAACCTCCCCCACTGCAACTTGAGACCATTACTCCTCGTTCTGTCATCTGCTACCATTGAGAACAGTCTAGAGCCATCTTCTTTGGAACCCCCTTTCAGGTAGTTGAAAGCAGCTATCAAATCCCCCCTCATTCTTCTCTTCTGCAGACTAAACAATCCCAGCTCCCTCAGCCTCTCCTCATAACTCATGTGTTCCAGTCCCCTAATCATTTTTGTTGCCCTTCGCTGGACTCTCTCCAATTTATCCACATCCTTCTTGTAGTGTGGGGCCCAAAACTGGACACAGTACTCCAGATGAGGCCTCACCAATGTCGAATAGAGGGGAACGATCACGTCCCTCGATCTGCTCGCTATGCCCCTACTTATACATCCCAAAATGCCATTGGCCTTTTTGGCAACAAGGGCACACTGCTGACTCATATCCAGCTTCTCGTCCACTGTCACCCCTAGGTCCTTTTCCGCAGAACTGCTGCCTAGCCATTCGGTCCCTAGTCTGTAGCTGTGCATTGGGTTCTTCCGTCCTAAGTGCAGGACCCTGCACTTATCCTTATTGAACCTCATCAGATTTCTTTTGGCCCAATCCTCCAATTTGTCTAGGTCCTTCTGTATCCTATCCCTCCCCTCCAGCGTATCTACCACTCCTCCCAGTTTAGTATCATCCGCAAATTTGCTGAGAGTGCAATCCACACCATCCTCCAGATCATTTATGAAGATATTGAACAAAACCGGCCCCAGGACCGACCCTTGGGGCACTCCACTTGATACCGGCTGCCAACTAGACATGGAGCCATTGATCACTACCCCTTGAGCCCGACAATCTAGCCAGCTTTCTACCCACCTTATAGTGCATTCTTCCAGCCCATACTTCCTTAACTTGCTGACAAGAATACTGTGGGAGACCATGTCAAAAGCTTTGCTAAAGTCAAGAAACAATACATCCACTGCTTTCCCTTCATCCACAGAACCAGTAATCTCATCATAAAAGGCGATTAGATTAGTCAGGCATGACCTTCCCTTGGTGAATCCATGCTGGCTGTTCCTGATCACTTTCCTCTCATGCAAGTGCTTCAGGATTGATTCTTTGAGGACCTGCTCCATGATTTTTCCAGGGACTGAGGTGAGGCTGACTGGCCTGTAGTTCCCAGGATCCTCCTTCTTCCCTTTTTTAAAGATTGGCACTACATTAGCCTTTTTCCAGTCATCCGGGACTTCCCTGGTTCGCCACGAGTTTTCAAAGATAATGGCCAATGGCTCTGCAATCACAGCCGCCAATTCCTTCAGCACTCTCGGATGCAACTCGTCCGGCCCCATGGACTTGTGCACGTCCAGCTTTTCTAAATAGTCCCTAACCACCTCTATCTCCACAGAGGGCTGGCCATCTCTTCCCCATTTTGTGATGCCCAGCGCAGCAGTCTGGGAGCTGACCTTGTTAGTGAAAACAGAGGCAAAAAAAGCATTGAGTACATTAGCTTTTTCCACATCCTCTGTCACTAGGTTGCCTCCCTCATTCAGTAAGGGGCCCACACATTCCTTGGCTTTCTTCTTGTTGCCAACATACCTGAAGAAACCCTTCTTGTTACTCTTGACATCTCTGGCTAGCTGCAGCTCCAGGTGCGATTTGGCCCTCCTGATATCATTCCTACATGCCCGAGCAATATTTTTATACTCTTCCCTGGTCATATGTCCAACCTTCCACTTCTTGTAAGCTTCTTTTTTATGTTTAAGATCCGCTAGGATTTCACCATTAAGCCAAGCTGGTCGCCTGCCATATTTACTATTCTTTCGACTCATTGGGATGGTTTGTCCCTGTAACCTCAACAGGGATTCCTTGAAATACAGCCAGCTCTCCTGGACTCCTTTCCCCTTCAAGATGTGTCCACTCATGTGCTTAGTGCACACATGACAAAGGTGTGTGCAGGTGGCAGTGTCTGTGTACTTGTGTTTGTTATTCACTGCTTCTTTTAATACCTCAGGAAGTGAGTGAAATAAAGAGAGATCCAGTCTTGGTATGTACTTTCAGTCCCTCTCTGGCCCCCTGCCCCTCCTCTTCCCTGAGTCCTTGGCCCCTGCTTCTTGTCTTCCCCACAAGGCCTTGCCCCCTGACCTGGCCGAAAGCTGGAGCCGGGCCATGTAAGAGCTGCCCAGGGAACCCAGGCCATTGTGGGGAACCCCAGACCCTCCGTCTGCCCTGGGCGGGGGGCTGGGGTGCCCGAGAGCAGCCCCTGGCCTGTGTCCCTGCCCCCAGGCATGCCACCCAGGGATTAGGGTCTTATGGTGATGGGGGGGTTAATGCCCACCTCAGCCTCCCCCACCACTGGGAAGCAGCTGGCACCACCCCAAGCCTTGGGTAGGCACCGCAGGGAATTCAGGACGAATGTTCCCAGGGTCATTCAGCCGGGGACCGGGACTTGAAATGTACATTTTGGGACTGTCCCTCCCAATTTGCTAGGGTGGTCACTCTAGCTTAAGCACTCTGGTGGATGGGAGCTGAAGTGGTGGCTTATGGGCAGAATAACTGAGGGGAGGCCAGGACTGTGGCTAGCAGGTAGATCCCCTCACCCCCAAACTGGAAACAGTTTTTTTTTTTGCTTATGTGCTCTCCCCTGTGTCTGAGCTCCCCAAAACATCAACCATAGGCAGTGTGGGATTCACTCCCCCCACTATCTCTCTGCTATAAGTCTCAGCTCTGCTCACCTCCTGCAATGAGCAGTCAGTGCCGCCTCCCTCCCCAGCTCACAGGCCTCCCTGCTCCCCCACCCCTCACCTTTTTCACTCCCAGGGTGCCTCTTTCCTCCACGGTCACAACCCCTTCCCTGCGGCCTCCTGGCAACCTCAGGTTGGCCAGCCCCTCCCCCTCTGCCTTGGCTCCCCCGGGGGCTGGGGTGGGGTTTGGTGCTGGTGCTGCCCCTGCACTTGCACCTTTGGTTCTGGAACGGCAGTCGGGAGCTCCCAGCTAGCTCTGCCCTTTTCGGGGGGAAGAGTCCTCTGAGGGGCTAGAGGCTGCCAGCCCAAGGTGTCCTTAGCTGTCCCTCCCAAGACTTCACTGTGGGGCTGCTGCACCGAAGGCGCTATGGACCTGACTTTCTCTGAGCTGGGGAACAAAGAGCTTGCTGGCAAGAGGCTAACGCTGTGGGCTTGTCCTGCTGCAGCCAGCTTCTTGTAGTTAAAGATGCTGTTAGAGTAAATGCCTGTATGTTCCCTCTCTCCCTCTGTCCAGATAGGGGCCCCCTTCCCCCACACCCATGTGATATTCTTCCTCTCTTTCCTCCCCCCATGCTTCCCTCCCACCCCATCTTTGGGAATTTTCTCTTCTCTTCCTCCCTCCCTCCCTCTTTGGAGGAATATCCCTCATTTCCTTACACGGGACAGCAGGAGCCCAAGTCTGCAGGCTCAGTGGTGGCAGGGAGGCTGGGGTGCTGGGGCAGAGCAAGGTGACTGAAGAGTGGCTACTTGACAGCTGGCAGCTCAGTGGCTTCTGCCCAGAGCCAGAAAGGCTGTGGGTTGGGTCCCTTGGAAACTCATGGGATGAGTTGGGGGTTGGAAGGAAGGGCCCTGGGGCTGGATCAAGCCTGCAGGTCCTGTGTTCGGTATCCTGCTCTGGGCACGGCCAGCCCCTTCCTGTCATGAGTGCATGTTGTGGTACTGCATTGAAGAGCTACAGTTTCCCTGCCCCGGCCCCCACCCATTCCCCCCTTCACCTCCTGCTGCTTTTGTCCATTGTGCTGTGGGAGAAAAGGGTTTGCTAGAAGGGTGCTGTGTGTGTCTAATGCAGTAATGGAGAGTCTCTCGTTGGTGGGACTATCCGCTGTGCCCTTCACTGATTGCTCCTGTGCCTGGAATCCAGTGCTGGATCTTTCCCTGAAATCAACCAGGGTCAGGCCTGTTCTACACTTAACATTTAGGTCGACATAGCTATGGCACTCAGGGGTGTGAAAAATCCTGGCATGTCCAGGTGTAGACACAGCTAGGTAGATGAAAGAATGCTTTTGTTGACCTAGCTTTGTTGGGCAGGTGTTGTTTCTGCAGTGATGGAAAATCTTCCATCGCTGTAGGTTGTGTCTAGGCTGGGTGGTTACGTTGGCATAGCTACAGCACTGTAGCTGTGCTGCTTTCGTTCCTGTAGTGCAGACGTGGCCTCAGATCCAGGCCCGTGGTTCCCTCCTATAGGAAGGACTGGTCCTACAGTGACAGGCTGTCACAGCGCATCCCAAACCCAGTCCCTGCAATGCTTCTGTGTCAAAGAAGCACACACAATGGCAACAGCTCCACCTAAGTGCCTAAGCCTATCCATGGCTTTTAGTGAGGTTACAGATGTGTCACATACAGCTTCCTCCTTATGTCCTGTTATGTCATTCTGTCCCACCAGCCAAATGTGCCTGAAATAGCTGCCAATCCTGGCAGGTTTTGTTTCATAGACTGCTTCTATTCTTAGCTCACTGGTTAGTTGAGCAAGCCATGTTGCCCAATAGTCATGCATTCAAGACTGTAGGGAGAAAAGATAGTGAATTATGCCCCATACAAAATTTTTGCTTAAATTTCATAGCAATTCTAAATTGAAATATGTGCATATCCCTACCCAGCAATCTCAAACTTGCAAACATTGTGCTCCTTCAGCTAGGGAGCCGCAAACACACAAGTGTGAAATAAGAGCCTTGGAGGTTGGCGTGTAGCCTCAGCCAGACACAGATAAAAATGACCCAAGAGGATATGACACTCTTTGCTGAATGGTCTGTCACTTCTGAGCCAGCTTCTGCTATCAGATGTGGTCGTGCTGCTGGATCGACTGGATGTATGCATGGCATGATGCGAGCCATAATGGATGTAGGGGATGAAAGACAGGTTCCCAGTAGTGGGACCGGGTGCATGTTATTCAGTGTAGGATTTTGCAGCAAGGCTCAGGATGTTTGCCTCGTTAGTGATATCTGTCACTTACTGGAAGTTTATTCCTGGATGGTTAGCATTTGTGACTTCTCTTCTCTGGCATGGCTTGTACAGAACCATAGAATATCAGGGTTGGAAGGGACCTCAGGAGGTTATCTAGTCCAACCCCCTGCTCAAAGCAGGACCAATCCCCAACTAAATCATCCCAGCCAGGGCTTTGTCAAGCCTGACCTTAAAAACTTCTAAGGAAGGAGATTCCACCACCTCCCTAGGTAACACATTCCAGTGCTTCACCACCCTCCTAGTGAAAAAGTTTTTCCTAATATCCAACCTAAACCTCCCCCACTGCAACTAGAGAGTATTACTCCTTGTTCTGTCATCTGCTACCACTGAGAACAGTCCAGATCTATCCTCTTTGGAACCCCCTTTCAGGTAGTTGAAAGCAGCTATCAAATCCCCCCTCATTCTTCTCTTCCGCAGACTAAACAATCCCAGTTCCCTCAGCCTCTCCTTATAAGTCACGTGTTCCAGTCCCCTAATCATTTTTGTTGCCCTCCACTGGACTCTCTCCAATTTATCCACATCTTTCTTGTAGTGTGGGGCCCAAAACTGGACACAGTACTCCAGATGAGGCCTCACCAATGTCGAATAGAGGGGAACGATCACGTCCCTCAATCTGCTGGCAATGTCCCTACTTATACAGCCCAAAATGCCATTAGCCTTCTTGGCAAGAAGGGCACACTGTTGATTTATATCCAGCTTCTCATCCACTGTAACCCCTAGGTCCTTTTCTGCAGAACTGCTGCCGAGCCATTCGGTCCCTAGTCTGTAGCGGTGCCTGGGATTCTTCCGTCCTAAGTGCAGGACTCTGCACTTGTCCTTGTTGAACCTCATCAGATTTCTTTTGGCCCAATCCTCTAATTTGTCTAGATCCCTCTGTATCCTATCCCTACCCTCCAGCATATCTACCACTCCTCCCAGTTTAGTGTCATCTGCAAACTTGCTGAGGGTGCAGTCCACGCCATCCTCCAGACCATTAATGAAGATACCCCAGAGGACTAGTCACAACTGACCTGGTTGAAAGTACTCCTATGGGATGTGATGTATGCAAGGAGGCATTCTGTGCACAGGAGACTAAATTAAGGTGCAGGGATAGAAGTCATGTTTGTGAGCCATAATAACTTCTGACACAGGAAGTTTGAAATCCACGTCCCATTGGGTTCGTGCAGATGATCTGTGCTAACTGATGGCGCTGAACGCAGGACCATTGATGAACCACTGCTGGTTCAGAGTGATCCATATCTTTCCTTGGAGGTCTGACTCTGGCTCTGAGGCGGTGATGAGGACGTTGGAGAAGGATGCCTGCCAGGAGAGATTGGAGCCAATCTGCTTTGCTAACAGTTGATTAACGTGTTTCACACAAATGAGTTGTAAAATCTGTTCTTTGGGGCTCCTCTGGCATTGTTGCTGTACTATGGACCAGATTTTTCAAGAGCTCAGCAACTGTGAATGGGCTCTTTTGAAAATCTAACCACTTATTTTGGTGCCTAAATGCGAATTGAGCTCTTCTGAAAATGTGGTCCTAACTGGTTTATCAGGTAGATCCACAATAGAGGTTTTTGCTGTAAACTCAGAGGTACAAAACCTCTCTCTAAGGGTATGTCTTCACTAGCAATGTTAAAGCAGTGCCACACTGTCTACACTGTCACTTTATAACACTGAAACTTGCAGTGCTCAGGGGTGTGTTTTTTCACACCCCTGAGCAAGAAAGTTTACCCCGCTGTAAAGTGGCAGTGTAGACAAGGCCTAAGTGTTCCCTTGTGGCTGGGGAGATGGATCCCACGGACTGTGCTTCTTAAGGGTCTGGAGTATTTGATAAGATCAGAAGTGAGTCCAGCCACCACAGCAGGATTCAAATGCACAGTTTACTGCAGTTGAAATTCTTTCACTGGATGCTTGAGAGTTTGGAGGCTGTCAGAGATCAAAGCCACCACACAGCAGTGTCAAAGGTCATCTGTCAAAGGTAATCTTTGAAGGCGTTCCCTGCCTATTTCCTCCCAAATGCCTTGGGCTCTATTTCTCAATACAGAACTGCTTCTTCTGGAGTCTTGTATATGCTCCGTGGCAAGTGGGAAGGGATAAAAGGGGCTTTCTTTCCAGTGCAGCACCACAGAGCAGGGAGGCAGAGTGCAGTTCTGAAGGGGCTGTGGGAAGAGGCTCCGTTGTTCAAACTTCTTTTAACACATTTCCTTCCAGTAACAAAAGTGCAAACTGGCTGGAGTGAACTCCACTCCCTCTTTCAGTCTGTTACAATACTGGGGTTACAGTAGGGACTGTTACATACTGGGGTTACAGTTGTGACTTCTGTACACACACTCTGGCCTGTTCTGTTTGTAGGTGGAAAGCTCTTTTTTTTTTTCCTCCCCCCTAAAGGTGGAATCCACACCAGAGGGGCTTTTCAGTGGATGGCGAGTTGTTTTCTATCTTGGAGCTAGCATTTGTGTGAAACCCTTATATGATAAATGTATTTCTTTAATCTTATTTGTATTTCTGTAGCACCGAGAGTGTCACAACTGAGATCGGAGCCCCATTATGCTAGGCACTGCACAGACCCATGCTAGGAGACAGTCACTTTATAGTCAGGTCAGGTTTCCTGGGAAGTTGTTTCCTGGTGAGAGGCTTAGTGTTTCTATTGCACAGGTTTTTTTCAGGGTGTGTGAAAATGGGAGCTGTGAAAAATGCTTTTGGCAAATTCCCAAGTGGATTTTAGGTGTCATCGCCAATGCAGACTAGCAGCATTGAAAGGCTTGCTGAGGTTCACTAGCCTTTTCCAGTGAGCGGGGGCCCAGTTCTGTGTGATTCTGAGGCCATTTGACTGCTTTGGCATGCAATGTTGGGGCTTGCTGGTTTCCGTGCAGATCCTGGGGGAGCTCTGAGGTGCTGATTTAGCTGTGCTTTGAGTCTTAGGTGTTCATTACTCAAAGTCAGAGGTGAAGCCTTTCCTTGGGGTGGGCAGCCCTCTTGCATCCCTAGCTCCCAGAGTGCAAATTGGGATGCTCTGCTGTACCAAGTCAGGGGGAGAAGAGGCTATTTATCTCTCTGTCACTACTCTCTCCTAGTGCCAGTCTTCCGTCTACCCTCTAGCTCTTATCTCACCATCTCTCCCCCACTCCCCACCAACTCCCCTGCCCCTCCTTCCTTCACCAATTAACTCCCGTTCCTCTCTGCACTCAACCCTGCCAACCTCACCCATCCTCCCAGCTCAAACATATCAGGTCTCCTGAGCTCCCTACAACCCAACCTGCAGCTACTGAGAAATACCACCCCTCCCACACATCCTTCTCCTTCCTCTTCCTACCTGACCACTCTGCAGCTCAAAACCACCTCCTTCAGCACTGCCCCGTCTCCCCTGACACACATAGGCTCAGAATCACCACAGCTGTCAACCACCCAAGGTCAGAAAACCAACCACCCGCTCAGAAGCCTTCCCTGCTTACCTGACACCCACCGCTGCCTGGCTCTTTTTTCTTCTCCTCCCCCTCCCCTTTAAAAATCCACAAAACATGCAAGCAGCAAAGAACTCCCCCACCTATGCAATGTGAATGCAGATCAGGACTACGTGCAGTGATCCAAAATATTCCTTGCTCTGGGCCTTTTCCCAGGAGCATAGCCTGTATTTCCCTAAGAAGGGGGCCCAGAGTTCTCCCCCTCTGTAAACTGCCCTGCACCCTGCCCTGACCGCTCACCCTGCCATTCCCCCACACCCAGTCCTGTGCTCTCATGCTGCCTCCCACAGCAGCTTCCAGTTCTCCCTGCCCTGCACCCAGCTCTGAGCTCTTCCCACACATTGCCCTGCACCCTCTCTGCCCCACACTCTTCCCCCGCATGTTGCTCCGCCACCCAGCTTCGAGTTCGCTCAGCCCCATGCTCTTCCCCCAATGTTGCCCCATGCTCTCCCTACCCCATGATCTTCCCGCTCCACACCCAAACCTAGAATCATAGAATCATAGAATATCAGGGTTGGAAGGGACCTCAGGAGGTCATCTAGTTCAACCCCCTGCTCAAAAGCAGGACCAATCCCCAAAACCTGAGCTCTTCCCCCCACATTGTCCCGCCGCCCAGCTCCGAGCTCACCCCACACCCAGCCCTGTGCTCTTTCCCCCCTACTCCCCACTTTGCCCTGCAGCCAGTTCCACACTCTTCCCATCTCACACTTAGCCTTTCTCTTACCCAGAGAAGTGGTCAGGCTGAAGAGCACCATCCCCACCAGGGGCCCGGCAGTTTTGGGAGTTTTATACCCCACCCTCCTCCCGCATCTTCACTTCCCCAGGAAGCACCAAAGCCTGGATCCAATCCTCCCACCCTCCCAGGTTTCCCTGTTCCACTTGTTTGCAGGGGTCTGGGGTGCCCCTGTTTTGCTTGGTCTCCAGCAGTCTTGGGGTGTCCGGTGCCCCTGACTTATCTGTGGAGGGTCTAGGGGTGCCCAGTGCCTGTGGGTGCTGGAGGGACTGCAAAAGTGTGGAGGCCAAGCAGGCACACAGGGTAGTGGTGCTACTGGTGTTTGGGTCGGCGGCTCCTTTGTCATGCCTGCAGGGAAGGGCTCCGCCCTTAGGCCCCCCAGATCTGGTCAGGGACCAAGGGGATCAGCATCAGAGCAGCTGTACCAATTGCTGCATAACTGCAGAACCCTTCTCCCTGACAGTGACCCATTACCACTCTGCTTTTGCATTGCTGTGCTGTGCATCATCTGAGTGACTTCCTCTGGGCAGAAATGCTGGGCTATATTCTGATCTCAGTCACACAGTGTAAATCTGGAATAACTCCATTAACTTGAATAGAGTTACTCCAGATTTCTGTGTAAGTGAGAGCAGAATTTGATCCATTCTTCTGAAGTACCTTGTACACCTAAGACATTCTATAAATATGAAATAATAATAAATGGATGGAAGGCTTCAAGGCTAAGACAACTGAGAGGCTAGTAGAACAGTAGTCAGGTAATTTAGCCTACCTGTCACTGAGCCTTCTGCGTCCACTCTTCTGGGGGCAAGTAGCGGAATCTCCCAAACTCCACCCACTTGTGGCACAAAATGAGAAGTCTACAGTAAATTGTGTAGATCTGTAACCTCTCCCGCCCCCGCACCCACTCACCGGCCCTCTCGTTTCTTATAGAGAGCAGAGCAATAGCTAAGAATTTTGACATTTAAATGATCATCACTGGATGTCTGAATTAATACCTCACTGAGATGAATGGGGCCGTTCATCCCTCAGAGCTATTGGTCCAGGCTCCTAGCAGATTAGACAGCTCTGCATTGGTTATACTCTGCTCACGATTTATTCACAGCCATAAGTGCAGAGACTGCATGAAAAACCAAGACTCTGGAGAAGAATCTAATGGCTGGGCGATGCACAGGCACACTGTGCCACCGTGTACTGCCCAGTCCCAGCCCTCCTGCCAACTCTGTACCATATGTTCACCGCCCAATGAGCAAGCAGGAACGGCTGCACTTGGGCTTCACGGTGGATAGGAACAAGAAGCTGGCTTGCGTGTGATCAATTTGAAAGCAAACTAATTATAACCCATAGCAATTTCCTTTTGTTCAGAGAATAACTACACAGAGCTTGTCAGTCCTCTGGTACCATCTCCAGAGCTTTCAGTGGGAACAGCAGGGTCTTATATGGCCAATTAAAGCTCTTGCCTACTTCAGTGCAGGGGGTCATAGAGATATCCACAGATTATCTCAGACTGTTTAACGATGGTACAGATTTTGGTAATTAAGTTTCCTTCACACTTGTGTATCCTTAAATTACTACTTGGAGCCAAGAATAGAAGCCAGGTGTCCTGGTTGCCTCTACCCTACCATAACCACTAGATCATACTCTATTTACTGAGACCAAACGGGGTTTGCCAGGGGAGCCTCCTGCCCCATCAGAGGCACTAATATATGTCCTTTGTGCAGCTTCCCGCTTGTGGGAAAATGCCAGCTCTCATTCAGTCAAGTTCAGCATGTTGGAATGAGCAGACTCAGGGGACCCGTGTTGCACACGAGCAGGAATGGATTCTGGAGATGAGGGGATGGCTTTCTGCCCCTCACCCATATTTGATTGTGGCGCTGTGACTGGCAGGATCATGCTGGTGACTGGATACAGGCTTGTCATGCAGGAAGCTTAGAAACCTTTCCCCAGAGGAATTAGATTGTAGCATGGGATCAGGTGCAGGGGCTCTTGCTGATTCATGCAGGATACTTTGTTACCATGATTCTGTACACAGGCTTTTGTGGCCCTCCAGAGGGGGGTGAATAGTAATGACTGAAATGGCACATGTGTTTCTACTGTGGACTTGGCTTCATTGCAGTGTTAGCTCAAGGAATAACTTGAGTTTTGCCCCTAACCAAACTCCCGTCCACACACAATCTCTAGCTGGTGTAAAGTGGTGCTTTAAGCTTGAGCCAACTTCTTATTAGGGGAGGGTGGGTTGAAAGTCAAGTGCTGCTGATGCTCCAGCTAGGAATGCAGTGAAGATGCAGCAGCTCATAGACTTTAGTGTCAGAAGGGATCATCATGATCATCTAGTCTGACCTCCTGCACGTTTCAGGCCACAGAACCTCACGCACCCACTCCTGTAACAGACCCCTAATCTCTGGTTGAGTTACTGAAGTCTCAAATAATAATTTAAAGACTTCAAGTTACAGAGAATTCACCATTTATGCTAATTTAAACGTACAAATGACATGTGCCCCATTCTTCAGAGGAATGTGAAAACCCCCCCATTGTCTCTGACAATCTGACCCGAGGGAAAATTCCTTCCTGACCCCAAATATGGCGATCAGTTAGGTGTGGGCAAGACAGGGTACAACAATTCATCACCTGCTAATTCTATCACTCTGCAGCGAATCTGATCACTTGTGTGACTCCAGTACTGTTTCCATGTGTAGCCCTGCCTGTGAGAGTGACTACACTACCGCTGCCGGTCGATCTCAGCTGCGCAATTGGAGTTAGGTTACTAGCGTAACTCAAGTTGACGTTGCTTAGATCTACTTACAGCGGGGTCCACAGTACGCTATGTCATCAGGACATGCTCTCCCGCTGACATTGCTTCCGCCTCTCATTGAGGTGGAGTACAGAAATCGATGGAGAGCACTCTCCCATTGATTGAGTGCATCTTAGACCCACCAAATTGATGCCACTGTATCGATTGCAGCAGCGCTGATTTCGCTCCGTAGTGAAGACAAGCCCTCAGAGTATGTTCATACTGGAGCTGATGGTGTAATTTTCAGCTCACACAGATAATACCTGTGCTAGCTCAGTTCTAGATAGAAATACTAAAATCTGATCTAGAAACACTAAAAAATAACAGTGTAGCTGCCATAGCACAAGTGGTGGGATGGGTAAGCCACCCCGAGTACAATCCCTTCAGAAACATTTGGCATATACCCAGACCAGCTAGCCCATTCCACTCCTTGTGCCACCATGGCTACCCTTCTATTTGTAGTGTTCTAGCTAGATTAGAGCTAGTGTGGCTATGTCCGCCCAAGCTGGAAATTACACCTCCAGCTCCAGTGTAGACATACTGGCAAGCTAGCTCAAGTGGAGAGACTTAAGATAACTGCTGCAGAATAGGTGTGGGGGGTGCTGCAGCACCCCCAGGTTTTGCGCCTGGTGTCTCGGGCCCGCGCCCCTGCCGCCTGGGGTCCTGGCTGTCGGCTCTGCTGTTGCCCACATGCAGGGTTCCAGCTGCCGGCCCGGGGTCCCACCGGGCCTGGGGTCCTGGCTGCCGGCCCCACGCCTGGGGGCTCTGCTGCCAGCCCCAGCGGGCTGCTGGCCTGGGGTCCCGGCCAGCCGCCAGCCCCAGGGTCCTGGCCACTGGGCTTGGGATCCTGGCTGCTGGCCCCACGCCCGGGGCTCCACACCCACCCCTAGCTTTGAGGGGCATGGACAGGAGTAAGAGGGGTGCAGCTCAGCACCCCCATTCCAAAAGTTGTTCCAGCGCCACTGTGCTGCAGTGAAGACAAGCCCTAAGTGTTACGGCATGGTATTAGAATGCACAGTGAGCAAAGGGCAGGCTGACTCGGGCTGTGGGGCTTTAGGTATTGCCATTCGGGCTTGGGCTCTGGGGCGCAAGGGTCCCAGAACCCAGGGTTCAGCCCAGCCTGAATGGCTACACTGAAGTTTTATAGCCCTGAGAGAGCCCCAGTCAGCTTCCATAGGCCAGCCACAGGTGTTTTATTGCAGTGTAGACATACCCTGAGGGGCTCTCAGGGCATTGCAGCTGCCAAAGCATGTTACTTGCTGCAAAAGGAGAGACTGGGCGAACACTACTACCTTTTGTTGTGCTCCTCTCTCAGTAACTTTAATGGTGGCACCAGAAAGTGGCTGTGCTTTCTGAGGTGGCTGGGTACATGTGTGTCTCGTGTATTTCACATGGAAATCTACTGGCCCCTCAAAGAGCAAGAGCACCTCTTGCACGCTTAGAACTTGCAGTGACCTGATTGCACTTATGGGAGGCAGGCCAGATGGGAGAAACACTCAGGGTCCTCTGCACTGCAGCGAATGGATGGGACACTGGGCCTTTTCCACCTCTCAATTCTGTGCTTACACTTCCCTGAAAGGCTGCTGCCCAGGACAGCCTGTGGCTTTCCTTCCCTGCTCTTGCAGAACTGTGCATCAGGGTGACTTTCTAATTTGCGTGTGAAGACGTGTGGCTTCTGGTCTTATCAATCAGAGGCCTGGTGTTATTATCTGATCAAGAGTCATTGTCCTGGAAGCTCCCACTTGAGGGGTGGGAGTAGAGGTGGGGGAGGGGAGGGGAGAGGAGAGGAGAGGAGAGGAGAGGGAGGGAGGCGGAGATCACCATGGCCATAATAGCAGACAAAGGAAACTTGAGTGCAGCTTCCTCTCTGTAAACACCACAGGAAGAGTCATGAAGAGGTTTCATTCTGAGCTCTGGGCCTGGGGTATAGGGAAGAAGCTGCACCTGAAAGTGAGCAGCTGGGAGAAACAGAGCATTCATGTGCAACAAAGTCCATCAGCCATGTAAAAAGGAAAATATCAAACAAACTTACCAGGAATTTAAAATGCAGGTTATGGGGCAGCAACAGCAGCTCTATAGTTAAAGTTGCAGTCCAGTGTCTGTTTAAAGCTGAATTTTGCATCCTCTCTGAAAGCAGGATTCTGAAAACTGGTTTGTTAGCATCAGGGCCAGAGAAGACTTTGTGGTGGAAAGTTTCAATTCATTTGCCCCAAAGGGCTCCTGAGATGCAGCCCCCACCCTCATCCCAAATGATGTTTTGTAACTTCAATATTTTAATAATAATGAATATAACTGTCACTTCTGTACTCATCTCACCCTTTATTGTTAACCAAGCTCCCATACACCTACTCTAGGAATGGGGAAATCAGGCATTTCTGCCAGTTTTGGAGATCAGATAAGTCACTTCTGCCAGAGCTAGGACTAGAACTCTTGACTCTGATATGGTAGAGACCCAATTCTCCTCCACATCACTACAGTACCTTTAAAACAGCTATACTAACTATATGGGCTTGGCTATCCTGGCTGCAGCCCCTGCTGTAACCACTAGGCAATACCCCCTTCCAGAGCTAGGAACAGAACACAAGAAGAATTCCAACATTCTAATATCTTGTCTAGCAAATAGTTGTGGCTCCCATTGGCAAAGCGGGTTGTGCTGTGGCTCTGAAGTCCCTTGTTTGCTCCCTGCAGCCGATACATACCCATGGGTGGGGAGGATGGATTATGGTTCTGCATGATGGAAGAACTGCGTTGCTAGTTTAGATTGCAGCACCTTAACTATATTTCCTGGTTTTCGTAAGTCTGTGGTTTGGTCTTCTGTAGCACTAGCATTTCTTCAGGAGATGTGGGGAGACCTTAACTGAACATTTCCCTGTTCTGTAACGCTTGAGGTTGGGGGTTTTGAAGTCCTGCTTTCTAGAACATCGCAGGGGGTGCAGAAGGCCCTGTTGGGTAGCACCCTAACAATGTGTTTTTAGTGGGAATCTGGTGCTGATGAAAGGCACTGAATTGGCAGGTACAGCCTGGGCTATGGCAGAGCAGGCTTCTCTCCTGACACCCACTGCTGCCCTTAGGGGTACAGCGGACTGCAGGTGTGTGAAGGGGGAGGACAAGGTGCCAGCACAAATGATTGAACATTGTGCTGCTTTCTCTTAGTGTACCTGGACTGGAGAGAACTGAGGTGCTGATGTTGTGGGGACAAAAGCAGGACTGAACTCAGGAGGTTTGTGGGCTAGTGGATAGGACACTGGATTGGAAGGCCAGGCTTTGCTCCCGGCCTTCTGTGGGACTCTGAACTGCTCATTTCCTCTTCTGTGCCTCTGTTTCCCTTCTCACCCTCTCTGACTTGTTCCTTCAGCTTGTGAGCCCTTCAGGGCAGGTCTGGTTTCAGGATGCCTGTGCCCACACAATGGGGCCTATGTTTTGGCTGAGGTGCTGCCATAATACTTCTACTCTAGCTTCCGCTCCAGATCCAGGATGTAGCAACCTCCATTTGATGCAGGTTTGGAACAGAGATGTAATGGCTTTTGGGGATTAGGGCCAGCAGGGATGAACGAAGGGACACAGCCTGACTTCTGGGTTCTGGTTGTCAGATGTATCATGCCAGCTAAGGAGCAGGAAGGTCTGTGTGTGAGAAGGAGCTGAGGGAATGCTCTGCTCTGGGAGGCAACCAGCCCCTAAAGGAGCAGGTCTTTGGGAGCTGGCACTGCAGGGCCAGGCAGGCAAGGCCTTGCATTTCCAAGGCACCAATTTGAGGACTTGCCCCCTGGGTGGCCTCCTCTTTCTCAGAAATAGAGCAGCATGCCAGCCAGAATGGCCTGGTAGTTCTGAATTTTGGGAACTCAGAGCACAGGCTTTGAAGCTACCAGAACTGGCAGGCTGCTCATCCAGGAGCTCAGGCTTCCACCTTCCTGCAAAAGAATGGGGGTCTTTATGCCACAGAAGGGGGGTATGAGAAGAACTGCAGGCAGAGAGTAACCTTTGTTTCTTGACCTGTTGAAGGGCAGCTTGGCTGTCTTGTGGGAGCAATCTTCTTTGCTGAGGCCTCTGCTCCCAGGCAGCCACCCTCCATCAGCCTGGTTTGAATGGCTGATACTCCAAGCACTGAAGGAAGCTGTATTAGGTCAATGGGTTACCCGTGCCTTCCACATCAGCACAAAGAGGCCAGTTAGAATCACTTTGGGTGGGAGATGGAAAGAGACAGATCTGCAAACTCAGCTCCAAGCTACATTAGACAATGCCTTTAGGAGAAGATGAGCTGTCTAGCTATAAGCCCACAGTGTGTCAGTTTCATACTCCCAAGCGCCTGCTACTAATAGCGCTGTGTAATAGCGCTGTGCTTCTCCACCTCCATGTGACAGAAACCCTTCTTCAAAGCCCAGGCTCCATCTCCAATCTTGAGCCCATTGTAAGAAATACTTCCTTAAGGGAGCAAAAGGTTTTCCTTAAAAGACTCTGTTGCTTGAATGAACATTCCTTCTGCCTTATCTCTGAGACTTGGGAGTGAATTTTCTGCTCATAAACATAACCAGTTGTTAATGCTAAGTCCAGAACCTCAATTCTGACCTGAAACCCTGCTCCCCTCGGACTCCCCAGTCCCCGGACTCCCCAGTCACAGCTTGGCCAATGAAAGCTGCCTTGTGATCTGCAACCCTCAGCTTTTCCAGCCCTGCATTTCATTGGCAGAGGGAGATGCTTGATAATGTACCATGATGGGCTGGTGGGCTGCAGCTTCTTCCCGGATGCGGGTGTGTGGGCAGAATGATTCCCAGTGCACTGAGCCTTTGATGGGCTGGATGTTGGATCGTCTGGCTGTGGGCTAGGGCCTGATAAGTTGAGAGCTGCCCCCTCCACCTATTCGGGTTGGCAGCGAGATGCTGGTATGTGAGATGTAAACTCAGTACTGAAGTTTAGATTAAAGTCCTGCAAAAAACATCAGCTCTCCCTAAATGGAGCCCAGATGGTGGCAGAAAGCCATGCAAACCATGGACTGGGAGCTGCTGAGGCCCTGTGAGCAATGGGATTGGGGCTGCGGGGGAGGGATATTGGGTTACAGCTCACATAGGCTGCACCATCCAGCCTGCTGGCCATGGCTGTCTGCACCAAGGATCAATTCCTAAGTCAGGAATTGGCTAAGATGCTACTTCCCCTTAAAACAGCTCATGTTCCCTTCAGTTGCGTCATCATTTTAAACACTGCATTTCCCAAGCTGAGGTTCCCCATAGCCATAACAGCTGAATTCGTATGCATAAGGGATCAGTGTTCTTGGGCAACGGGCATCCAAGGGATCAGTGATCTGAGGCAACGGGCATCCAAACTGTCATAACCTGGGAACCATGCCCGGACTCCCAAGAACATATTTCCTTCACTGCCCAGCTTACAGAGGTTCAGAAGGGCTGAGAGATGGGCAGAGTGTCGGCCTGAGGCTTGCATGTGGTTCGGAGGCAGAGTTCTGTTGTAGCTATGGCTGGCTGTATCATAAAGGCAGCAGAGGCTGTCACCTGTGGCAGAACTGTTGGTGTGGGTGACCCCAGGCTGATGGGGATACTTGTAAGTTTGCTGTTCCTGGCACAAAGGGAGGACAGTTGGTGCTAGCCCTGCCATTTGGAATTCCCTTGAATCTGGGTCTTTTTCCTGAATATTAGGCCTGGGCGACTTGTAAATGGCTGGCTCCCCAAACCAATCCTGACAGGGCAGGACAGGAATCTGGCTGTTGTCTATGCTGGAAAGGGAGACTTGTCCCAGATACCTCAGGGAAGTGGGCTTGAAGGCTGGCATGATAGCTCCAGGCATTAGAGGTGGTGGGAAAGGGGGCAGGGGGGAAAGAGGCAAAAGCTAGAACTGTTCCTGAGAGACCCAGAGAGAGAACCTATCACTCTTACTGCGCCCAGGCCCAACTCTCTCCCTTGTGGGTGTTATCACTCGTCCCCCTGGCCTGCACCCCTCCCCACATGGCCCTGTGTCACACAAAAAGCCTCCCCCTCCCCCCAGGTTTCCTGTGGTCACTTGCTTTAGTCACCCTTATATCACAATCATGCACGTAGACAGAAAGTGCCTGGAATTGGGGAGCTACCAGACCACCCGCCACAGTGAGGCACAGTCCCCTCCTTGCTGCCATAATTGGGACAGCACCAAATCCAGCCCTGGGGAGCCCTGCAGATGCTGCTCGTGTTGTAGCAGGACGGGGTCCCTCCTGATTTGGGCTCAGCCAGGCAGTGAGTGGGTTAGTTATTTATCTCCATGTTACTGGAACCCATAATGTTTTTTTCAGGCCTGAGGTAGCTGACACTGGCCAAAGGAAGGCAGAGGCACATGGCGGAGGGGCTGGCCAGTGGGATGCTGGTCTGTGGAGGAGGGTGAGGGAGGCACTGTCCCTGAGAGACCCAGAAAGGAAGCTTGGGAGCATAATCCACCCCCAGAATGTGTTAATGAGCAGAGTGACAATGTGTGTGTTTATGTACGTGAATGCACAGAGGGCAGAGCTAGTGCACACGCAAAAACAATCAGCATAGCTCTGCAGGCACACAAAGCTAAATGCACAGAGATCCAGGCAAACTCGGACAGAGACCTCAAGATGAATGCACACATGCAGCCACACTCCAGGGAGACATGCAAACACCTGTAAAGATAAACACACTGCCAGAGAAATGCACACTAAGTGTACATACAGACTCAACCCAAAGATACACACACGCACACAGAAAGACAGTCAGTCACAAAAGCAAATACATTCAGACCCGCACTGAGATATGCACTTCTAATCCCCCCCCCATCCCCGTTACATGCTCACCCTGTGCACAAGCAGCAATTGCTTCAAAGGCACACGAGCCATCCTGACAGGTATTCTGGTCAGAGTCTGAGCGGGTCCTGGGCACAGCCTCAAACTAAACATTAAAAGCAGATGATGGCATGTGCTGTGCCCCTGGACATGGGCAGATCCAGAGTTTGCTCAGGGACAGGGGACTGACCCAGTATGTTTCTCTTTAAAGATGGAGTCTTGTTGGCTGCATTTTGCCAGGATGCCAAATGCAACTCTGCACCCAGGGTGGTGTCCCAATAGGGCCCCCACTTCTTTCACTCCCACTCCTTTTGGGCTGCTACCATAGGATGGGAAAAATCCCTCTTCCGCACCAAGAGAGTGGTCACTTTGGATGGGCTATTACCAGCAGGAGAGTGGGTTTGTGTGTGTGTGGGGGGGGGGCAGAGGGTGAGAAAACCTGGATTTGTGCTGGAAATGGCCCAACTTGATGATCACTTTAGATAAGCTATTACCAGCAGGACAGTGGAGTGGGAGGAGGTATCATTTCATGGTCTCTGTGTGTATATAATGTCTACTGCAGTTTCCACGGTATGCATCCGATGAAGTGAGCTGTAGCTCACGAAAGCTCATGCTCAAATAAATTGGTTAGTCTCTAAGGTGCCACAAGTACTCCTTTTCTTTTTGTATTGGTATAATGTACTGATATACTATACTGACAAAGCACTCCTAATGTGGATCCATCTTACGCAGGCAAAACTGCTCTTTTGCTAGTATAGCTTATTCTGTGCACCTAACCCTTCCCCCTCCCCACCCAATGAAATAAGCTATACCAGGAAATATGCACTTCTACCAGGATAACTATTCTGCACTAGGGGCTATGGCCCACACAGCTCTGTCCATAGGCACCAACTCCGTGGGTGCTCTGGGGCTGGAGCATTCACAGGGAAAAAATGGTGGGTGCTCAGCTCCCCCCTTCCCCCACAGTGCCTCCCGCCCACCAGTGGGCCCCGCAGATCAGCACCTCCCGCTCCCTCTCTGCGCCTCCTGGCCGTCGCGATCAGCTGTTTTGTGGCATGCAGGAGGCTGGGTGTGAAGAGGTGGGGCGGGGTGGGGGTGTGGCATTGAGCGAACGGGTGGAGTGGGGGCAGGGCCTGGAGCAGAGTTGGGGGTCAAGCACCCCCCACCACAATGAAAAGTTGGCGCCTGTGGCTCTGTCAGTCAGGGATCACACCACTTCACCCCCGACCAGCAAACCTGTGCCAGCAGATTGTAGTGTAGACTTGGCCGAAGATGCAAAGAATGTCACTCATTTACAGGATAGGGAGTATACCCTGGAGACAGGGACTCTGAAAATGGTTTTGGGTTTACAGTGACAACTAACTGAATGTGAACTCCCAGTTCAACATGACAACTAAGAGGGCTAACGCAATCCTCTGATCTATAAATGGGGGGATATCAAGTAAGAGTAAGGAGGTGGTGTTACAGCATTAGTGAGACCATTACGGAGATACTGCATTCAGTTCTGGTGTCCACACTTCAAAAAGGACAGGGTTTAGAGAAGAGCTACAAGAATGATTTGAAGTCTGGAAAACCTGCCTGACAGAAAGAGATTGAGCTTCTCTAATCTATTTAGTTTAGCAAAGAGAAGGTTAAGAGGTGACTTGATCAAGGTCTATAAAGTACCTATTTGGGAAGATTTCTAATAGAGGGTTCTTCAATCTGGTAGACAATGAAATAAGGCTGAAAACTGACACTTGACAAATACAAACTGGAAATTATTTCTCTGTCTGTCTTAGGGTCTTAACTGTTGCCCATCACCATAGTATCTAAATGCCCTCCCTGTAAAATCAGTTAGCAACAGTGAAGTCCCTAGTGTATTTCTTAGAGTCTCTGGCTCTCCTCCCTGTTTGGGATATAAAAGCTTTGATTGTAGGAGTGTTCTATTGATTTTGCAGGTTGATTTATTTTGGTGTTTTTCGAGCTGCAATTTTTTAGCAGTGAAAGTAATTACCCTTTGGAGCTAGAGCTGGGCAAAAATTTTCAACTGAAACATTTTTCAGAAAAAAATGAAGATTCAGTGACACTGAAGCACTTCATGAATTCACGTTGAATTCACTGACTTGTTCATTTAGAAGAATAGCAAAAAATCTGAACATTTGGACAGTTTTGAAACATTTCAATTTTTCTGTTAAAAAAGACTTCAGTTTGAAATGTCTTTAATGAAAAAAGAAAAGAAATTAAGTGCTTGAAATCTGAACATAACACTTCATTCAGTCTGACACAATTATTTTTCATGTTTCAGAATTGCCAGCGAACCAAAACAAAAAAAATCCATATTTTCCCTGCTCTAATTGGAGTCACTTACCTAGGGATTCATAGATTGATAAATTCCAAGGCCAGAAGGGACCATTGTGATCATCTAGTCTGAGCTCCTACGTAACACAGGCCAGAGACCTGCCCCAAAATAATTCCTTTAGAATTAGAGCATATTTTAAAAAATGAAATCAAATCTGGATTTAAAACTTGCCAGTGATGGAGAATCCACCACAACCATAGTAAGTTGTTTAAATGGCTAATTACCCTCACTTAAAAATTATGCCTTATTTCCAGTCTGAATTTGTTTAGCTTCTTCCAGTCTCTGGATCTTGTTAGACCTTTGTCTGCTATATTGAAGAGCCCATCATGAAATAATTGTTCCCCATTTAGGCATTTACAGACTAGGATCAAGTCACCCCTTAAGCTAAATAGATTGAGCTCTTTGAGTCTATCACTGTAAAGCATATTGTGGTGAGTTATCAGTTACTTGGAGTCAGAAAATCAAGATTGGATGTCTAGGTCACTTGAGCTCAACCACCAGTTATTGGGCTCAATGCAGAATTTGCTGGGTGAAGCTCTCTGACCTGTGCTATGCAAGAACTCAGACTAAATGCTCATAATGGTTCTTTCCAGCCTTAAACTCTGAGTCTGTGAAAGAGGTGGAGAGTAGCTGTTCTGTGGCAGGGGAGAGAGCAGAAGATCTGAGAGGCTCTTCCAGGCATATGGGTTTGCTGTGAAAGGATCTGAAAAGTGAGGCATGAGCAGAGGAGATGGGGGGTGGGTTAGGAGAGAAGCCTGAGTGGGCTGCATTGGGATGGGGTGCAGGCACACCTGGAGGTGGGATGGAGATGGGAGTGAGGAGAAGTTTGGAGAAAGGATTTGTGGATTGGATTTGTTTGAGCTTTGGGCCTTCTCTGTCTCTGCAGAGTTTCGCTCCTCCTCCATTTTGACCTTCCCCTCTGTTGGGTTAGGGTGACGGAGGGCTCTCCTCTTTGCTGAACTCCAGTGGGGGGGCTCTCTGTTTCCTTGCAAAACTGTACAGTTTTCACTTGCCTAGGCAGCTGGGTAGTGCTCAATCCCAGGAATCTGAGATGGGAAAGACTTGCTAGCATCAGCACTCCATTGGTTCCTGCTCAAATACTCCACCGAAGGGTGCCCTATGTATATCTGAGCTCAGAGCCCAAGGTCCAGAATCCATTCCTATACACAGTCTATGTATATTGCCCTGCATGCTCCAAGCAGCACCAGTGGGCAGGATGCCATGTCAGTGTTCTTATCTCAGCCCCATAACTGAACTGCAATAACAGGATGTTTCCACAGCTAATATCTGATGTCCGGAAAGGCCCTTGGGACAACCAGAAGGAATTTGCACACAGCTGAGCTGTCTCACAGGCTTCCTGTTCCCCACTAGACCCCAAAGCAGAAGCACTGTCACCAACCTGAGCTGCAGCAAAGCAGTTCCAAAGGGCTCCTCAACTGAGCAAAGCCAAGAGTTGGCAGCTGGGGCTGAGTGAGGGCTGCCTGCAGCAGGGGTTACCAGGTGCAGCAGAGTATACCTGGGGATGGGGCACAGAAGGGCTGGGGATGGTGGACCAAGACATGGAGGGATTCCAGAAGTAGGGAGCAAGAGGCAGGCACATGTTGCGATTGCTTTCTGCAGAACAGCTTCCTGAGCTGAGGTAAATTCAAAGGAGGGTGCATGTGAGCAGGAGGAATGTGACTAGATGACAGCCTGTCAGTAAGGAGCCGAGTGGTCCGCTTCCAGAGTTATCTGTGAATTCTGGACATTTGGACTTGTATGATCCTGTAACATCTCATGAAGCAAAGGGAAAACCTTGCAGAGTCCACAGAGGATAGATCTAGGCAGTGACCGAGGTGAACTAAACCAAACAGACAGAAAAACAGCCTGGCCTTTCCCTCTGCTAAGTATCGGTCTGGGAATCTGGAATCCAGGCTGATAAGGTGGGGCTAGACTGTTCAGTTCCAAACAGAACAAACTGCTTTCAGCTCCGATGTGCTGCCAGTCACTCTTGCCTGCTCACTTAGCATCAGCACAATGAATCTCCCAGTTGGAGAGATGGGGAGATCTCAGTAAACCAAATCTCCTTCCAGGCTGAAGCAAAACCCTAATTACATCTAATTATAAAACCTGGTTGCTTTATTTTGATAGAATCACAAAATTAGGAGGACTGTAGAAGCTGGTGTTGGAGATAAGGGAGTTTTACACTGGGGTAGTCAGGTCCAGCATATCTTGATTTTAGGAAAGCATTTGATGCAGAGGCTCTAGGAATCTTAATTGAAAATTTCTTTCAAATTGGCTGAGATGGGAACTCTGCCACATGGAGTGAAAACTGGCTCAGAGGGTAATGATTAACGGCAAAGCATGGCTAGAGATTGGTGCTGTTTTATATATGAAATGACCTAGAAGAGGGAGATAAATAATACCTTGATGAAACTGACAGATAATCCTAAATGCAGTGGAGCTGGGAATGTCAGAAACAGACAAATAATCCTGGGGAGACTAGAAAAATAGGCAGAATTCAACATAATGAGATTTGGCTTGGAAAAATGCAGCTTATATATCTAGGGAAAACTCCAAAAGG
This sequence comes from Caretta caretta, assembly GCF_965140235.1. Lineage (NCBI taxonomy): Eukaryota > Metazoa > Chordata > Testudines > Cheloniidae > Caretta > Caretta caretta. Next base: position 11,826,461 of record NC_134225.1, read on the forward strand.
CAGAGAGAAACCTTGGGAATCAGTAGTGCTAAGCTAGGGGTGAGAGCAGCAGAGCAGCATGAGACCCAGTGCATCATTGCCTTACACTTAGTACTAAATCAGTGCCAAGTGCCCCCCACCAGGATGGTGGCGTTTTGTACAAGGTGCGCGGCAGTGATGAACGTGATATGAAATGTGCGTTTGAAATGTGATATGGTTGCAGAACAGGCTAGTGCAGTTCACAGCAGCATGTGCCAAGGTATCTCCTCCCAGAACAGGGTGATGATATAACCTCCACAGCACATCCATAATTGGGATCCAGGCTCCAGTTCTAGGCACCGGAGAGTGGCCAAAGGGCCAGGTTCTGGGTTGAGAACAACAGAAATGATCAGGGGGGCCTGAAGGGATTGATTTTTTTTTCTGCCTCGCTCATATGGTGGGGTGCCCCTTGTTGGTAATTCCAAGCCCCCACCCTTTGGGGAAGACCCCTCCTACAGCATGGACCCAGAAATTACTCCTTCACCACTGTGAAATCCCAGCCACCCCTGATCACAGGCCTCCTCTCTAGACTCTGGCTGCTCCTCACGTGCAGCAGGTACCCAGGGGCCACATGCCCAGGCTGTGTCCTTGGCCTGTCCCCCAGACTTTTGCTTGTTGTGCTCCTGGTGCAGCAGTGAAGGCCTTCCCCAGCCCACACAGTAGAGCTGGCAGGCATGAAGATCCACGGGACTAGAACCTGGGTCTGGTGGTCCCTGAGTGACTGCTGCCACACAGCAGCCCTAGCAGAGCAGTGATCAAGGGACTCTGAGCTTGGGGGTCCAAGCACCACAGGTTGTGCCACCCACAGGGCCTGGCTGGCAGTGCTCCCAGGGTCCCTGCGTGGTCCAGAAGCTTGCACCAGCAAGTTGTCTGTGCAGCTAGGTGGATCCCAGCTGGAAGCTACAACAGGCCCTGCTTGTTCACCTTGCTTCCATTCCTGGCTTCTGACTCCGGCTCTGATCTTCGGCCCTGATTCCTACCTGCCAAATCTGGCTCTGACTCTTGGCTCCAACCCTACCCACTAGGCCTGACCACCCACGCCCCAGCCATGGCAGCTGCAGGAGGAAGGGGCAGGATTTTCTGCGAGCTCTCCAGCCCCAGAGCTCTCCTGTTTGCCTCCTTCCTGGTCACTCAAGGCTCCAGGGACAGGGCAGCCTTCAATGCTCTGTTGCTGCTCCATGGGGCGGGACTGCTAAGGGAGATGTACTCTTCTGTGATGAGCTGGGAGGAATAGAGTGAAGTGGAAGATTAGGGAAAGTAGCCATCTCACTGACTGGGGTATCAGCTGTGGAATTGTTACTCCTGTGGAGGTGGGAGCCCCATTGATGGGGACATTTACAGTTCAGCTGAACAAAGCAGTAGGAGAAGGGAAGCATCATATGACCAGGACGTGGGCAGCCAGTCCTAGTGGTAGGAGCAAGCGTCGGTAGCCAGGAAGCATACCCCAGGTCAGAGGCAGAGGCTAGGTGCCAGAGCCCAGCTCAGAGCCACGTCAGAGGTCAGGAATCAGGCTCAGAATCTGGTTACCTGGAGGGAGGCAAGGCAGGGGCAGGGCTTGGTCCAAGGCAGTAGCAGGACTGGAGCAAAGCTGAGAACAGGAGCTATCGGAGCCATGGCAAGTGTTCTGAGCAGCTGCTGGCTTGCTGCTGGGTTTAAGAGCCATTGCTCATTCTTCCCAGCCAGGCAGCCTCCTACAGACCAGCTGCAATGGTTAGGTTGCCCGGAGACTGGCTCTGCTGTAGGCCCTGTTTCCTGACAGCTGGCTGATCTCATGGGGATTTCCCATGTCCAACCTGTGGAGTTCATATCAAAACCTTCCATGTGAACATCAAGTACTCCTTCCCTCCACAGCCTTTCTGACCAATGGGCTGGGTCTGTCAGCCTGGTAATGTCCTGAGCAGACTCCGAAGCAGCATGTGCAGAGAGCACTCCACTCTAGCCACTTGGCTACAGGAAGCTTTTATCTCCCTAAAAATTCCCACTGTTGTAAGCCTGGTTCTGCCCCGCTATCAGGAGCAGGACAGTACCAGTGTCTGAGCCGCACACTCTCTAGACCCCCTCTGAGCACTGTGTCTGCATCATGCCACCCCTGATGGGAATAACAGCAGGGCATCCTAGACATTTGGTGTTGTAGGAGAAGATGAACCCTCTGAGCTCTGGCCTTGCTGACTATAGGGTGTGTGAGTTGGTTCTCACATGTCCTGTTGGATTCTGATGATTGTGTCACTTGGGACCTGGATTCTAAAAAAAACTAGAAAGGGGCTCTCCTCCTAACCCCTGAGGCAGGCACACAGCATTCTTCCCTTTCACAGATGGGGAGATAGAGGCACACAGACTTTAAAGGCCACAGGGTAATCCCTGTGCTTGCACAGATGCAAGGGTGGAGGGCAGATGGCTTGTGTCTCCTGTAATCAGGAGCTTTAGAGGCTGGCTCTATAATCCCTTGGTGGGGCACAAGTCTGCAGCAGGAGGGCACCAGCTCAGCCCATGTAAAGGGGCCACCAAGCAACAAGAAACTGGACCCCCAATCAGGGCTAGATTTTTTTTTTCCAGAGTGAAGCACACTGGATTCTGGGAACTTGGAAAACCTGCCCATAAACATTGAATCATAGAATCATAGAAGATTAGGGTTGGAAGAGACCTCAGGAGGTCATCTAGTCCAACCCCCTGCACAAAGCAGGACCAACCCCAACTAAATCATCCCAGCCAGGGCTTTGTTAAGCCGGGCCTTAAAAATCTTTAAGGATGGAGATTCCACCACCACGCTAGGTAACCCTAGTGCTTCACCACCCTCCTAGTGAAATAGTGTTTCCTAATATCCAACCTAGACCTCCCCCAGTGCAACTTGAGACCATCGCCCCTTGTTCTGTCATCTGCCACCACTGAAAACAGCATCTCTTTGGAACCGCCTCTTCAGGTACCTGAAGGCTGCTATCAAATCCCCCATCACTCTTCTCTTCTTCAGACTAAATAAGCCCAGTTCCCTCAGTCTCTCCTCATAAGTCATGTGCCCCAGCCCCCTAATCATTTTCGTTGCCCTCCGCTGGACTCTCTCCAATTTGTCCACATCCCTTCTGTAGTGGGAGGCCCCAAATTGGACACAATACTCCAGATGTGGCCTCACCAGGCAATGCTCCTACTAATGCAGCCCAACATGCCGTTAGTCTTCTTGGCAACAAGGTCACACTCAGTTAATATGGAGATATACCTCTCTCATAGAGTTGGAAGGGACCTCGAAAGGTAATCAAGTCGAGTCCAGTCCCCTGCCTTCACAGCAGGACCAAGTACCGTCCCTTATTTTTGCCCTAGATCTCTAAATGGCCCCCTCAAGGATTGAACTCACAACCCTGCATTTAGTAGGCCAATGCTCAAACCACTGAGCTATCCCTCCCTGCTGTATAGCCAACTTCTCGTCCACTGTAATCCCCAGGTCCTTTTCTGCAGAACTGCCACTTAGCCATTCAGTCCCCAGCCTGTAGCAGTGCAGGGGATTCTTCTGTCCTAAGTGCAGGACTCTGCACTTGTCCTTGTTGAACCTCATCAGATTTCTTTTAGTCCAATCCTGCAATTTGACAATAGGAGCTGAGCACTTCTGAAAACCTGGTCCCATGTGACCGGCCTAGGGTCCCACAGGGAGCCTGCAGCAGAGCTGAATACTGAACTCAGATCTTCTGAGCCCCGGTCCAGACCTGTAACCGCAAGACCAGTCTTTGTGTCTGCCCTAGGGCAATGTCGCACTGCTGGGGGAGCTCCTCCCTGGCTGCATAACCTCAGCTGAAATGAAATGTTGACGAAAATGGGAAGGCTCTTGTAAAACATTTTCCAACTTTTCCACCCAGTCGTGGCTGCACATCAGGAATCCCTTCAGCAGCAGCGGCACCTCCTCTGCTGATGCAAGCTGTCCTGCATCAGTCCCAGCTGCAGGGCACAGGGTCTGGTCTGTGAAATCCCTACAGTGCTGCTGGGAGAGATGAAGCTCTCTTCTGGCTGCTCTCTCACCAGAGAGAGGGGTGAGCTAGAGCAAGAAGAATGTGTCCTTCCATTTGGGTAACTGCTTCCAGTTTAAGATGAAAACATTTGCTCCTGCAGTTGGAGTCATTCATGTGATTGCAACACCCAGGCTGTGTTTCCAATTAATCTGTTGAAATCATCATACGTTTTCAAGCACAATAGCTCAGCACAGAGGTATCTGGCATTGAATTCACACTGATATGCCAGCTGAAACGCACACAGGGCTGACTGAGAAGAATCCATAGAAGAGAAGAAAATGGCCTCAACATGCTGGATTTCCAGAAGCTGGCAGTGTTTAATAGGATGCACCATTGCCATAACATGCATGGGGAAGGGGCTCAGCAGCTGGGGCAGCATGGTGAATGTGCCAAGGGGCACACAGGAAATGATAAAGCCTGAGACTGTCTCCGGAGCATAGGAGACCCTGGAAATGCTGCAGCCACATCCTCTGTGGTGCTTTTCCAGGACCCCCTTGGACTCAGGTGACTACATAGATACATCTGAATTATTGCAGTTCTTTTCCTTGCTTTTCTCAGTCTCTTGTGGGTGTGGTTCTTCGCTCAGCCCTGTGCTGCCTATGTGTCTGTCAGCTGTATCTGTACATACGTATATTCAAACATTCATTTCCTACCAGTAGGCAGCAGAAAGCGTTTGTTGTGAATCGGGTGGACGAGAGTCGGTGGCACTTCTTTTGGTGCATACTTGCTTTGTTCAAAGACCTGAACCCCAAGAGTCTGACTCTCTTCACCCTTCATCATTGGCTGGTCAGCAGTCACTTGATCAAATGCCTTGTGTGTCATGCATGGGTCTGTACTGAGGCAAGGAAGTGAGGACCTGGCTTTGTTAATGATCCATGTAATATGGGTATAGAGCAGTGGCACAGAGCAGCCTGTGGATGTTGCTGGGAAGTGTCAGACCCTTCGGTGCGTAATCAGCTGAGAGGGACTGTGGGCTTCAGAGAGGGGATCCACAGTACAGTGAAAAAGAAACCAACTTCTTCCCTGCTTTTACAGCTGATCTGTCACCTCCAAACTTGTCTGCCAAGCACCAGAAAGTCTTGGAAAGGCTGTCTTGGCACCTTGCAGGAAGCGTTGTTGCGGTGGCACCATCTGAGCCTTTTAGCAAAGGAACAAAAGTCACCTTCTATTTAAAAATAAACAGTGCTAGTAAGCACTGGTAGAGACCCCTCAGTCCCCTGTCTCTCTCTGAGTGGGGGCATTGGCAGGTAGAGAACTCCCCCGCCTAGTTTCCAGTTTCCCTCCTTAGGGCTGGGGATTGTGGAAGCCATGTTCTGACCTGGAGCTGGAAAAGCAACCCGCTGCATTCCTTTTCTCATGCTATTTTCTGAGAAAACAAAGTGAAATTGGATCTAGACGAACATTCCAGCTGGATGGGGAGCCAGCCTCTTGCTTTAGCGAGTGCAAACACTTTCATGGAAAGACAGAGCTCACGCAGAAAGGTCCCCTTTCCAGGAACCACGGTCAGCCGGAGCCCCACCCTCCCTCTTGAGTCAGCAGGGTGAGGGAGACTGGATGAGGAAGGGGGAGTTTCGAAGTTCAGGCTGGCTAAGCTGGTGTCTGACTGCAGAGGTCACCAGTGGTTTTTCCATTCTGGGGTTTGTAAGGAAGGTGCAGCTAGATCTGGTGGGATCATTCACTTTTGCCTGTTGGACACTTGCAGTAAATACTGAAGGCTGCATGCTGTAGTGGCTAGGGCACTGCTTGGGAGTCAGGACTCCTGTATTCTATTCCCAGCTCCGCCACTGACTTGCTGAGGCCCTGCCTCTCTTTGGTCTCAGTTTCCTGAGCTGTGGGGCGGATGATCCGCTCTCCTGTTCAGATCTTGCACACAATGCTGTCTGCAGGAGCAGAGGCCAGGGTTAAGACATTCTGCTGTTAATTAATGTGGTGGTGGAGGGCTTTCTCTGCAGTAGCCAAGGCAGGCAGATTCCTATGCCCTCACTAGCTCAGGGGTTTTCAACCTTTTTCTTTCTGAGGTCCCTGCAACATTCTATAAGAACTCCATGGCCCACCTGTGTCACAACTGTTCTTCTGCATATAAAAGCCAGGGCTGGCATTAGGGGGTAGCAAGCACGCAATTGCCTGGAGCCCCACACCACAGAGGTCCCTGCGAAGCTACATGGCTCAGGCTTCGGTTTCAGCCCTGGGTGGCAGGGCTCAAGGCCCCAGGCTTCAGTCCCATGCAGTTGGGCTTTGGCTTTCTGCCCCGGGCCCCAGCAAATCTAATGTTGGCCCTGCTTGGTGGACCCCCTGAAACCTGCTTGCAGCCCCCCAGGGGACCCCCGGACCCCTGGTTGAGGACCATTGCACTAGCATGCTCTGCTCCTTCTTCAACGGGGCCAGGCTGTGTGACTTTAGACGCAGCAGGAGCCTTCCTTCAGAAAGGGGAGGTTCCATCAGTTGAGGTTACAGGTCATTACAAGGGTGCCAGAGAAGGATGCTGGGCAGTGCCCTCTGTCCAGAGAGAGCCCAATGGAACACTACCTGGATACCTGCATGAGTGAGGGTTCAGGGCATAGTCCCACATGTGCAGAGAGCCTTCCCATGCTTGACCTCCTCAAAGGTTCTGATCTCCCCTGCTAGGGCAAACCTGGGGAGTCCTCTGCCCTGAAGCTGTACTATGTGGTTGCTGCTTTGACCAGTGCAATCAGGACTGAGTTTAACAACATCAGAGATAGCGTAATGCAGGGCCCAGCATGGCCCCATAGCATCTGCCCCTGTACGGACGGTTTACTTGCTGCTCCAGGTACTTAAGGTTGGAAGTGACCCATTCTCTGGTGTTTGTACTGAGCTGGGATGGCTCCAGGAGCTGGTGCTCCCAAGGGTCACTGGCTGCGGGAAAGGTGACTGGGTGCTGTAGCAGTGGGAGATGGGTGTGTATGGATGGGTGTTTGCATGGGCCTGGGCTGGTGCAGGCTCCGCATCTTCTGCTGCCCGTGCTTGTGTGTCTGAGTCTGCCACCTTCTTCCACAGGCGGATGTGCCCTCCAGCTGAGGTTGTTAAAGCAGGTAGCTGCCATGGCCATTCTTTCCAGAGGGGGCAGAGGGCCAGCTCTACTTGTGGTAGAAAGTTCCACTAAGCATTAGGAGTGGAGCAGTCAACCATGGTCCCTGTTCCCGAGCTTTCAGTTCTTTTAGGTTAATAGATTCCAAGGCCAGTGGGAACCATTGAGATCATCTGGTTGCACTTCCTGTATAGCACAGGCCAGAGACCTGCCCCACAATAATTACCAGAGCAGAGCTGCGAAAAAAGCATCCAATCTGGATTGAAAAATCGTCAGCAATGGAGAATCCACCATAACCCTTGGTGTTCCAGTGATTAATTACTCTCACCATTAAAAAATACACGCTGTATTTCTAGTCAAAATTTGTCTAACTTCAATTTCCAGCCATTGAATTGTGTTATGCCTTTCTCTGCTAGACTGAAGCACTCATTGTTAAATATTTGTTCCCCATGTAGCTACTTATATACTGTAATCATCACTGTAACCTTCACTTTGTTAAGATAAATAGATTTAGCTCTTTGAGTTTATCACTATGATGCAGGTTTTCTATTCCTTTAATCATTCTTTTGGCTCTTCTCTGAATCCTTTCTATTTATTAACATCCATCTTGAGTTGTGGACATGAGAACTGGACACGACATTTCCATCAATGCCAAATACAGAGATAAAATAACCTCTCTACTCCTACTTGAGATCCTCTGTTTATGAATCACAGAATCGCATTAGCCCTTTTGTCCACAGTGTCACACTGGGAGCTCATGTTCAGCTTATTATCCACCATGACCCCCACATCTTTTTCAAAGTCACTGCTTCCCAGGATAGAGTCCCCCATCTTGTAAGTATGGCCAACATTCCTTGTTCCTAGATTTACACATTTACATTTAGCTGTATTAAAAGATATATTGTTTGCTTGTGGCCGGTTTTCCTGGTGATCCAGATGGCTCTGTATATATCAGTGACCTGTCCTCTTCATTATTTAGCACTCCCTCAGTTTGTGTGTCATCTGCAAACTTGATCAGTTTGTTTAGGTCATTATTTAAAATGTTAAATAGCATGGGGCCAAGAACTGATTCCCGCAGAACCCCACTAGAAACACACCCACTTTTGTTGATGATTCCCTGTTTACAGTTAAATTTTGAGACCTACCAGTCAGCCAGTTTTTAATCCATTTAATGTGTGCCATTTTACGGGATCTGTTTTCCATAAACCCATGTTGATTTGCATTAATTACATCACCCTTCTATAGTTCTTTATTAATTGAGTCCTATATCAGCTGCTCCATTATCCTTCCCAAAGTCAGTGTCAGGCTGACAAAGGTCTATAATTACCTGGGTCATCCCATTCACCCTTTTTAAAAACTTGAACAACGTTAGCTTTTTTTCTGTTTTCTGGAACTTCCCCAATGCTCCAAGACTTATTGAAAATCAACATTATTGGTCCAGTGAGCGCCTCAGCCAGCTGTTTTAAAACTCTTGAATGCAGTTATCTGGATCTGTTGATTTAAAAATGTCTGACTGTAGTAGCTTCTGCATAACATCCTCCAGAGATACCTCTGGAATGGAAAGAGTGTTATCATGACCATAGGATGAGACTGTATCATTTGTTATTTCCCCACCAAATACAGAACATAAATATTTGTTGACTATTTCTGCCTTTTCTGCATTATTATTAATTCTCCCATTTCCATCTAGTAATGGACCAATACCATTGTCAGAATTCTTTTTGTTCCTAATATATTTTAAAAATGCCTTATTGTCCTTAACTCTGCTGGCCATAGATTTCTCCTTGTGTTCCCTATTCAGTTTTCTACAAATAGATACCCTTGGCCCCAGCCATAAAGAGCCTTGAGATTAGGACTGAGGCCTTGAATTTGACTCTCTGTTGTATGGGATGCTAACATAGGGATCAGAGGACTGGTGGGATATGCTCACGCTATCCTGTGTTGCTGAGACACTGCACTGCAGCATTCTCTACTAGTTGGAGTTTCCTAAGTGCTGATGCCTTCCTGCCAAAGTCTGTCACATTGCTGCAGTCCAGACCAGAGGTGACAAAGGAGTGTGTAACGAAGGCCAGGTCATCGTCTGCCAGGATGGCAGAGTCTCCTAGTCAAGTGGAGATAGTAGAAGGTGTTCCTCGCTGTTGCTGCTGCGTGAGAGCTCAGTGTTGGCAAGGATTCCAGGAGCCTCCTAAACTACAAACTGAATTGACCAGTTGTGGGTGTGTGTGTCTTCGTCCAAAGGAGACACTGCACCATGGCTGCAAACAACTTGAAGTGCTTTCTTCTGCCCAGCAGCATCACCTCTGTCTGGGTCAGCTTCAGCCAGCTGTTCTTCATGCATGAGTTGATCTTGTCCAGGCAATGGCCTGTCTGGGTGGTGGTGAGGAGGTCATATATGGTGAAGGATAGATAGAGCTGAGTCATCTGTATATTGATTATATGTGAATCCATGTCATCTGCCAGGTTCTACTATGGCTATATGTAGATGCTGAATAGAACTGGAGAGAGAACTTATCATTGTGGGACTCCACCACTGAGGGGTCTAGTGCTGGAAGTGCAGTGTCTCATCACTGTTCTTTGCATGACTTCAGTGATGTTAGTGCATTCCCCCAGGCCCACCACTTCTCCGGCAGGACAGCAGGGTTGGGACTGGACATATTGTGTTCCGAACTGAGCGGGGAGCATGAGGAGGCAATTCTGAGCCGTGATTCTCAGCTTAAGTCAGCCTGTAAATTGTGGGGAAGACACCAACTTTGGCCACAGGCCGCATGGGGAGCTACAGTGGCCAGAGGGAACGACTGAGGGGATTTGTCTGTAACTCCAGGGCCAGCGTTTGAATGGAGCCCTGGGCTTTGCAGTCTGGCTCCCAGGGCGCAGTTTGCAGCTTTCCCACCTGCCTTCATTGCAGAGCTGGGGCAATGGAAGGAAAGGCTGGACCTGGGTCGGTAGCAGCCCCTGCTATTCTCTCCATGGATCGAGGCTGCCTGCCCCCGCTCCCTTGCTTCTTCCAGTTCATTGTGTGTAGGAGAGGAAGGATGTTTCCAGCTTTTTCTCTTCTGCCTCAAAGAAGGGTCCTGGGGCGGGTTGGGGAGAGAGGCAAATTGTGCAAGCACTGGCTGGCTCCACGCAGGTCACTGGGCCTGTCTGTCTTGGGCTGGGAGCCCCTGAGGCCTCCCCCTCCCTTTCTCAATACAGACACAGAGGGAAGAGCTGCCAAGTTCTGGCAGCAATAGTGCAGCTCGTTCTTATGTCCCACAGGGAGCCCATGATCTCAGACTCTTATGAGCGAGAACATCAGGCACAGACTGGCCTGTGTTGTCAGGCGCAGCAATGTCCCGATCAGTGAAGGGTCCTCCACAAGAGGGAGCATGGCATAGTGGCTAAACATAGGGAAAGAATGGGTGTTCTCTGTTGCTGCTGCTGTCACTGGCCCCCTGTGGCTTCTTTCCCCCTGGGTAAAGGGTGAGAGCACCTCCCCCAGATGGAAGGTGCTGTGGAATTCAAAGTGTGACTCGGGCCATCCTTACCCATACACAAAGTACACAGTTGCGTAGGGCACCAGGAAATTTGGGGCACCAGCTCCACCCCTGCTCCGGCTCTTGCCAGGGCCCCAGCCCCGCCCCCACACCCCTGAGGACTCCAGAGGCGGTTGGCCTGCCCTCACTGGTGGCAGTAAGTAGAGCTACCCGGCCCCAGCCTGCTCCACTCCCCTGGCTCCCAGCCGCGCTGCCAGCGAATGCTGGGGGACAGTTTCCCCCTCCCCCCAAGCCTGGGAGCCAGGGGAGCAGAGCAGGCTGGGGCCAGGTCACTCCACTTCCTGCAGGAAGTGGCCAGCCCCCCAACTCCCGTGGAGGCCTGGGGCGGGGCCCCACACAGCCCCCACCCCCCCACCCCCCGTGGAGGCCTGGAGCAAGGCCCCACACAGCCCCCCCACTCCCACCCATGGAGGCCTGGGGGGGCTGCGTAGGGCACCAAAAGGGATAGCTCAGTGTTTTGAGGAGGGATAGCTCAGTGGTTTGAGCATTGGCCTGCTAAACCCAGGGTTGTGAGTTCAATCCTTGATGGGGCCATTTAGGGATCTGGGGCAAAAATTGGGGATTGGTCCTGCTTTGAGCAGGAGGTTGGACTAGATGACCTCCTGAGGTCCCTTCCAACCCTGAGATTCTATGATTCTAAAATAGCTAGGGACGGCCTTGAGTGTGACCATAACATTATTAGCTGGAAAAGCTGGATTAGAGATGCGTGATGGCGGCACAGAGGGTGTGCTGGGGGAGGATGAATTTCCCTAGGTGCAGGCGCTGGCCACAGTAGCTCAGATAAGGAATCCTCTCTGGAATCCTTAAAGGAGACCTGCAAAAGGGAAAGTACATGGGTTTAAGCTTTGATTTTGGCTTCTCTGTGATGGAGAACTCAAGGCAACGCTGGGTCAGGCCTTGTCTGTTTAGCTGGAGAAAAGGCAAGGCTCACAAGGCAAAGGGAGTGAATATAGGATGAATTGCAATGGGAAGTGATTTTTATTCAGACTGGTTTAACACCAATAAAACTGTAACACCTGGGAGCAAAGCTCTTTGTTAAAGCTTACACAAATAGGGGCTGAGAACTCACCCACTACATACATCCCAGGGCTGGTCTGCATAGGGAAGGTTTAGCAGTTCTGCCCAGATAATTAGAATCCCCTCCCAGAAATAGAATCTAAAATCGCTAAAGGCCCTTCTCATGCCGGAAGAAAAATGCCTACCAGCAGACCTAGTTCAGTGTAAAGTCACACCTTATCTTGTAGGAGCCAGGGCATCCTCCAGTAGAAAGGGAAGACAAAACTTAACAGTCCTGATATTTCTGAGGGGGGGAAAAACGAGCGGAAATATTTAAAAACCCTTTCTGACCTCCTGTCTTTCCTATTTTGTCAGACACAAAACCCTGGTGAAAGGGGCTGTCTGTATGCCAGTGGAAATGGAGCTTCTACCTTGCACTGTGAGAAAGGCAGCTGTGAGCATTAACAGAAAATGTGAACAAATTGTCCTCAGTGCCTCCAGGGAATAGCCCCATCTCCGTGTCCTAGCTGGCCCACCCTCGACGCTCCTTGAGAATAGTTGTCTAAATGTCCTGTCTTGGGGGGCTTGAAAGGCAGCTCCCTGGCCGGGGGGGGGGGGGGGGGTGTGTGTGTGTGGAACCTAGGCTTTTCTCCTTTCTAACCCTCCTGCTGATTGTCTCTCTCCCCCACTGTTGCAGGGCCTGTCTGCACACACAAGTCTCACTGGTTTAGCCACAGTCAAACTAGGTTTAAACTGATCTAGATTGTCCGCACATAACACTGCGCTGGCTTGGCTAACTCAGTGCAACATCACCCCTGTAGTTAAACTGGTGCCCTTTGGTGTGTAGAGCGAGCCACAGCATCATCTTAATGCAGCACATGAATGCAAGTGGCAACATGCTGTGCTAGCAAAGCAGAGGCAAAGATGCTTCAGTAGGTTTCCTACATTATTTTTTCCACTGGCTTCTCCAGCTTCTCTTTTGGCCCGGAGCATGCACATGGGTGTAGGGAGGCAGCGTCTGTGTCTGAATTGCAAGTGTGTGAGACAAGTGGTAGATTCCCCTGCTGTGGGAGCTGGAACCACTGTTGGGCTCTACTGTTGGTTCATCCACCCTTTGGCTTCTCTGAATGGGAACCTGGAGTATCTACCTGCTGAGTGCACATGGCTCGAGTGCCAGCCACCTGCATGCTGCCCACGCAAAGCCTGTTTGTTTTGTCTAAAAGCAACACCCCAGGAAGAAAGGGCAAAAATTATGCTTTAATTTAATTGCATTGAATGAGGCTGTGTGGGCTCCTTGCCAATAGAGGCTAACATTTTTGCTAAAATCTGTAATTGCCTATGAGAACTGCAAGGGTGTGGTGAGCACACAACATCGGCTCTTGCCACGCCTGGCCCTGCAAGTATTAGAAGATCCGAAAATCTGCTGGCACTAGTGCTTTCTCTCATGGGCTGGGGGTTGTGACCAGCCAGGTTCTGTTGCAGGGTTTGGCTAGAGGGGTAATCCAGCTCCCTCGGCACGGGAGCGCACAGGATCTCTGCACAATCAATGGAGAACTACTCCCAGACAGAGGGGAACTGGCAGACTCAGTGTAAGGAATGGAATCTGAGCCTTTCACCTCTAGGGCTTCAGTTTTAAGATGGCCCTAGGTGGGGGAACTGACTGGTTTACAGGAGCCAGGGGCTGGGATCCTGAATCTTTTACCTTTAGGGTACTAGTTCCAATCCACCTCAGCTCAACAGTGCTGGAAAGAAGTTGCTTACTGGATGTTTGAGTTCAGCGTGAAATGAGTTTGGGGGTCACAGTCCAGTTCCTGGTGGGACAGGTCTGCATATTGCACCTAGCACTACTTGTGGGCATGGGCATTGTCAACAGAGGATGCAATTGCAGATGAGCCAGTGGAGATTGTCACACCTCTCTCAGCACTAGAGATTTTCCCTCAAGCCAGCAAGCCCACCCCCGCCCTTGCCCTACTGCTGCTGCCCCTGGCTTATGGAAGAGCAGAGGTTTCTATTCTTCGGGGCTGTCATTCTCCCACTTTGAAGATCATTAGAATCGACAGCATTCTTTGGAGGGGAGGGGTTAGGGAAGGTGGAGAAATTGTCTTAAATACAGTAACCAACACTCAGAACTCCTCTCCCCAGAATGTCTGACCTGGGACCTGAATTAACATGGAATGGGTCCAGTTGGGGCCGCTGCAGACTGTATAAGGAGCTACACACTATGAAGACGGTCAGCATAAAGGGGATAGGTTGCTCAGAAAGACTGTCATAGAATCATAGAATATTTGGGTTGGAAGAGACCTCAGAAGGTCCTCTAGTCCAACCCCCTGCTCAAAGCAGGACCAACCCCAACTAAATAATCCCAGCCAAGGCTTTGTCAAGCTGGGCCTTAAAAACGTAAGGGTGGAGATTCCACCACCTTCCTAGGTAACCCATTCCAGTGCTTTACCACCCTCCTAGAGAAATAGTGTTTCCTAATATCCAACCTGGACCTCCCCCACTGTAACTTGAGACCATTGCTTCTTGTTCTGTCATCTGCCGCCACTGAGAACAGCCGAGCTCCATCCTCTTTGGAACCCCCCTTCAGGTAGTTGAAGGCTGCTATCAAATCCCCCCTCATTCTTCCCTTCTTCAGACTAAATAAACCCAGTTCCCTCAGCCTCTCCTTGTAACATATGTGCCCCAGCCCCCTAATCATGTTTGTTGCCCTCCACTGGACTCTCTCCAATTTGTCCACATCCCTTCTGTAGTGGGAGGCCCAAAATTGGATGCAATAATCCAGGTGCTGAATAATCACTTCCCTTGATCTGCTGGCAGTGCTCCTACTAATACAGCCCAATATGCTGTGGGCCTTCTTGGCAACGAGGGCACACTGCTGACTCATATCCAACTTCTCGTCCACTGTAATTCCCAGGTCCTTTTCTGCAGAACTGCTGCTACCAGTCAGTCCGCAGCCTGTAGCGGTGCATGGGATTCTTCCTTCCTAAGTACAGGACTCTGCACTTGTCCTTGTTGAACCTCATCAGATTTCTTTTGGCCCAATCCTCCAATTTGTCTAGGTCACTCTGGACCCTATGCCTACCCTCCAGCATGTCTACCTCTTCCCCCAGTTCAGTGTCATCTGTGAACTTTCTGAGGGTGCAATTAATCCCATCATCCAGATCATTGATAAAGATGTGGAACAAAACCGGCCCCAGGACTGACCCCTGGGGTATTCTGCTTGATACCGGCTGCCAGCTAGACATCGAGCCGTTGATCACTACCTGATCACTGTCCCCTGGCTGCGTGTCTGAGCAACATCACTGCACTACTCACTGTCTGCCTATCCATTTCAGACCTACTGGGAGCTGTGCGCAGTGTGGACTCAGGCCTTGTCTACACTACAAAGTTTTGTCGGCAAAAGTTATGCTGTTTTAAGTAAAGCGCTTTAATTAAAACCGCTATTACATGTCCAGACTAGCTCCTTGTGTCGGCAGTTCTTGCATTGACACAGTTCTTGCATTGACACAGAGGGCAGAGCACTGTGGGTAGCTATCCCACTGTGCAACTGGCTGCAGGGTGCTTTGGGAAGGGTTTGCAGTGCCTCATGGGACAGGTACAGCATCACCTGATGCAGTTTTCTCAGTCGCATCTTCCAGGGGCATTCTAGTAGATTGTCAGCTGCTTTTTCAACTGAAGTGTGTGGCGGGGGGGGGGGGGGGGGGGGAGGGGGGCTGCCAGGTGGTTGTTGATACATACCTTTAGAGCAGAGGTCGGCAACCTTTGAGAAGTGGTGTGCCAAGTCTTCATTAATTTAAGGTTTGGCATTCCAGTAATATATTTTACATTTACAGGGGCCAGCGGATGGAACCCCAGACTGGCAGCGGGCTGAGTGGGGCTGGCGGCTGGGACCCCAGACTGGCAGCGGTTGAGCCGCTCAGCCCACTGCCGGTCTGGGGTTCCATCCGCCAGCTTCTGCCAGCCGGGGTCCCGGCCGCAAGTCCCGCTCAGCCCGCTGCCTGCCCGGGGTTCCGATCATCCAAGCAGGCAGTGGGCTGAGTGGGGCCGGCGGCCGAGACCCTGGCTGGCAGCAGAGTGCCGCCAAAAATCAGCTCGCGTGCCGCCGGTTGCTGACCCCAGTTTTAGAGGGAAAGGAGAGTGGTGTGTCTGGGGCAGAGGAGACAGCAGGCTGACGGACCTATCCTGCTGCAGGGAGAGATGGACCCCCTGCCCCAATGGGCCCTGGCTCTGCTCAGCACAGCAGCTTTCCCCAAGCACAAGTAGCCTGCTCTGCCTGCCTGCCTATGGTTCTGTGATTCCCTCGGAGAGCGACATCCTGAGCAGCCCTGGGAGCTCTCCGTGCTGAGGAATGTCAAAGCAGCCCAGTGGTTCCCTGCTCCCTGCAGCAGCAGCCTGCCTGTGTTCCTAGTGCAGGGCAGAACAGGAGCATACCACATGAATGATTTGCTCTTTGTTCCCCAAATGAGGCAGCAAGCTCAGCTGTCAGATACTTACCGGAGCTTTGAAAGGGGAGGGCTGCATACCTGCAGAGCAGCAGAGATCAAACCAGTGAGCAGAGCAGTCATGGGAAGCATTGTGGGATACTGGTGGAAGCCAAGTCTGTAGACAAAACAAACAGCAGTGTCTACACCGATGCTTTGTCCTTTAACTTTGCTGCAAAAAGCTTTATGGCTCTCCTTGAGGTGATTTTATTTTGTTGGCAAAACAGCAGAGTTTTGCCACCAAAAGTTGCTTTGCAGTTTGTACACCTCCCCTGTTTAGTTGGCAAAAGACAGCTTTTGCCAACAAAACTTTGTCATGTTGACAGGGCCTCAGCTGGCGGGGCACTCTCAATAGACGCCCCTCAGTCATACTGTTCCTGGCTGTCTGAGACTGGGCCCCTTCACCATTGTGGCACAATGTGAGACTCCTCCCTCCTCTTGCTCAGACCTTCGTGCTATAACAGTGGCTGCAGAATCGTCAGATAGAGGCACTGAGATGGACTCCACTGTGTAAAACCAGGGGGGGCTGGGAAGGCTGTTTCTATTTTTGGGTGGATATGATGCTATTCATATGCAAGGCCCTGGGCTGGGCTCGTTGATGGGCACAGGTAGATGATGGAGATGGACATGAGTGTCTGGTATAGTCCCAGTCTCCTTGAAGCATCACTGCCGTGTGTTGTGGAGTGTTTGCAGGTGTTCAGTAGGATTGGGTGGCCCCTCGGTGGTGTGGCTTTGTCTAACATTACGTCTCTAAGCAAGCCAGCTGGGACTCCGGGGTCAGTCCCCTGACCTTGTTACGACATGGCTAGAAAGCACAGTGTGGCTGGAACCCCATGACCATTCCAGCTGTGGATGAATCCTGCTGCCAGCAGATGGGAGACCACCACCCCAGTGACTTGACTAGAACACTGGTTCTCAACCAGGGGTAAGTGTACCCCTGGGGGCACACAAAGGTCTTGCGGGGGTACATCAAGTCATCTAGATATTTGCCTAGTTTTACACAGGCTACATAAAAAGTACTAGCAAAGTCAGTACAAACTAAAATTTCATACAGACAATGACTTGTTTATACTGCTCTATATACTGTACACTGAAATGTAAGTACCATATTTATATTTCAATTGATTTATTTTATAATTATATGGTAAAATGAGAAAGTCAGCTATTTTTCAGTACTAGTGTGTTGTGACACTTTTGTATTTTTATGTCTGATTTTGTAAGCAAGTAGGGAGCCCAGGCTGTGGCTCTGATGGCCTGTTATTTCTGGGAGCAGAATTCTGGTTAATTGTGGTTTTCTCGCATTGACACTGGGGGTCAGATCCTGTGAAAAGCTGTGAGTCCTCAAGTTCCAGTGAAACCCTATGAGCCTGACGCTCCACTGCACTTCTTTTTGGACAGGTTTCTTTCCTTTCTGGGTACAAGCTGTCAGTGGCTCTAGATAAGCTCCTTTTCTGTGGCTTCTCTGTCGCTGCTTGCTGGGCTGAACTACCTGGGGCTCTGCGGTATTGCCACATGGCAGCTCCCCGTGCTCACACGCACCCTGCCACATCCCTCTGTTCCTTCTCCAGGGTTGGTTTTGCTATTGGTCATACCTGTTCTGCTTTACTTACCTGCACCCCACTTTGTGTGTGGCTCCTGCAAGGGCCTGGCTCCAAAGCTCCCTCCCTGAAGATTACCTACATCCTCCTGGCTTCGCTCAGCCCCAGTGGGATCCAGCTGTGCATAGGGTTCTTGGCTCATCAGATACCCCTCCCAGTGCATTCAGAAGAATGAGATGCAACAGGGGCATGGGTTCTCGCAGGAAGACTGCAGGGGATGGCCTTCTGACTGTATCCTCCAGAAAAGCTGAGAATAGCACCCAAGAGTCCTGTCTCCCAACCGCTGCTGCCTGTTCTTTTGGTGTTCAACGATCCCTAGCTGCCTGCCGACTCTCCTTTCTCCTCGAAGTGATGGGCTGTGGAGTATCCACTTGCTTTCAAGGGCTCTTCCCCTTGCACAGAGCTGGCACTGCATGTGGGTCAGAGGCTCAGAATAGCCCCAAACACCCCATAATCATGCCTAATGAAGGAACTACTGCGATGCTGCATGGCTGCCCTGTGGTGGCAGCTTCCACAGACTGGAGGCCTGGCAGTTCCATGCCTGGGCTCAGACCTCCTCTGTACTGCGGATTGGTCCCAATTTCATTAATCTGTGGCCTGCAGCTAACATAGATGTGCAAGTGCAGACCATCAGGCAAAGCCGTGCATTACCCCAGCCGCCTCGCAAGGATCCAGACATAGGAGATGCTGTGTGACAAAGACCCACAAAGAGGGACACCAAAAAATTATTCATGCAGGAAACTCAAAATGCTATGGGCTTCCTTCCTTTGGCATAAATAGCTCTCTCACTCCAGCGCCAGACTCTGCGCTGGGTGTCAGTAATCAACACTAGCTCGGGGGCAACACTGAACTCAGACAGACTGTCTAACTTTGGGACTAACATGAGGGATTCCCTTTAAATGGGGAATATCAGAGAGGCACATGTCTGGGGGTTTAAGCCAGGATAAGCACCACCAGTGTAAGTCGCTGCTCTCCTTGAGGGTGGGAAATAGAAGCACATTGCAAGGTTGGAACCGTCAGATGCTAAGACCCACTTCCTGTGGGGGGCACAGCACCCACAGCCTTAGCTGTCCTGGGAGCCAGACAGCTTGGCCAAGGCTGGTCAGCACGGGGAGCCTTGTGCATTTGAAGGGTTTCAGATTGAGAGAAGAGA
Organism: Caretta caretta; assembly: GCF_965140235.1. Classification (NCBI taxonomy): domain Eukaryota; kingdom Metazoa; phylum Chordata; order Testudines; family Cheloniidae; genus Caretta; species Caretta caretta. The sequence continues at coordinate 11,845,275 of NC_134225.1, forward strand.
GGTGCACAGAGGGCATTGGCTGGCTCTGCTTGAAGTTATATGCTTGTTAGGGCCCAGTGTCTCAACAGTAAGACTCCAAAAGACACGATGATATTGTTCCTTATAGAGGGAGCCAAGAAGATGCAAGGGTGTCATCCTGATCCTGTTCACATAATTCCCATTCACTTCACTGTGATTGGGCCCCAGGGGAGTTATGGTCATGAGTACTACAGTGAAGCTGCTAAACTGAGGATGATCGGTTCCAGCCTGGTGCAGAGTCTGCACGGGGTGGAATTTGTCTGGTTAATGTAAGATAGTGAGGAGTCCATTGGCACCTTAAAGACTAACAGATTTATTTGGGCATAAGCTTTCGTGGGTAAAAAACCCACTTCTTCAGATGCATGGAGTGAAAATTACAGATGCTGGCCTGTATTTATGTATTTATGTATATCTGTATTTATGCCTGCATCTGTAATTTTCACACCATGCATCTGAAGAAGTGGGTTTTTTACCCACGAAAGCTTATGCCCAAATACATTTGTTAGTCTTTAAGGTGCCACTGGACTCCTCGTTGTTTTTGTGGATACAGACTAACATGGCTACCCCTCTGATACTTGTAAGATAGTGGGGACTTTTAGGTAAAGGTTGTCCAAATATGAAACAATAGCAATGGTGCTGGCTGGCCAGGGCAGCAGCAGCAGTGCCGGGCGGCTGGGGCCATGGTGACAGTGCTGGGCGAGCCAGGACACAGGTGGAACTCAAGACATATTTGGTAATAATAGTAACGAATAAGAAGTTGAGCCAGGCCCTTCTGTGGCTTCACTCTGCACTGCAGATCCTGTAACAAATAGTGTTGGAAGTCCTGCATGGCTGCCTATTGCAACCTACCTGCCTATCTAACTAACCCTAATCTGTGTTCCTGTAAAGTTGCCCATCACCCTGGTATCAGAGTGCCAGCTCACCGAGACATGCTGCAAATCTCAAAGGAGACTCAAAGTGTGCCTTTCTTTTCCTGGGAGGGTATTTCCTAGTGCTGGTGTTCAGTCCCTTCCTGTCTGCCCAGCTCCATTTCAGTACATTTTCCATGCTACTGTCAGCATTCTGCTATCTCTGCCTTCTGGCCCGGCGTTTGCACCCTTATGCACTGGAAGGGGTTCCTTTCCCACAACATTCATAAAGTCTGCTGTTAAAAGGCAGGTCCAGCCTGAGGAGTCACTCACAGCAAGTGGCATCATGGGACTCAATGAGTATTGTCTTTCAATAACTCCAGATCAAGTAAGGTGCCACTTTGAATCCTGTGCTCTTCCTGTGGGATCTGAGAGTCAAGCTGGGTTCTTGCTATATTGTGCTTGGTAATAAAGATATGCAGGCTGAATTATGACCTTGGTGACACAAGTGCAGCCAGTGGTGGCAAGTGGGTCTGTGTAGGTGTCACGGATGTAATTTAAACTTATCCTTGGAAATAGAGTCCAGCCCCGTCTGTCTGGACAGTTTTGGGACTTGCAGGGCAAATAGGAGCAAGAAGCTTTAGCATGTAAGTTGGAGTATGTAGCAGCGCATGCATAGTGCTCGGTGTGGTGACATAGTGTGTGAACAGTGTGGGATGAAGTGTGTGCTGGTGTGTGCGCAGCACTCTGTATGATGACACTTGGGATGGTGGGGGCAGAGTGTGTTCCGATGCATGCACAACCCTCTGCAGTGGCACCTAGAAGAGTTGCAGGCCAGAGCACAGCACAGTGTGAATGTGCTGACTGGCCCATTTACATTCCATCCAAACCGGTTTGGAATGTTCTCTTCCACTTATGCAAAGAGTTGTTAATTGAGGAGAGGCTCTTATTTTCCTTTGATCTTTGTTCTGTTTAACCTTGGCACTGGGGCTGCATCCTCCTGCACTGATGTAATCAATCTGGTGTCAGAACACACAGCATCCTGCATGGGGAAGGTGCTGTCTCCTTTCCCAGGAGCACTTGGCTGCATTTGGAAAGCTGCTGGAGCAGTTACAGGTCTATTTACTCTTCAAGCTAAAGGGCACACAGATCCCTGCAGGAAGCTTCTGCAGTGGCTGCTGCCATGGACTGTATGTATTTGGGAAGGCCCATTTGTGATTGTCACTCACACAGATGAAGTTTGATCCCCTGTTCTTGCTCTCTTATGGCAAGCTTCTCCTGTGCGGTAATACGTGAGTGGCATGGATTGCTTGCTCAGAGCAGTATTATACCCTTCTCTGCTCGGCAGTCAGGCAGCTGTAGTGCTGCCTGTCATGTCTGAGTTTTACCTCTACATCTCTGCTGGATAGATTCTCATGGCAGTAGAAGGCTTCAGTGAGGACTAGGGGCAGTGATGGCACAGCCCCAGACTGATACCCCTTCTCTAGACACTTGAATTTTGAGGAAGTAACTGATTTTTTAGTTAAGGGAAGTGCAGTAGAGCTAATATGTTTGGACTTCAGTAAAGCATTTGACACAGTATCATATGGGAAACTATTAGTTAAATTAGAGAATCAGTACAAGCATAGTAAGGTAGATATGGAGTCAGCCAACAGGGAGAAGGCAACAGTTTGTGCTGAAAGGTGAATTATCAAACTGGAGAGAAGTTACTAGTGACTTCCTCAAGGATCAGTCTTAGGACCAATTTCATTCAATATTTCTATTAATGACCTTGGCACAAAAGGTAAGAGTGTGCTAATGAAATTTGCTGATGTTGCAAGGTTGGGAGGCATCATCAATACAGAGGAGGATCAGAATATTATACCGGAAGATCTGGATGATCTTGAAGACTGGAGTGATAGAAATGGGATGAAATTCAGTAATACAAAGTACAAGGTCATTGAACTTAGGGTCTAATAATAAGAATTTCTGCTACAAGCTTGGGTCTCATCAGTTGGAAACAGAGGAAGAGAAAAACCTGGGTGTGTGGGTGGATCAGAGGATGACTATATGCCACCAGTGTGATACGGCTGTGAAAAAAACAAATGCGATCTTAGGATGGATCAGGCGAGACATTTCCAGTAGAGACAGAGAAGAATTAATGTCCTGTACAAGGTACTGGTAAGTCCTCATTTGGAACATTGGGTACAATTCTGGTCACCCATGTTCAAGAAAGATTCATTTAAACTGGAACAGATGCACAGAAGAGCTACTAGGCTGATCAGGGGAATGGAGGGCCTGTCTTATGGGAGGAGACTGGAAGAGCATGGCTTGTTTAACCTTACAAAAAGGAAGCTGAGAGGAGATCTGATTGTTCTCTGAAAATTCATTTGGGGATAAATACCATGGAGGGTGAAGAGCTATTTAAGCTAAAGGACAATGTTGTCACAAGAAGAAATGGACATAAATTGGCCATGAACAAATTCAGGCTTGAATTAGAAGTTTTCTAATCATCAGAGAGATGAGATTCTGGAACAGCCTCCCCATAGTAGTTGAGGGGGCAAATAACTTAAGAGGGATCTGGACACATTTGTGTGACGGGGTTGCTTGTGATGGTGGAGGGCAGGCTCAGCAGCCCTGAGAGTCGCTTCTGCTTTATATCTCATGTTCCTCAAGCTCATGCTTCATGTTTCAACCAGCCACCAGCAGGGGTTGGGAAGGGATTATTTCCCCCCAGTGTATTCTGGGAGGGTTTTTTTTATGTTCTTCCTCTAAAGCACCAGGGTTGTGCACAGATGGAGATGGGACACTGGGCAGGGAGGGCTAAGGCTCTGAGATAGCATCAAGCACTCTCTCAGGTGCTTGGCTGGCTGGTTCTTCATCACATGCTCAGGGTCTAACTGATCATCATGTGTGGAGTCGGGGAGGAGTTTCCCCCTTGGTCAGATTGGCAGGGACCTTGGGGTTTTTTTCACCTTCCTCTGCATTGTGTGGGTGTGGGTCACTGGCAAGGATTACCTCTGTATATCTCACTTAATCATTCCCCTGCCACTGCAGGGGCCTCTGGCACTGGTGCACCTCAGTCCCTCCTATTCTCGGCCTGTGGCACATAACAGTCTAATCTCCTGAGGGTCTCATTTGGTTGTTGGGATTAGTATGTGGGTGCTGGGTGATGCTGGTGGCCTGTTGCATGCAGAGGTCAGACTAAATGAGCTGGTGACGTGGTCCCTTCTGGCCTTAACCTCTATGACATTGTGACGCTCCAGTTAAGTGTGCAGCTGCTGCCTGCAGGAAGAGGCTCTGGGCCAGTGCTCTGGAGAGCAGCAGTCACCATCTCAGTTCATTAACAGGGACCGTTGAGGGGGAGGTAAGGCTGCATGGTGCTGCCTCTGCCCTTCCAGATTGCAGATGGTGGCATCTAAAAATGAGAGCCTCTGAGATCCACAAAACACCAACACAAGACAACCAGGAAAGTTTGACATCACACTCAACCCAGCTTTACCTCTGCCCCGTTACGGGTGGTCAGAGGCACTGCGAACTTTGGAGAGCCCTGCCCATGCCTGCCAACACCTCCCATTTTCTCTGTGCCAACCACAGCTCCAGAGCTGCACACTAAATTGGCAGAACTAACATTGGGCTCAGGAATCTCTTGACCAAATGATCCAGATTTGTGCTCAAAAATCTCCCCCAGGATGTTGGTTGGCATACCAATTTTCAAGACTGTCCAGTTTGGCCAATGTACATGGCAATGGGGCATTGCTGGCACATGATGGCATATATCACATTGGTCGATGTACAGGTGAACAAGCCCCAGATGTTGTGGCTAATGTGGTTAGGTCCTGTGATGGTGTCCCTTGAATAGATATGTGGACAGAGTTGCAACCGGGGTTTGTAGCAGGGTTTGGTTCCTGGGTTGGTGTTTTTGTTGTGTGGTGTGTAGTTGCTGGTGAGTATTTGCTTCAGGTTGGGGGTACGTTGGCCAAACAATCTCTACGCAAAAGATTAAATGGACACAAATCTGACATCAGGAATCATAACATTCAAAAACCAGTAGGAGAACAATTCAATCTCTGTGATCACTCAATAACAGACCTCAAAGTGGCAATTCTTCAACAAAAAAACTTCAAAAACAGACTCCAACGTGAAGCTGCAGAACTGGAATTAATTTGCAAACTAGATACCATCAGATTAGGCCTGAATAAAGACTGGGAGTGGTTTGGTCATTACTAAACCTAAATTTAATTTCCCCAATACTAATTTCTCCCTGCTGTTACTCACACCTTCTTGTCAACTATCTGTAATGGGCTACTCTCTTACTACTTCAAAAGTTATTTTTCCTCCCTTGGTATCCTGCTGTTAATGGATTTATCTCATTAGACCAGCCTAACACTTTGTAAAGCACCCCCCATCCTTTCATGTATTTATACCTGCTCCTGTATCTTTTACTTCATACATCTGATGAAATGGGTTCTAGCCCATGAAAGCTTATGCCCAAATAAATTTGTTAGTCTCTAAGGTGCCACAAGGACACCTCTTTTTGTGTGTGCTGATACAGACTAACACGGCTACCACTGAAACCTGTCAGGATGGGTACTGTTATACCAATAAAATAAAAACCAGTAGGATCTTATTAAAGGGGATAAGGCAAAATGCCACGTTTATTGTGACTACAGAAAGAATCAGAGTAAGCAATCAGTTATAGCTATAACATCTCATTCACTCATACACACACACACACACACAAGTTCTGCAAAGTTGTTATAGTTACCATCCTAGGAGTTGCTCATGCCAAGTCACTGGCCAGGGGACACGAGGGGGGAACAGGGCGCATCCGATGCTCCTGGAGGTTGGTTTGCAGAATCAGACCCGAAGTCCTCAGTCTTTAGGGTCTGTCTTTATAGGGACCCATCCTCATGCAAGTCTATGGGGTTTTTCTCATCATGCTGTTTTCGTGATTGAAGTGATAATCAATCACTGTTCTCACTTTTGAGGTGATAATCAATCATGCAGATGGCACAGCAGTGACAAAATGACAGTATGCTGTTATCTTGTTCTTCGGTTCTTCGGCCCTCCTGTCCTTGGGGCAAGTATGCCCTCAGGGTTATCGGGCTATCTCGTCCACTGCTTTCTTCAGCCAGATGATCTTATTTTAAGGCTGGCACCTCAACCTTTAATCTTCCATTCCTCATTCAATCATACATACATACAATCACACTCCAACATGTATCCTGTCACATCTGCATTTTAATCACCTACCCATCCTTTAACATAACCATTCTAAAATCAGTGGGACATGGCAGACTTCAATATTGATCTCACTTATTATATCTAAAAGGAAACAAACAAGATAAGCATGCAAGAGTGGGGGGTTCACACATCTTATTCCAGAGTTCAGGAAAACAAAGTTGTACCAGCCATAAAGGACAGCTTGTTACTTTTAGAACAATCTCTTTGTCTCTGGATGTACTTCTACAATTAACACTGACCTTGTAAAACTGACAGGCAATTTCAATCAACACAGACTCAGCAGGGTGGCTGAGAAACATATTTCTTCCTAATGGTCAGGCCAAATTCTGGGGTCTGCTGTGGAGTCACTCTTTCTTACATTTCCCATATCAGAAATATACCAGTTATCAATCTAGTCCAACATAATAACTGCTGATGCCACATGCTTTTTTCAGGTGCACTTACCGTCTTGGGTGTTCTATGTGCATTTGTTGTCTCATCCACACACTCTCTTTGACCCAAAGTTATTGGGACAGTGAAGTCTGTAAGAGCTGCTGAGGCTTTTACTATTCTTTTTATTTTGGTGAGTGACGTGTGTCTTCATCTGGCACTGCAATGTTACAGTCTTGACAGAATTCTGCAACTTCTTTCCACATTTCATTCTAGCCTCTTTCACTTCTGCATTTCTCGAAGTGCACTTTCATTTTCTCTATGACAGAGGAAGCTTTTGCAAGCATGGTGTCGATGCCTTGAAATCCTTTGTGAGCGACATGAACAACTTTCATAATATGTTGAAAGCACTGAATTAAACTCCAGTCATGTGATGATAAAGGCCATTCTCTCCCACAGATCAACTTTCACCTTGTTCATTCAGATCTTTTAGACACCGCATGATGGCAGTGTATTGCGTTTTTACTGCAAACACATTTCTCCACTTACATGCCCAACACGTATTACTGGGCTGCATGATCTCTTGATGCTTAAGACCTAAAGCTGTCTTCATGTCGAGAAAACTCTGATGCTTGGTTGGCTCCGCAAAGACTGGATACAATTTCTCCAGTACATTTAGAAAGCTAACAGCACTATGACTTACTTTATGAGAACGAAGTTGAGTTTGTGTGTCATACAGTGTACATTCATTGCAAACGGATGGTCTTCTTTCATTTGCTGCTGAATCCCAGCTATGTATCCTGACCTCACAGAAATATCATCATAAGATTGAGCAACTATTGGCACATTCTGCAATCTACTCATCTCAAAGGTGTCTTTATGGCAGTATAAATGCCATTTCCCGCTGAAGCACCTGGCATTGGCCACTGGGCTTGATGGACCTTTGGTCTGACCCAGTATGGCCATTCTTATGACAATCAGTTGATGAGGCACGGGAACCTTTCTTTAATCTCTAGGTTTTCTTCATATCTGATACAAACTGAAAGTTGCTCTGTCTTAAAAGACCTGGCCTCATCTGCAATTACGCGGGGGGGGGGGAGAAAAAGTCTTATTCGTTGCCTGTACAATTTCTTTGCAAATCAAATCTGCACAAATTGGCAGCACTTAGGTTTAAAAGCCAGGGCTTGTATAATTAAAATAATTTGCTTATGTTTTATTGAAAGTTTTGTCATACTATGAAAAGAAATCACAAAATTCATGGAAATTCTCTTTCAGTTTAGATTCCTTTCCCACATTGTGCCCTCAAAACAGTAAGCCAAGTTTTGAAAGTAACTTGACAGTATCACACAGTACTTAGTAAGGTAGTCCCGGTTTCTCTCAATGGTACTTTTATGACTTGCCAGAAGCTTCACTACTATTGATCCAGTTTCTTCTCTATGGAAGCATTGCTACATTTCCATACATTTCACATGAACATAGGAAACAGCATGATTATACAATTTTTCAGAGATTTTCTTCCAATCCTGCACACTGTTTTTGATAAATGAATCGTCCACATAGCCTGTTTCAGAATGGAAGTGACAGTAGCGAAAGCAGAACACAGCATCTTGTTGAACAAAATATTCAACCCAAGGAATGTTGTTGTAATGGAAAACTGGAAAAGAACAGTTAAGTATCTCAAACATTCTCTTTGGAAAATCAGGCAAATGTGGTTGATTAGGCCCGTTTCTTTTTCCTCCGAGATCTATAGGAGCAGTTATGCTTCTCACCTCATCTTCAGTCGTATATGTGCTTAGAGAACCCATACTCACTGCACCCAAAGATTCAAGATCCTCTTGCTGTACTTACGATGAGAAGGAGTCCAGAGCCAAGGCAGGTGGAGGCAGGGCCTGGCCTGGAAGTGTTGTAATATCCTGCAGTGAATCAGCCACTGACAGTTCCACAGTTGCTTTCACAAAAGACTTCCGAATATCCATTTTAGCTTTTCTTGGTTTTAGATAGGTCCATCAAATTATTTTACTTAAGTAAAAACTTTAAAAGCTTAATTTCAGTATTTTATATCAGTGTTCACTCACATGTAAGCAAATTGGAAATAGTTAAGTCTAAGGATGCAGGGAGGGAACTGTACTGAGCCTACAATCCAGCTGTGTGTGGGAGTGAGATATGAGCTTGGTGCCTAGAGCCAGCGGTGTACTGTGAGGGGTGGGGGTGGAGGGGAAGGAGGGCAGGAGCCAGCTGTGCAGGAGAGGGTAGAGGGACAGATATTGGGCATGGAGGGCTAGAACAAAATGTGTGCTGGGGGAGGGGGCAGGAGCCAGCTGTGCTTGGGAGGTGGGGAACAGATGCTGGGCACTGAGGGCTAGAGTCAGCTGTGTGCAGCAAAGTGTGAGCAGGAGCAGGGGAGGCGAGTGGGTGAGAGGCGCTGTGGACACTGCTGAGAGCAGGTGCGAGCACTGTCCACTCTGCAGCTTGGTGAGGGTGCCCAGCGCCCCATGGCAAAGTGCCCTGCCCACCCAGGGGAAGCTCTGTGGTGGTTTTGCTGAGCCCAGGCCTGTGTGAGGAGGGGAGAAGTTGGCGGTGAGTCTCATACAGCAGCCAGCCCCCAGCCTTTGCCCTGGGGAGGAGTCAGGTGTCTCCAGCAGATAGAAACCCTGGGAGAAATCTGGGTGGGGTGTGTGTGTGTGTCACGCATCACCTCTGAGTTGCGTATTGTTGCATCAATTTCTGCAAATACTGCAATACCTGCTGTGAGGGGTGGAAATCAGAGAGCCAGTTGGGTTCCAGTTGGCTTTGCCCTTCACATTAGGAATCGCGGGTGCGTAGAAATTTTTTTTTTTTAATCTGAATTGTAAACTACTGGAAAAAAATAAATGTATACAGTTTGGGGGGCAACACCCTTACATACCCTCCATCTGTGTTTGGCAGCTCAATTCTCCAGACATTCTTTTTGCAGGGAGCATGCTCCATCCCTACAGAGCGACTAAGCATGCTCCATCCCTACAGAGCGACTAAGCGTGCTCCATCCCTACAGAGCGACTAAGCGTGCTCCATCCTGGGACTACAGCAGCTCTGCAGGACTTTCCCTGCAATTGTTCTTCAGAGCTGCTGCAAGCTGCTGTGATGACAGGCACAGGAACTGAGAGCTGGGAGGCTGCCTCTCCTGTGCTCCCCTGCTGGCACCCAGGCAATGAGGAGGGGAAGGAGGAAGCTGTTTACTTACTTAAAGTGTGTGTCTCATCCCTCCTCTAGTGACTGGTCCACATAGAAGATAATAGCCTACTACTGCTATCAGTTACTCTGTTAGTTCAAGTGGCAGAGGTCTGTACTGTGGAGCTGAAGGCCCCAATCCTGCTGATGATGGAATTCCTGTATTTTTCAATTTGCTTTTAAAAAAAACCCCATAGGAAATGAGGCAGGAATTCAGTGGGGAACAAAAGTCTGTGATCATGTAATTAAAAACATTATCAACATGCAGAAGCTCAAAGTGGCCACTTTAAAGTTGTGAGGGAGCTGTGGCTCTTCTAGCATTTCTCATTTTTAAGTGCTTGACTTTGCAATCTTGCTGTTCCTTTAGCATGGCTTTTTTGTATATTTTATTTATAAACATTTTTAATATGAGCAAAATCCCTCGGGTTAAGTTTTGTTAGCTCTGCATGGTTCTAAAGAAGATACTTTCCTTTTATAACAGAATAAAAAAGGGGGATTTTTTTAAAATCACACAGAAGGTAACCAAGATATGCTGAAGAACGAGTTGGGAAGGCAATTTTAAGTGATTGAAAAATTTCTTTGGCGCACGTTTGCTGGCATAATTCCACACTGAGCCTGATGGGTCCAGGGTTGCTGTTGGGATAATGGGCATGTGAGAGATAACAAATGTCTCATTAAAACATCCGCAGCAAAATTCAGCCCTGCAAAAAAACCAACCTGACTTACGCCATGTCTACACTAGTCAGCTTACAGTGGCATAGCTGTGCCAGTGCAGCGGTGCCTCTGTAAGATCACTTCTGTAACTGCTGTATGCTGACGGGAGAGAGCTCTCCCGTTGACATAATAAAACCACCTGAACAAGCGGTGGTAGCTATATTGGCGGGAGAAGCTCTCCCATCGACATAGCCCTGTGCACACTGCCACTTATGCCGCCAAAATTTATGTTGCTTTATAAATTTTGCTTTATAAATTTATGTTGCTACATAAATTTTGCCAACATAAGTAGTAGTGTAGACTTGGCCCAGATATCAGAAATGGGGGAAGATCAGGGGCTGTGGAGAAAACTGCAGCTCCTGTGATTTTTAGGGTCTTTTTGTAATTTTTGCTGCATTCTTTAACATTCTGCAAATTAAGATTTCTTGGTGTCTTCCCCCCATCACAACAATAAAGCTTTTGCACTGTCAACAGCTGAGTTGCTACTGTGCTAGGTTTCAGATAAATCAGAAAATGCAAAAGCAAAGGTTTCTGCAGGTCTTGCTTTGGGCATCTGACCCTCCATGGGGATGGTGTGGTGTCCATTGTGTTAGCTGAACAGCCCTGTGATAAACTACACTTTAACAACAAAAACAGGGTTAGAAAATGTTCTGTAGATGCACAGAGATTGAAACTGAAAGACATCACATTTAAAACTGCTAATGGAATCACAGAACACAATTAGGCTGTGAAATGCTATGCCACCAGTTCTCATTGAGGGTCTGAGCTGGGAGTTAAGAAAAAATTGTCCCAAAAGGCAGGATATGGCCTCTCTAGCACCTTTACTGAGGCTGCTGGTGCTGGGGACAGGACACAGGCTCGAAGGCCTGGTTGGAGCAGGCTAGCTGGCGGTACTTGCGTTTCTATGCTGCACGAACCTGAACTTTCCTGCTTTTGATTTGATTCTAACACAGTTTTAACATTTGCTTTGCATTGAGCGTCCCTGTCTCGCTCCTTTCTCCCCACGCCATCTCTTGCCTATACTGAGCTCTCTGGCTGTGGCTAGGCTTTGCCCAGGGTCAGTTGTCTTCATGCTCAGTAATGCTGTAGAGGCCTGACTCAGATAGAAGAGTCCCTTTCCCCACCCCCTGGGCACCACTAGTTTCCTCACTGTGATCAAGGCACCAGTTCTCTGCAACCACTTCCCAGGCCCTCTCCTCTCCTCTGCTCCCCTCCCCTCCGGCAAGCAAAGAACGGACTGTCTGCTGCTGTTTTCTCCATGCAGTGCCAGGCTGAGGGATAGGTCAGGCCCCGGAGAGAGTGAGCAAGCTGGAAAATGTTTGTAAGCCACTTTGTGTCGTTGAGCACAGAGTCTGCATTCTTGCCAGTGCCGCCAAAGGGCTTTCCCAGGGAAGGCCAGGGAGCGAGTCAGCACTGACACTGCTTGGGCAGTGGATGCTGTGTTGCAACCTTCCCTCCACACTGAAGCTGGGTCTGAGTGCAGAGGGCTGGAGTGGCTGCTCCCTGGCTGCAGGGAGTTACATGGAGTTGGTTCTGCTCCCTAGGGAAATACAATATCCATCTTCTCTCTGAAGGAGAACATCTGAGTAGTCTGGGGGCATAAACTGATCCTCCTCTGATCCCTCACTGTCCTGATGACTTCAGTTATAGATTGTTATTTACTATCTCCATTGTACAGACCAGGGAAACTGAGGCACCGAGTGACAGTGGCTTTTCCAGGCACATACAACAAGTCTGGGGGAGAGATGGGTCTGGGCCCCAGGTCTCCTGAGGTCTGGTCTAGTCCCATAACCGAAAGCTCATCCTCCTTCACTGCTAGACCCCCCCCGGAGAGCAGATGAAGGGGATGATTTGATTCTCTACCAGCCCAGGCCTCTGCTTTCCATTGGGACGCTCATGGCTAGAGCAGGGCAAGTCATCCAGGAACAGTTTATTCAGGGGATGTGGCCTATTCTGAGATTTGAGGATGATCTGCACCCAGAGCTGGATGTGCTCCTTGGTCAGCCATACCCTCTGGATGTCAGTGGAGCTCAGGCTTCAAGATGCTAACAGGCAGTTTGCTTTGAGTTTCACCATCCATCCTGCAGTGAGCAATTGGAAGATTGGGCCAAAAGAAATCTGATGAGGTTCAACAAGGATAAGTGCAGGGTCCTGCACTTAGGACAGAAGAACCCAATGCACCGTTACAGACTAGGGACCGAATGGCTAGGCAGCAGTTCTGTGGAAAAGGACCTAGGGGTGACAGTGGACGAGAAGCTGGATATGAGTCAGCAGTGTGCCCTTGTTGCCAAGAAAGCCAATGGCATTTTGGGTTGTATAAGTAGGGGCATAGTGAGCAGATCGAGGGATGTGATCGTTCCCCTCTATTCAACATTGGTGAGGCCTCATTTGGAGTACTGTGTCCAGTTTTGGGCCCCACACTACAAGAAAGATGTGGATAAATTGGAGAGAGTCCAGCGAAGGGCAACAAAAATGATTAGGGGTCTGGAACACATGACTTATGAGGAGAGGCTGAGGGAACTGGGATTGTTTAGTCTGCAGAAGAGAAGAATGAGAGGGGATTTGATAGCTGCTTTCAACTACCTGAGAGGTGGTTCCAAAGAGGATGGTTCTAGACTATTCTCAGTGGTAGAAGAGGACAGGACAAGGAGTAATGGTCTCAAGTTGCCGTGGGGGAGGTTTAGGTTGGATATTAGGAAAAACTTTTTCACTAGGAGGGTGGTGAAACACTGGAATGCGTTACCTAGGGAGGTGGTAGAATCTCCTTCCTTAGAAGTTTTTAAGGTCAGGCTTGACAAAGCCCTGGCTGGGATGATTTAGTTGGGGATTGGTCCTGCTTTGAGCAGGTGGTTGGACTAGATGACCTCCTGAGGTCCCTTCCAACCCTGATATTCTATGATTCTATGATTCAGTCACCCAAGTAATGTGGTAATGTTCTGCTCCTTGATTGGGTGGTGGCTACTGAAGCATTTGCAGTGTGACTAGCTGTGTGAACACAGACTGGCATAAGTGCCCCCCACCCCCCACACCCTATGAATGTTCTTAAGAACTAAAATTCATTGGTGGGAATGTTGTCGGAAAGCAAACAAAGAGGGAGGTGCTGTTCCTGGCCTGGCAGCCTCCCTGCCCCAGTGCTCTCATAGCTGGATGCACTCTGCTTTCATAAGAACAGCAGACATTTTACTTGCCCCATGCGGCTGGGTGAGTTGAATGGACTTCATGGCCCCAGGACGTGCTGGTGCATTCTGTGGGGCCTGTCCAACCCTCAGAGCAGCTGCGACTTTATTCTGTTCGCCATGGATTTCCTGTGTGTTTTCTGCCTCAGTGAAGCCTAGATGGATGTGAGATCCTTCTGGGCTTGCTCTCTGTTACACGGCAGCCTGTGCCGAGGGCCCGGCAAAGCCTAATGACCTTGGGCCAGCAGACCCAGGGTGCAGGAACACCTTAACTCAGCATCAGCAGGCCAGGCCTGGGTTTGAGGAGATGAGGGGTTGCCTGGTGCAGCCTCTTTGGAGCATTGCAGACCCCAGCAGGACAGGAGCAGCCTTGATGCTATTTCTGGAGATGCTCCTTTCCCAGGGGAGGGAGGGAGGGAGTCACTTGTGCACACAAGGGTCTGTCCATTGAATCCTGTGGGAGCATCCGGTGGGGGTCGGGGAAGGGAAGTTATTTACTGTTGCTTTTGGTAGGGGACCCAGGGTTAAACCCCAAATCAATTCAAACTGCAGCAAGAGTCACAACTGAAATAAACAGCTTCCTGTGCTGGAAGGGCCCATGTGGGAAACCAGCGCTGGCAAGCCACTGAGACAGAGGCATGGGTCCAGAAGATCACAGAGACATTGGCTCTGGTATGGGAGGCCTGGTGTCCTTCCTAGCTCTCCCCCTGACTGGCCAGTGAGCTCTGGGCAGTCCTGCCCCGACCCAGCATGGGGTGGAGGGTGGGACGTGGGGCAAGGCAACCCCTTGTTTGTTAAATACTTTCAGACATGGCTGACAAGTGCTCCCTCCAGCCCCTGCGTCCCTGCTGTTTATGCCACACTGTTGGCCATTTCCCTTTACTTTGAAGGCTGCTGTCTCGGGCATCTCCTCCTCTGCCCACTGTGCTGTCTGCAGCCAGCTGAGGCAGCCTTGGCCGCCGAGTCCCTAGCCACAGTGGAGCTCTCAAGATGCAGCACTGACTAATGGTCTCAGACCTGCCTTTGTGCAGAAGGGCTCATTGAAGGGGAGTTGCTGTGCTAAGCCTACATGCCCTGTGTAGAGGTGCCCATTGTAGCTGCACAGAGTCACACATACGTGGAGGGGGAGCAGGTCCATTTGTCCATTTTCTCTCTGCTGCCTGAGCCCTGTTATATGCCAGTTACTGCTATTCTCCCTGTGACTCCTTGGGCTGGGACCCAGCTTTGCACTCAGTTGAGAGTTTGGAGCCAGCTTCTCCACTGCCTGGTCGTCCTGGGAATCAGGAGCAGAACCCTGCGGCTGTGGCTGGCAGAAGCTCCAGGAGGGGAGATGACTGGCAAAGGCTCCTGCAGGGTTAACACACACCAAGAGAGACCAGCGGCTGGAGAGACTTTGCAAAGAGAACAGTCCTGCTGTCTAAGGCCTGGCCCAGCCCAGTAACCACTTAGCAGCGGCGCCCTCCCCTGTAAACAGTGCCTCTTGGCTGCATGGACAAGGCCTTTTTCCTGGCTCAGGGCAAGCAGGGAAGGATAGCAGCTTGTTTGTCCGGATGCTCACATCTGGCCACTCGCCTGTCCCCGCCCCAGCTCACATCTGACCACTCGCCTATTCCTCCCCTCCCCCAACACACACATGCTCCCGCTGGTTTCAGAGTTTGTTTTTAATGTGATTAAAGCTAATGAAAAAAGATTCATAAATATCCTGCAGATAAGCCTGCCCCTCCCCCAGATCTTCCTTTCATTGCCCATCCCCATCACCGTACAAGGCATATGCCTGTTCCCATCACACCACAGGGTGTAAGTCCCTCCCACCCTCACCTCTGCCATCATCCAGCCCCGTCACAGAGTGGGGCATATGCCCTGTTCTGCCCCCTGCCATCTCCCCTCTCCATCACGAGGTGTATGTCCCTCTCCCAGATCCCCCCTGCCATAATGCAGCAACCTCCTATTGTAGAATACCCTACCTCAGCAGGAGAAATTAAAGTTGCAACCAGAAGACCAAAACTTTTAGATCCTAGCTAGATGGACTTTCAAGTGATCTCAGCAATCTGGCTTGGGCATTGGATCATTCCTGAAAATCATTCAGCTAAACACTGAAGGTCTAAGCTGCTAAAACACTCCGTTCTCCAGTCCCTAGCCTCCAGACATAGCGCAGATGTGGATGTGCTACGCCTGTGTTAGACCAGATCTTGCTGACACGGACCCAATCCCATCTCATTCGGCTGAAGAGTTCTCATTTCAGAGTGGTAAAGGTGTATAAGGCCACTGACTAGGCCTACCCCTAGGGGTGAAGGTAAAATGGAGCACTTACCGGTATACGGCTGTTCTTCCCCTCCCCTACCTCCCACCTCTCCCCCGGAAGGAGCGGGGCCTGGGGCAGGACTGGGGATCAGCATCCCCCAGCCAGTCCATCTGAGCTCCCTGGCCCACACCGCCCGGGGCTCCAGCGGCGATTTAAAGGGCCTGGGGCTCTGGCTGGTGCTGCCGCAACAGCAGGAGCCGGAGCCCCGGGCCCTTTTAAATTGCGGCCCCAGGGCAGCTACTTTTTTTGCCCCCGTGGCGGCCGGGGGGTGGACAAAAGGGGCAGCGACATTAAAGTGCAGAGGTACGGGCCGGTACTGGCAGCTACCTTTTACTGGTATGCTGTACCGGCCCGTACCGCCTTACTTTCACCCCTGCCTACCCCAAATATTCTTTCTAAGCTCTCACACTCTGCCATCAGTTTTGGAGATTTTTTGGAGGTAGCTCCTACTCGAGATGCAGAGAGTCAGATCAAAGTGGAGTTGATGTTTTGAACTGGGTCTTGCTCCAGGACCTTCACATCTTCCAGGGTCGAAAATGATGGGGTACTTTTCATTCTGCCAGGCGACCTCATCTGGACCATCAGCACAGGCTTCAAGCTGTAAGCAGTGTATTGAAAACCTTCCCAGATAGTCAACATCATCCAATCCGTATCAATGTTGGAGTAACCATACTTATTATAAAAAGAAAAGGAGTACTTGTGGCACCTTAGAGACTAACCACTTTATTTGAGCATAAGCTTTTGTGAGCTACAGCTCACTTCATTGGATGCAAAGCTTATGCTCAAATAAATTGGTTAGTCTCTAAGGTGCCACAAGTCCTCCTTTTCTTTTTGCGAATACAGACTAACATGGCTTCTACTCTGAAACCTGTCATACTTATTGTGAGTACCACGAACTACCCTCACTGGAACTATTGGAATGCAAACTGGCCCAGCTTTACACAGTTCACCGACCAGTACATAACTTGTATCCCACATGACGTCTCTATTGAAGAAGCTGACATGCTGTCCACAAAAGCCATTTACAAAGCAACCACCGAGTCCGTTCCAAGAGGTTGCAATGAGACTCTACATTCCTTGCCTAGATGTGGAGCGTGCAGAACTCGAGCAATATGAAGAGCATGGCAATCCAGCCATTGACACACGTGTTAAAAGCTTAAATGCTTCTAGATGAACAAAATGGGATGAGGCTGTCACTGAGCTAAACATGCCAAGATCCAGCCGCAAAGCTTGGGCACTAATCAGAAGACGTGGCGTGGCTCAAAAGCCTCCAGCACAGTACCATACCCAGTCTCTCCAAACAGTGCTACCCACCTGACACATGCTCTAAGGATAAGGAAAAAAGTTCGAAGTAGGGAGGCCATTCCTCTCGGTTCCAGCCAGACAGTCTTGATTTTGTATAGCCCTGTCTATGTCCAGGAGCAATTTAGAACTGGACATGGCTTTGTCTGGTGAAAATTGAGGAGGAGACTGTGGAGTTGGTGAACGCCATTTTTCAGAGTGCGCCGCCCCCAACCCCATGGTGTGACCTCACTGCATGCAAAGTTAAGCCAGCGGGAGTAGGGCTGGCACGGAGGGGGGCAGGCATGGCACAGGTGGGCCCATGCAGGCGAGGGCAGGGCAGCACCATCATGCAGCGTTCTGCAGATAGGGGTGGGCCCATGCTCCACAGCTGGGCCAGCTGCAGCAGCTGCCCTTCCCTCTCACTGGCTGCTTGAGACTGCAACCCAAGCAGCCAGGCAATACTTTGACAGGGCTAATGGTTGGTTAGACTGCTGCAGGGGGCCCAGGCTGGCTTGCACAGTAGCCTGTGAGGTGACAATACTCAAACTATGAGCTGATGAGGAGGGTCAGGAACTTTTGCAAAAGGTCAGATTTTAGAAACACCAGAGAGGAAAACACAGCCTGACATGGGGGCCCGGGAGAGGGAAGAATCAAAGACACCTCACAAGTTGATGGTCTGAGTGACTAACAGGAAGATGATAGTGTTTCAACAGTGAAGGAAAATGCAGGACAGGCTTGAGAGGAAAGGAGTTCCGTTTTTTATCATATTAAATTTAAGATGAAGGGAAGACAACCAGGAGGGGATGTCAAAGAGAGCGAGAGGGCAAGGCTGAAATACAAGGTTGAGTGAATGGAGACAAATCAGAATTAGGTAATATTGTGGATCAAGTTCTGGTGGCTGAGGGGTGGCTAATAGGCTGTTAGAACTGAAGCTTTCCTAAGACAAGGGCCTGATCCTGGAAGTAGACTCAGGCTCTAGCAGGAACACATGTCTGTCCCCGGTGGTCCACCAATAAACTTTGTGAGCAAAACAGTGACAGACAATGTAATTAAAGACTCTTATACCCAGACTCCATGCCAGAGTGCATGCTCTAAAAAAAACCCAGAGGAGAAACATAAGGCTTACAGCTGAATTCTGGTCTGGATAAGTACGTAACAATGAAACAGTCTCTCTGAAATGGTGCACTGGGGGCTGCTCTGAAAATAGTGGGAGAATCCCTTTCTAGCCAACTGCTGCACCTCATGTCAGCACTTGTGTGGCACCACTACTTCCGCAGCAAGGCAGAGCAATGGTGGAAGCAGCACCTTATGGAACGTGGCTGTATTTCAGAATAACCCGTGTAGAATATAGAATATCAGGGTTGGCAGGGACCTCAGAAGGTCATCTAGTCCAACCCCCTGCTCAAAGCAGGACCAACCCCAACTACATCATCCCAGCCAGGGCTTTGTCAAGCCGGGCCTTAAAAACCTCTAAGGATGGAGATTCCACCACCTCCCTAGGTAACCCATTCCAGTGCTTCACCACCCTCCTAGTGAAATAGTGTTTCCTAATAACCAACCTAAACCTCCCCCTCTGCAACTTGAGACCATTACTCCTTGTTCTGTCATCTGGTACCACTGAGAACAGTCTAGCTCCATCCTCTTTGGAACCCCCTTTCAGGTAGTTGAAAGCAGCTGTCAAATCTCCCCTCATTCTTCTCTTCTGCAGACTAAATAAGCCCAGGTCCCTCAGCCTCTCCTCATAAGTCATGTGCTCCAGCTCCCTAATAATTTTTGTTGCCCTCCACTGGACTCTTTCCAATTTTTCCACATCCTTCTTGTAGTGATCTGGAGGATGGTGTGGATTGCACCCTCAGCAACTTTGCAGATGACACTAATCTGGGAGGAGAGGTAGATATGCTGGAGGGTAGGGATAGGATACAGAGGGACCTAGACAACTTAGAGGATTGGGCCAAAAGAAATCTGATGAGGTTCAACAAGGACAAGTGCAGAGTCCTGCACTTAGGACAGAAGAATCCAATGCACCGCTACAGACTAGGGACCGAATGGCTTGTTCTGTTACTCCTTGTTCTGTCATCTGCTACCACTGAGAACAGTCTAGAGCCATCCTCTTTGGAACCCCCTTTCAGGTAGTTGAAAGCAGCTATCAAATCCCCCCTCATTCTTCTCTTCCGTAGACTAAACATCCCCAGTTCCCTCAGCCTCTCCTCATAAGTCATGTGTTCCAGTCCCCTAAACATTTTTGTTGCCCTCCACTGGACTCTTTCCAATTTTTCCACATCCTTCTTGTAGTGTGAGGCCCAAAACTGGACACAGTACTCCAGATGAGGCCTCACCAATGCCGAGTAGAGGGGAATGATCACGTCCCTCGATCTGTTGGCAGTGCCCCTACTTATACAGCCCAAAATGCCGTTAGCTTTCTTGGCAAGAAGGGCACACTGTTGACTCATATGCAGCTTCTCATCCACTGTAACCCCTAGGTCCTTTTCTGCAGAACTGCTGCCTAGCCACTCGGTCCCTAGTCTGTAGTGGTGCATGGGATTCTTCCGTCCTAAGTGAAGGACTCTGCACTTGTCCTTGTTGAACCTCATCAGATTTCTTTTGGCCCAATCCTCTAAGTTGTCTAGGTCCCTCTGTATCCTATCCCTACCTTCCAGTGTATCTACCTCTCCTCCCAGTTTAGTGTCATCTGCAAACTTGCTAGGGTGCAATCCACGCCATCCTCCAGATCGTTAATGAAGATATTGAACAAAACTGGCTCCAGGACCGACCCTTGGGGCACTCCACTTGATACCAGCTGCCAACTAGACATAGAGCCATTGACCACCACCCGTTGAACCCGACGATCTAGCCAGTTTTCTGTCCACCTTATAGTCCATTCTTCCAGCCCATACTTCTTTAACTTGCTGGCAAGAATATTGTGGGAGACCGTATCAAAAGCTTTGCTAAAGTCAAGGAATAATATGTCCACTGCTTTCCCCTCATCCACAGAGCCAGTTAACTCGTCATAGAAGGCAATTAGGTTAGTCAGGCATGACTTGCCCTAGTCAGGCATGACTTTCCCTTAAATGCATATTACTGAGGCCATTCAAACCAGCTGGAATGTGTGGCTCATGTTTTGATCATCTGAGTGTGCCCCACATGTAGCTTCTTCATTGCAGAAAAGAGTAGTAAAAGTAACACATCCAAAGGACTCAGGGATTCTAGGTTTGCTAACATCTTCTTTTCACTCAGAGCAGAGGGTCCGATTCAGATCTGGTGTTAGTGTGAAGCTAGTATTTTGCATACAAGCATCAAAAAGAAACTTCTTCAATGTGCCCTGCTGGGGCTCTTGGTATTGCCCTCTTTAGGTTCTTATGCTGTCCCCACCTCCCCAGCACAGTATGGGAACACCTGTCAGTCTTTCTGAATCCTGGGAAATCTCTGAATCTTTTTAAAATCTTGATCCCTGGTGGAAAATTAATAATCTCCATGATCAGGATGAATACACTGCTGCTTGTACAAGTAGCTTGTTCCCTTTTAGCTTGTTCCCTCAAACATGATTCACGATTCATGATCAATCCTCTGCTGTGGTCGATAAAGGCAACATTGTCTTGGAGTTTGTTGTGTTTCAGCACGGTGACTGTAAACAATGTAATTTAATCCCAAATGGCCAAAAGAATCTGAATTCATTGCTAAAAGAAGGAAAGGAGAGCGCCATGCATTCTGCAGCCTGAGTCGGTGGGATATAGATGTCATCAATCGTGGAAAAGAAGATTTGAATCAATGCATTTCTTCTGAAAAGCACAAACAGAACTCGCAGAGTACGGCTACTTCAACTAAGATAAAGAATTTCTTCAAAGCTAGTGTGTTGCCTTGTGACGATAATGCGACTGCTGCTGAACTTTGCAAATTGTTCCATGCTATTATGCATCACCATTCTTCCTGAAGCATCGACTGTAGCATAAAAGTTGATAAAACTGTTTACCGTGACTTGTCTGTGGCTAAAAACTTGACTTGAGGAAATACCATGGCTAAGGCACTGAGTGAGAACGTTTTAGCCCCATATTCAGTTCAGAAGCATTTATGATATATTAAGGCTAATGATCTATATTTCTCTTTGGCCACTGATGCTTCAAATAAGGGAGCAACAAAGTGTTTTCTATTAGTCTTAAGGTATTTCAGTTTTGAAAAAAAAGGGTTACATACTTTCTCTTGGCTTTTTACAATGATAGTCAGGAAACTCTTCTAGCCACTGCCACAGAAATATGTGGAAAACTCAAGACTTTTGACCTCAGTTTGGAGAAGCTGTCAGCATATGCAGCTGATAATGCCAGTGTAAATTATGGGATGTATAACAGCATTTACCAGAAACTGAAAAATGTCCAAGAGGACATTCTAGCAGCCCACTGCTTTGCACACATTCTTCATAACATAATAAAGTATGCAGCAGTTAAACTTGATATTGACGTAGAACATTTAATTCTAAAGGTTTATTCCCACTTCCACATTTCTGCCACTAGAACAGAACAATTAAAGGAGATTTGTGACATTGTTGAGGTGGAAGAGTGCGATCGGTTCAGACACGCTGTTACCAGGTGACTGTCTTTTTTGCCAGCAATCAATAGATTACTGAAGTGCTGGAAACCACGAACTCACTATTTCCAGAGTTTAGGAGAGTAAGAGTGTCCCAAAATAAGTTGGGAATGCTTTGGGGACAAGGGCATTGCCAATGAGGTAGTTGAAAGATATTTTCTCTTTCGGAGCTGTGCTCTGAAGCTATTCAAGGACTGTAATGAGGCTTTAGAAGCCACGTGCTTTAGTATTCTTTCAGTTACTGAACTCTTGAATGGATTGAATATGAAACTGGAGAGAAGGATTAGGAACAAGTTCTTTGGCTACACACTGAATTCTAAGCTTGAGGAGATTACTGAAAATATTGCTGGAAGGTGTAAAAAGGACTTCATGGCCTTTTAATGAAAGAGCAAAGAAGTATCTGCATGACAGGTATGACTTCTCTGAAGACAGCCTTCACAGCAAAGTGTACAATTTAGCTCTTGAAAAACGCATCAGCTTTGAAGAATTTTTGGAAGCTGTTCAGGCTTGCAGCATAAAAGAAATGGACATGGATGAGCTCTGTGAAGAAATTCTAAAAGTGGTAAACTCTTCTGTGTTAAAGGATTGCCTAACTAGCGAGGAGAGGCAACAGAACATTTTCACCAAGCACAGGGCAACTTCAAGAACTTTAAGAAGATCAGCTCCTACATCTTTTCAATACTGTGCAGCAATGCTCACATGGAGAGGAAAGGAGTACTTGTGGCACCTTAGAGACTAACCAATTTATTTGAGCATAAGCTTTCGTGAGCTACAGCTCACTTCATCGGATGCATTCGATGAAGTGAGCTGTAGCTCACGAAAGCTTATGCTTAAATAAATTGATTAGTCTCTAAGGTGCCACAAGTACTCCTTTTCTTTTTGCGAATACAGACTAACACGGCTGCTACTCTGAAACCTGTCACATGGAGAGGGTTTTCTCTCTGATGACCACAGCTGGGAGAAATAAAGGGAATCAGCTGGATGTAGAGAGCATGAAAGCAGAGCTCTAGATATGCATCAGTTTAACAGGGGAATGCAAAAATATGTACGCTGAGTTCCTCAAGAAGAAAGAACTTCTGAAAGAGGCCCAGGGTGGGCAAAAGTGCAGACACAGATGAACGGTTATGGTACATCAAAAACTCTGCTTCTTGCTAGCAAGTCTAACTCTGTCTATATTGTCACTTTGTTCGCTACACACAAATAAACGTATTTTATTGTGAAAGTTCTGCATTGCATTGTAATTTTTATTCCATTTTATGTAATCTTACATGGAATTGAATGTAGGTTGCTGCATTATTTAACTTGCCAGAAATTAGAATTAGTCTTTTACTATACTATTCAGCAATGAGCTGGACATTTTAAATGTGGCAATGTTTGGTACAGGTTTTGTTAGCCATCATTTCTGCATGTGGGGGGGGGGGTCACACCAGCGGGGGCAGGGATGTCCTGTATTCTGAGTATGCATCAGTTGCCACCCTAGTTTGAAGGAGAGGTGAAGAAGAGATGGCGATCGTACTAACAGTGCATACCCGAAACTGAAGGCTTCCTGTCTTTCACTGCAGATGAAGTAGAAAGAGTGATCAAAACATTGAAAATAAGTAAAGCCTGTGAGCTTGATATCGGCCCCCCTGAATTCTTGAAAAAACTGGGAAAACCTAGTAAATAACAGCTAGCCACCTTTCTATCTAGAGTCATCCAGGAGAATCAAATACCTAACATCTGGCACAGAGAAAAAGTAATAGCCATTCCAAAACCTGAAAAAGACCACTAACGTGTGAGTTACTGCACTATCTCTTTGCTATGGGTGTACAAATTACTTGAAAGGCTTCCAGGATGACTTGTTTACAGTCTAAGTACCTAGATCGGGGACAAATATTTAATACTGGGCTCTGCAGTCTAGCCGAGAAAGGTCTAACATGATCCAATGGCTGGAAGTTGAAGCTAGACAAATTCAGACCCCTCCCTCTGCCGTCACCTGTCCCTATCACACAATGAGGAGTGCACCCCTCCCTCCAACCTCTGCCATCACCTGTCCAGCAGGACATATGTCCATAACCCAGGCCTCTGCCGTCACTCAGCCCCATCACATAGAATTGCACACATCGCTCACACTTCTGAAAGGAGCTCCAGTGTGGCCCCAAGCACAGAGCAGATTGAGAGAGTTAATGTGTACAGCATGCAAACCTCGTGCAGAGAGGCTGTAAACTCAGAGGTTTGTGATGGAGGGGCAAAAGCTGCTCCCCTAAGCCACCATGTGAGAGCCCAGCGCAAGGTGTGTTTCTGAGGAAATAACTCAGAGGTGTGAACTGTTCGCCAAGATGCTAAAGTGTTTGTTTTGTGTTAAAATATTTCTACCCTAGTCCTTAGTGCCATTGAATCACTGAGCTCAGGGCAGTCAGGGCTGTACATTTTAGGAGGGTCAGAGTCATATTTGTATCTTTCATTCTGCACCAAAAAGGTGATAGAAACTGAAAAATTTAAAGGCAGTTCATTTTTTGAGGCAGGGGGCTGTTTCTTGGGAACCCCCCAAATTTGAACCCGTAATTCTAACCTGGGGCCCAGTGAGGCATAACATTTTTCAGTCTGCACAGGCATGTGGATTTTAGAGCACTTTGAACCTGGGACTCTTAATAGGGTTCAGCAAGAGACACCCCTTAGAGTCAGGGTCACTGCCACTTCCCTCTGTGAGAGGTTGGAAAGGGCAGGGCACAGGCTATATCTGTCGTGTTCCACCTGCCAGCTACAAGGTCTAAAAGGTTGGCTGTGGTTTTTTTTTTAATCTGACACTTGTGTCATTGCTCCATGGGTTTCCTTTGGTTGTATCCTCAACATTTCTGCCTTGTACTGTAGCAGTTTAGTCCCAATTGCCAGATTTCATCACCGGCTGCAAAGTAAGCAAAGCCCTGGTTGCTGGGGGTTTTCAAGCTTGTCCTTAATCTCTGGAGGGTGAAGATGTGATTAGTGGCTCGGACACAGACTCTGTGGATGGAGGATTTCAAAGGAGTCTGAGAGAGTCCTCACTTTCTCCTGACCTCTGGACCTAAGCTTCCCACCTCAAAATGCAGCTGATAACCCTCCTTGACTGTTCAGACCGCGAGGTCTTCAGGGCAGGGACTGGCCCTCATGCTGTGACTGTGCAGTGCCCAGCACAATGGGGCACAGGCTGCCTTCACAGAACAGCAGCAGTTGCAAACTTAGGAAAGCCGTGAATGCATTGTTACCTTGATTTACTGCAACTTCAGAGCTGGAGTGAAGAAGGAGGAGCCAGCACCCTGGGATACCTCCCCCAGCAATCTGCAGGCCAGCAGCAAGTATCCCTTGGGCCCACTGGGAGAGCGGCTGTGACTCAGGGGATAATGCAGAACGCTTCTGTGGGTGTTGCTGGTGACACATGCTTCTGCACTTGCTTGGACAATGCTGCCAACCCCAAGCATTTAACAAGTCATGAGTCCCCTGTCCCATCCCCCCATCATGAAATTGGCTTAAAAATAATGAGATTTTAATGACTTTGGGGTTCTGCTTATTTGCCTTCTAGTTTCTGAGTCTTTAGGAGTCACTTTCTCAAGCTTTTCTCTACAATCCCAAGAGCTGGAAACTTACCCTGTTTTAAAAAATGAAAGTTGCAATTCTGTCTCATGTGATCACCTGACTCCAGGAGCTGGGGCTTTAAGAAGAGCACCAAATGTCATGAGAACTGCAGTAAAAGCATGAAAGCTGACAACACTGCATGCACTGGAGAAATTTATCCTTCAACACACATCTCAGGGGAGTGTTCTCCAGGTACGCACAGGACTGCTTGAACATCTCCAGTCTGGGCCCTGGATTTAGATTGCAGAAGAGTTTGTGCTGTTATGGGAACAGATGTGTGTGCGTGGTGGGCAAAGTGGGTGGTTCAGGCTTGGGTAAGGAAGGGGCTCTAATGATGTTTTTTTAGTAGGTTTACATTATTAAGTGGGGTTATAGGTGCAGGAGAGTGATTCACAATGGCACCGTCTTGCCCAGCAGTGCCTGTCACATGGCTCAGAGTCAGACCTGCTGGGTTTAGTGCCTGACCCCTTGTCTACACATAGGAGCTGCACTGGCGTCACTTAAATTGGATCTTAGTTTGGTTTAAACCAGTTTCATTTCAGTTTAACTTAAGTTGATTCCAAAGCTGATAGAACAAAATCTGTTTAAAATTGTACCTTAGCTCTGTGGCTGTGACGTGCTCTGGCAGAGACGCCCTTCAACGGCTTTAGCACTTTTGACTTCTCTCAGCCCTGCAGGAGACAGCCCGGCTGGATGGGTGTGTGTGGCGTATGCATTATCACTTAGTTCCAGGAGCAGGACCTTTGGGACAGCGAGGATAAAAAAAGAGCCCAGAGGAATTCTACGTTCCCAGGGAACTCTGCGCGTATGTCTACACCGCAGTTAAACATCTGTGGCTGGCCTGTGCTAGCTAACTCGGGCTAAGGGGCTTGGGCTAAGCGGCTGTTTAATTGTGGTGTAAACACTTGGGCTTGGACAGCAGCCTGAGCTCTGGGACCCTCCCAACTCACAAGGTCCTAGAGCCCAGGCTCCAGCCCAAGTGTGAACATCTGTACTGCAAGCCCAAGTCAGCTGACAAGGGCCAGCCGTGGATTTTTAATTACAGTGTAGACATACTCTGTCAGGCCAGTATGCAGAGAGCCAACCCTAGCCAGCAGTGAGCTGAGCACACTGGATTGGAGTTCACCAGAGGCCAGCTGCCAGGGCTCCAGAAGTGCTGACTGCAGAAGATGCTTCTGCTCTTGTGTAGGGTTTTCTGTTTTGAGTATTATGCACTGGGGATGCCTAAATGATCTGCATCCAGGTCAGAACCTTCGGGCTGTGGCCCTCACAGGCACAAAACTGCACGGGGTGAGCAGTTTTTTATGTTCCACTTCAACCCTTCTCATTGTCCAAGGAAAGAAACAGGTGCTGAAGTTCCCTCCCTGTAGCGAAGGGGCTCTATGTCACTGCCCTGGTGGGGGGTGCCCCCCTTGTCCCCTGGGGCCAGGACAAGGGTCCCCAGTGTGGTGGCGTGGGCAGCCCTTTGGGGCCTGTGCTGGGGCTTTCCTCTCTCCAGCAGCCTGTAGGGACACATTGGGGTGCCAGATCAGACAATGACTGAACTCTCCCTGCTTCTTTCCTGCCAGCTGCTGTGAACCTGTGCGTCTCCCTGCGGGTGCCTCAGGCTGTCCCCATGGACCTGCGGATCGGACAGCGCTTTGTCAAGCCCGGCTCCGACACCGCCCTGCTGGCTCTCAAGCAGACCCAGCAGCTGCAGCACCAGCTCTTCTTGGCCAGCCTGCACCAGCAGCAGATGGAGCAGTTCACCCACCAGCACGTGCGGGTAGGAACAGCCTTCCGGGCCTCTGGGGCGCCACAGGGCCAAGCTCAGGCTTTGGGGACACATTGCACCAGTAGCCCTTGAGGCACTTGCCTGCTGCAGACACACTGGGAGCCTGCTTCAGTCAGTCAGCACAGCGGGAGTGAAGCTGGTAGCCACCCCCTGGCTCTGAGCACAGCTGTGCTGGGGAGCAGGAGGCCCCCAGGCCCCAGAAGGACCAAGCCATTGTCGGTGATCAGAACTCGAGGGAGCTCAAGGAGCAGCGGTTATGTCTGGCTTCCCAGGCAGTACCAATGGGATGGTGCTCCAGATAGTGGTCTGGGCAGATCCCTGGCTCCCCCAGCCTTTCATCAGACGTCATCATTTATTTCTCTTGTCTCTGAGACTGGAGCGAATCATCCCACAAACCTCCAAGATCCCAAATGAAATGGAGAAAGTTACAGGACAAATGCTGGGCTACTCCTGCCAGTCTCTGGGTCTGAGCACGCTACCCAGCCCTGGCTGCCACTTTGGGTGGAGATGCCGGAGGCAGCCTATGCTCTTGAGCACCCTCCACCCTGTATGACCCTCTCCCTTCTTACCCCCTTAACCTGTCCATTATCCTGGCAGGCCTAGAGGCATCCCTGTCATGGACTTTTTGTCTGGGCCCGAATACAGTGGCCCCAATGCCATGTGTTCATATGGCTCAGCGCTGGGTCCGTGCAGCATGGCCAGTGGCGGTGAAAAGCAGAAAGTCACCTTCTGGTCTGGCTTTTCACAGGGATCACAGGAGGCCACGGTTAGCAGTGCTTTCCCCTGTCAAGGCCTGAGAAGTCTACTGTCCATGTCTATGTGAACACAGTTCTCCTGGTCACCGAGAACATAAGGATGATCCAGCAGTGACCCCTCCCCTGTTTCTGGAAGTGGCAGCACCAGCTGCTTGAGAACAAGGGGCAAGGAAACCTGGAATGGGCCCAAGGAAGGGCTGGGGGCTGGATCAGATGGTGCAGAGCCAAGAGTTCTGTCCAGGGCAGAGCCAAGTTGACAAGCCAGATCAATTCCACAGGCCATGGCAGAACGTTGACAGCAAAGTTTGCATTTCCAGGTCTCTGCTCTGCTCCCTGGCCGTGTCCTTGACCATGAAGGTCAGAACCTTCCAGACCCTACAGTAAATGTGGTGTTGTAGGCAGGGTCAGTCCATCCCTGGAGCCCCAGAACTGATCCCTCCATCTGATTACAGGAAGAAGTCAAAGCCAGTGGCCCTCTTCTCCAGTCGCCAATCCTGTCGCCAATCCAGTCGCCAATCCTGCAGCTCTTAGGATTGTTCCAGGGCTTCCTATGCTGACAGAAAGCCCAAGGGGTGCTCAGCAGGGGATACCGCTTCCCCCTGTCTTGGTCTGGAGCCCAGCACAGCCCATAAATCCCACACTTGGGGAGCAGGGCCTAACCTGGACCCCAACAGTCTCATCTGGGTAACTGCAGCCCCCACAGGGGCTCAGTGGCAAATCTGCTTTCACTGCCCAGTCCCTGGGACCCGGCCTTTCTCTCCTCCCTGAATGACAGCTCCACTGCGTGCTGGTGACCAGTCCTGGCTTTCACATCACCCCGGTCCGAGAACAGCCTTAGGACTGGCAGGAGCTCACCTGCAGGGGAAGGACCCATTGACTCCATTGTCGTGGTACCTTGAAGCACCAGGATGGGCCCCTTTATCTCTCGCCCTCCCTGTTTCAGGGGTCAGGTACCAGACTGCTGGTGCGCCACCCATCAGAGGGCCTGTATCAAGTGACTCCCGAGAGTCACTATTGATAGAGCCTACAGGGCAACACTCTCCCTGCAGCCCCATCACTCTGTCATGTCTCTGGACTCAGGGCTGAGGGGGCTTGGGCTTTGCAACTGTACCTCCCAGAGTCACCTCTCCCCTGGTGCTGGTGCCCTGCTAAATAGACAGGCTCATGGAGAATGAGCCACTCTGATGCCTGCGCCCAACCTGCTCTGGGTGTGCTGGGCCTAAGGCCCTCTGGGGAGCCCCCTGGTGGACCTTTGCGGGAAGATCTGCTCTCCCCTTGCCTTCCCCCAGGGCCTTGCCTGGGGTAGAGCTCCTGCCTTCCCCTCCCCTCAGGGCAAGGGAGGGGCTCCCCTTCTGTCCACACAGGATGCTGGCTGGGGCAGGGCTCCCCCCTCTCCTCCCCACAGGGATCTGAAGCAGGACTCCCCCCCCCCGCCCCTCCACAGGGACCAGGCCAAGATGGGGCACCCTCCTCCCCTGCAGGGCTCTGGCAGAGGCGGGGCTCCCCTTCCCTCCCTCCAGGACACTGTCTGGGGCAGGATTCCTCTCTCCCGTCCCCTGCCCTCCCCCACAGGGCACTGGCTGGGGCAGAGCTCTCTTGCTGCTATGCTGATGCTCTCTGTCCCCCCTGCAGGTGAACATGGACTCCCCGCAGCGTGAGGCAGAGGCTGGGCAGCAGGACCAGGAGCTGCGGCTACTCCTCAATAAGGACAAGAGCAAACGAAGTAAGAGCCCCTCGCTGTGTCCATCTATCTGTCTGTCTGCAATGCAATGGGTGCCATGACTCTGCCTGGGAGTCTGAAGGGGGGGCTCAGGCCCCCTGCCCTTTAGGTGGGGACAGGATGGTTCCCACATGGGTGCTCCCTGCCCGTGCTGGGAGTCTGGGTTCCTTCTGAACACAGCCCTGCCTGCAGCATGGCACTGTGCTCCTGGTTCGGGCCTTCCATGTCACTGTGCAGGATGCTCCTGGTAAGGATGTGCTGTTGCTCTGCTTCTCCACTAAGGGTCTTTGCGAGCTGCGAAGGTCCCGCCTGGTGCCCACACCCCGCCCTGCTGCCAAGGGCAGCTGCAGAGATTGAACCTGCTACAAGGGCAGGAATCGGCAAATCAGAAAAGCAAAAGGGATCCCCTTGGGTAAGCCTAGGTGAGTGCCTGGCCCTACCTGCCACCCCAGCGCTGGGGGCTGCCAGAGCAGGTTGGGCCCCAGCCCACCTCTGCTCCTTCTTAGCTTTCCAGGTGGCAGCAGAGCACATCAGGGTCACTCCCCGTGCGGAGCCATGGGCACTGGGATGGTCCAGGTCAGAATGAACTGGTCAGTGTTTTGGGAGCCATTGCTGTAGGAGACCAGCCCACTGGGAGGGGCAGGAATCCACCTCCAAGACTCTGTGACTCAGGCTAGGAGCCGTGGTGCCACAGGCAGAGCTTGTGCAAGCTCCTTCCAGCTCTCCCCCATCCCAGCCCTTCTGTCTGCTGAGGGCAGTGGGAAGGACCTGGGACTGAAACAGCCAGTACCAGTGGGGAGGTGGCGCCCCTGGACTCGATGCTCTGGGAGTACCTTCTACATGAAGCCAGTGGCCCATCTAGTGCCCGTTCCAGCACAGAGCTCTCAAAACAGTGAACTTCCTGAGTTATCCATTCAGTGCATCACACCTGCCTGTACTCTAGGAACAGCTCCAAACTGCAGCCCCACCATGACCCTTCTTAGGGTCCCCTGCTGGTCCACCCAGGTACCCACAACACAGGCTGCAGAAAGCCCACTGTCTGGGAGCCTCAGAGAGCTCATTAGTAGCCATTGTGCCTGATGTCTGGGAGCCCACCATAGCCATCACCCTGGTCACCCATGAGCAACTCCTAACTCAGCTCCCGTCCACACAAACTCTCTGGCCTGCATGTGGTAGTGCTCAGCCCTCAGGCTGGCTGGGGCTGTGGGCCAGAGCCCACGTGCTGCTGTCACTCAGGCTGTTAACCCGCCCACTTTGCAGTGGGGGCACAGGCTAAACTACTGGAGTGCTGATCGTCCTTTAGTGCTTTCCCCCAAGCCCCCCAGGTGCCCAAAGGGCAAACAAGTTCTCCCACCTAGAGTGGCTCAGCTCACTGCAGCATTAAGAACCATGGGCTATGTCCCCAGAAGTCCTTGTGCCACACACCAGTAAATGCAGAGCCAGTGAAGACACAGTAGACTAGACACACTGGAGTGTGGCTTTGTAGTGTGTCAGAACCGAGTGCCGATCGTCTGGGCTGACTCTGCAGTGAAGACATCTGCTTGCAGGCTCAGGAGCTGAGCATGATGGGATAGGTGGAAGTGATATCACACCCTCCCAGAGCATGGGAACTGCTGGCACTGTGGAAACATGCAAATGATCAGGTGTGGCTGAGAACAGTGTGATGAATGCTTGGCCACGCGGGAGCTTTGGAAATCAGTTGTGGCTCTTCTAGCTAGCTGGGCTGCCTGTCAGAGCCATCACTCCACAGAATGCCTTCTGTGCACTTTCATCCACCAGCTTCCTGCTGGGAGGAACCCCCAGCGAGCTCCCGATCTGTGATCTTTTCAGTGAGCTCTCCTTATGCAGCAGGTAGAAGCAGGCAGTGTGCACAGTTATGGGGCAGTTTCGGGAGGACTGGCACTGACCGGGAATGAGGTCACGGCTGGTTTGGTGTCTGCTTAATGGGTCAGCGCCGACCCCAGGAGGTATATGTCTGCACTGGAGTTGAAAGGTGTAATTCCCAGCTCCAATAGGCATACATTAAAATAGCAGCGTAGCAGCCACAGCACAGGAGGTGGTACAGGCTAGTCAAGCAACTACAATCTGGATGCACTTGGGTCTCAGACTTGGGGTAGCTAGCCCCTTCTGCCACTCGAGCCACCATAGCTACACTTCTGTGTAGGGACAAAATTACAAAGGCCAAGGCACAAAACGAGATCAAACCAGCTAGAGACATAAAGGGTAACAAGAAAACATTCTACAAATACATTAGAAGCAAGAGGAAGACCAAGGACAGTTACTCGGGGGGGGGACGGGACAATAACTGAAAATGTGGAAGTGGCAGAGGTACTTAATGACTTTCAGTTTTCACCAAGAAGGTTGGTGGTGATTGGACATCTAACATAGTGAATGCCAGTGAAAATCGGGTAGGATCAGAGGTCAAAATAGGGAAAGAACAAGTTAAAAATTACTTAGACAAGTTAAATGTTTTCAAGTCACCAGGACCTGATGAAATGCATCCTAGAATACTCAAGGAGCTGAGGAGATATCTGAGCCATTTAGCGATTATTTTTGAAAAATCAATGGAAGATGGGAGAGATTCCAGAAGACTGGAAAAGGGCAAATATAGGCCAATTTATAAAAAGGGAAATAAGGACAACCCAGGGAATTACAGACCAGTCAGCTTAACTTCTGTACTCGGAAAGATAATGGAACAAATAATTAAGCAATCAATTTGCAAACATCTAGAAGATAATAAGATGATAAGTAACAGCCAGCATGGATTTGTCAAGAACAAACCAACCTGATAGCTTTCTTTGACAGGGTAACAAGCCTTGTGGATGGGGGGAGGTGGTAGATGTGGTATATCTTGACTTTAATAAAGCTTTTGGTACTGCCTCACGTGACCTTCTCATAAACAAACTAGGAAAATGCAACCTAGATGGAGCTACTATAAGGTGAGTGCATAACTAGTTGGAAAACCGTTACCAGAGGGTAATCAGTGGTTCACAGTCATGCTGGAAGGGCATAACGAGTGGGGTCCCACAGGGATCAGTTCTGGGTCCGGTTCTGTTCAATATCTTCATCAATGATTTAGATAAATGGCATAGAGCACACTTATAAAGTTTGCGGATGATACCAAGCTGGGTGGGGTTGCAAGTGCTTTGGAGGAGAGGATTAAAATTCAAAATGATCTGGACAAACTGGAGAAATGGTCTGAAGTAAACAGGATGAAATTCAATCAGGACAAATTCGAAGTACTCCACTTAGGAAGGAACAATCAGTGGTACACACACAAACTGGGAAATGACTGCCTAGGAAGAAGTACTGTGGAAAGGGACCTGGGGGTCAGAGTGGACCACAAACTAAATATGAGTCAAAATCAAGGCCATCCCTAGGGTGCTGCGGAGCCTGGGGCGGAAGTGACATCACTTCCGGGACTGACCACACCGAGGACGGGTAGGGGAGGCTGAGGGAGGCGGTGCCTCCTCAAACAGCCAGGCGTGTCCCCTCCCCCCACCCAGGGTCCCGCTTCGGCAGCGCCGCTGGGCTCCAGGGGGCTGGGGCCACGCCCCCTGCCTTTCTGGGGCTGGGGAGGCTGCTGCTCCCGGCGCTCCGGGGCGGCTGCAGTGGCGCTGCCGTGGGCTCTCCCTCCCGGCGCTCCGGGGTGGGGCGGCTGCAGTGGCGCTGCCGCGGGCTCTCCCTCCCGGCGCTCCGGGGTGGGGCGGCTGCAGTGGCGCTGCCGCGGGCTCTCCCTCCCGGCGCTCTGGGGCGGCTGCAGTGGCGCTGCCGTGGGCTCTCCCTCCCGGCGCTCCGGGGTGGGGCGGCTGCAGTGGCGCTGCCGCGGGCTCTCCCTCCCGGCGCTCTGGGGCGGCTGCGGTGGCGCTGCCGCGGGCTCTCCCTCCCGGCGCTCTGGGGCGGCTGCGGTGGCGCTGCCGTGGGCTCTCCCTCCCGGCGCTCCGGGGCGGCTGCGGTGGCGCTGCCGTGGGCTCTCCCTCCCGGCGCTCCGGGGTGGGGCGGCTGCAGTGGCGCTGCCGCGGGCTCTCCCTCCCGGCGCTCCGGGGTGGGGCGGCTGCAGTGGCGCTGCCGCGGGCTCTCCCTCCCGGCGCTCTGGGGCGGCTGCAGTGGCGCTGCCGTGGGCTCTCCCTCCCGGCGCTCCGGGGTGGGGCGGCTGCAGTGGCGCTGCCGCGGGCTCTCCCTCCCGGCGCTCTGGGGCGGCTGCGGTGGCGCTGCCGCGGGCTCTCCCTCCCGGCGCTCTGGGGCGGCTGCGGTGGCGCTGCCGTGGGCTCTCCCTCCCGGCGCTCTGGGGCGGCTGCGGTGGCGCTGCGGCGGGCTCTCCCTCCCGGCGCTCTGGGGCGGCTGCGGTGGCGCTGCCATGGGCTCTCCCTCCCGGCGCTCTGGGGCGGCTGCGGTGGCGCTGCTGCGGGCTCTCCCTCCCGGCGCTCTGGGGCGGCTGCGGTGGCGCTGCCATGGGCTCTCCCTCCCGGCGCTCTGGGGCGGCTGCGGTGGCGCTGCTGCGGGCTCTCCCTCCCGGCGCTCTGGGGCGGCTGCGGTGGCGCTGCCATGGGCTCTCCCTCCCGGCGCTCCGGGGCGGCTGCGGTGGCGCTGCCGTGGGCTCTCCCTCCCGGCGCTCCGGGGCGGCTGCGGTGGCGCTGCCGTGGGCTCTCCCTCCCGGCGCTCCGGGGTGGGGCGGCTGCGGTGGCGCTGCCGTGGGCTCTCCCTCCCGGCGCTCCGGGGCACACGCTGTCCCTCGGGTAGAAGGGGCGAAGCTAGGAGTAGCCTCCCCCAGCCAGCAGTTCATCCGCTGCCCATGCCGCGCCGGCCAATTGTGCTGGCCCGTGGGCCCCCCAAAGCATGAGGCCCAGAGTCATCGCCCCAATTTGCCACCCCCTAGGGACATCTGTGGTCAACAGGGTTACACTGTTGCAAAAAAACCGAATATCATTCTGGGATGTATTAGCAGGAGTGTTGTAAGCAAGACATGAGAAGTAATTCTTCCGCTCTACTCAGCGCTGATTAGGCCTAGTATTGGGTCCAGTTCTGGCGCCACATTTCAGGAAAGATGTGGACAA
This sequence comes from Caretta caretta, assembly GCF_965140235.1. Taxonomy (NCBI): domain Eukaryota; kingdom Metazoa; phylum Chordata; order Testudines; family Cheloniidae; genus Caretta; species Caretta caretta. The sequence goes on from NC_134225.1 coordinate 11,879,885, forward strand.
ATTGGAGAAAGTCCAGAGAAGAGCAACAAAAATGATTAAAGTTCTAGAAAACACGACCTATGAGGGAAGATTGAAAAAATTGTGTTTGTTTAGTCTGGAGAAGAGAAGACTGAGAGGGGACATGATAACAGCTTTCAAGCACATAAAAGGTTGTTACGAGGAGGGAGAGGAATTGTTCTTCTTAACCTCCGAGGATAGGACAAGAGCCATGGGCTTAAATTGCAGCAAGGGAGGTTTAGGTTGGACATCAGGAGAAACTTCTTAAACTGTCAGGGTGGTGAAGCACTGGAATAAATTGCCTAGGGAGGCTGTAGAATCTCCATCGTTGGAGATTTTTAAGAGGAGGTTAGACAAACAACAGGGGTGGTCTAGAATAATATTTAGTCCTGCCATGAGTGCAGGGAACTGGACTAGACGACCTCTCAAGGTCCCTTCCAGTCCTGTGATTCTATGATTCTATTTATAGTGTGCAGGCTTGACTAGAGCTAGTGCAGGTATGGCTCCTGGAGCTGGGAATTACACCCCCAGCTCCAGTGGGAGAGCAGCTGCACAGGTTCTGCGAGCTTGGGGGAGAAATGGGACTGCAGTGTCTAGCATCCTCCAGACTTCCTGCACCAAGTTGACATGTCCCCTGGGCCTGCACAGAGCAGGCAGAGGAGCAGTTGGTGCTGGGAGAGTGCGGAGTAATGACATGGGGGAAATTTGGGACCTTCTACATCAAGAAGGGGGAGCTGGCCTGTGTATTGGGAGGACAGGACCTGGCAGAAGGTTCTTTCCTCATCCTCATCATTGCAGCATCTGGGTGCCTTCCAGTCATGTCCTGAGTGACATGACTAGCAGCTGCTGTGTGGGGCTTGTTCTCTCTCTGCCCCCTCACCCAGGGGGAGGATTATGAGTGCAGTTAGGGTGTGTGGGGCTGTTTTGATAGGGTTTTTTGTTGTTGCTCATTTTGTTTTTCTAATGTTTGCCCTGGTCCCTGTTTACATCAGCAGAGGCAGGTTGGAGCAGTCGTTGGTCTTTGGAGCGTGGGGTGGGGAAGGCTGGGATGCTCCTTGGTTGCCACAGGACTTTGTTCTACAGTCTGGGACTGATCCCTGAGGAAGCTCTGTCTCCCCCACAGGCAAGCTTTTCCCTTGTGGTAGAAAGTTACATTGAGCCTGAGGAATGGAGCTGTCAACCATAGCCCTTATCCCGGGGCTTTTGGCTCTTCTACATACCCTGGCCATAGAGCACCTTGAAGATCAGGAATGAGACCTTGAACTTTGAACTCTCTTTTGTGGGAGGCAAACTTAGGGCATAGAGAAAAGGTGTGATGTGCCCGCGGTATCCCGTGTTGCTCAGGAGCCGTGCTACGGGATTCTCTACTACTTGGAGTTTCCTAAATTCGGATGGCTTCCTGCCCCTGTCTGTCACATGGCTGTAATCCAGACAGGTGGTGACAACTGAGTGTGTAAGATGGGACGGAGTCTCCTAGCCAAGTGGAAATGGTAGATGGCTGCCAGTGGCTTCCAGACAGGATGCACAATCATCTTTGATGTCACAATAAACCCCTGAGGCAGTATCCTCTGCTCCCAAGTGACTGGACCACAGTACATCATGGGCCAGTTTTAATACCTAGTTCTGGTACAATTTGGGGACCAGGAGTTGGGTTTGGTGGGCTCTAGTTTGTTTGTCCCAGATCACCCTCACCAAGAGCTCCACTTTTAGTTCAAAATAGGAATAGTGGCGCGCTGGCCAGGATCAACTAGCACCCATTTACTCCAGCCAGCTGGCCATAGAGTGGGCTGAAGACTGGGTCCTCCCTCTGGTGGATGAAGTCGGCCCCTTGTCTGAGAGCAGGAGGTTGTCCCTATGGGGAAGGCTGTTCATGTGGCTGTTCCTCAGGTGCTCCAAACTACGCTGCACCCCAGTGAGTTTCCCCACTCTGTTTGCGGGTTCCCTTTGGGCTGCCAGTGCCTCCTTTTGGGCTTGACGCCGTTCCCAGTGTGATTCTGGTGTGGAACGGTGTTGGAAAAGGGGAACATTTCTTTTAGCTTGATCTCGCCCTGGGTCCCCAGGTTGAGTCCTGATCCCACCTGCCTGGGCACCCTCAGAAGACTGGTTACCAGTCCCAGTTCTGGACCCATACTATCAGACTGGCTAGATGTAGGGCCATGGACACCAACACTTCGACCTCTTGACCCCCAACATTAATATGACTTTAGTCATAGAGTAGGGCCAAACATCCCCATGAATACATCCTACCAGGCAGGCCGCAGGGTCTGCTCTACAGAAGCGGCGGGCTGGGGAAGTCTGTGGCTGCCCCACCCCTGCAAGGAAATGCCTCCTCTCCACCATGGGCACCAGCGCCGGCAGGGAGGGGTGGGTGGGGCCCCAGGGGACAGAACCACTCTGTGCTCCCAAGCTTCAGTGTTCTTCCCCATAGGACTGGGCTGGGAGGGGGAATCCCTGTTCTGCGCTGGCTCAGCAGGGCCAGTGAGTGCAGCCGGGGGGCAGGGCACGGAGAATGGGTCTGTGGGGGATGCTGGGCAGTGGGGGAGGTTTGTGTGTTTTGGAGTGCTAGACAGTGGGGGGGTTATTGGGGGGTGCTGTGCAGTGGGGGTGACCTCTGTATGTTGGGGCACTGGGCAGTAGGGGGTCTGTGTGGGGTACTGGGCAATTGGGTTAGGGTTGTGTGCGCGGGGAGTGCTGGGCAGGGATGATGGTGTGCAGGACTCTGGGCAGCTCTGGTGGGGCTGTAGGCAGGGCGGGGGCACTCGGCATAGCGGGTCCAGGGGAGGCTGGGCATAGGAAGTTGCGGGGTGTTGGGTGGGGGGGCTGTGTGCGCAGCATGGGCCCGCCCCAGAGGGGAAGGGGCACACTGGCAGCACAGGGCTGGGCGAGCCAGTGTGCATCTGCCGGCTGCCGGTTTGTAAACAGTGCCCTTGTACTTGGCTGGGCAGAGTGGGGCTGCTCCCTCCATGTCATGCCCCGTTGCCCCTGGCCGGCCCCTCCCTCCAGGTATTGACCTCCCTGTATCATGCTCCATTGCCCCCATGGGGGTCCACAAATATGTTTGGCACCGGGCCCACAAAAGATTCATCCAGCTCTGGCTCTGAGGTGCGCAATGGGTGGTGTCAGCGGCAGTGAAGGCAGCCGGGCGGGCACATCCCTTTCTAGGGGGCCCATTGACTGTTCTGCCTGGGGGCCTGGAATTGCTGTCCACATGCCTGCATCCTACAGTACCCATTCGACTCCTTCAGAGATTCAGGAGCTATTAATTGCTCTCATATGAATGTCCCAAACCTGAGTCAATAAAGCCCAGCACTTCTGCCCCCATACTGGAACTGGAACTACATAAGCCTTCAGCCCGAGGAGTTCTCCACACATTTCTTTGGAACAAGCATGGGCACAGTTGCACTGCATATGGAGGTGATATTGGTACCTGTGGCCTTCCTGCCCACAAATAAAATAAATTGGGAACCCCCGCTTTCTTTCCAGCTGGGACTCCTTCAGCGGTCAGTCTCTCATTTGTTACAACTGGCCCATTGCTGGTGCTGGACCCTAGTTTTAGTCCCTTATCAAGGGGTTTGGGGGGCCTGAGCTCCCTTCCTTATTGGACCTGATCCATGGACATTCAATTTTCCAGGCTTTCCTGGAGGCACCCAGTATAATTGGAAATCCAGAAAGTTCTCTGCAAGGTATGTATGCCTTCTCCAGCCAAGTCACCTGGTGGCAGCAGACCCACCCATTGTGTCCCGCTGGAAGAATTTGGCAACACTGTTCTGATGTCACCAATTTTACAGTTTATGCTGGAGAAGGAGTTTCTGGTTTCAACCAGCAAGAACAAAAATCCCAGAGTCATTGGGCTGCAGCTCTCAACTGGGAATCTAGAGTGAATGGTTCATGTCAGCATCGCCGACAGTAGCCCTCCTGAGTAAGCCCTAGGCAGTTTAGTATGATGGCTTTGAGTGTCCCATAGTTAATAGGCAGCAGGTTTAAAACAAATAAAAGGAAGTATTTTTTTTAAACAACACACAGTCAACCTGTGGAACTCCTTACCAGAGGATGTTGTGAAGGCCATGACCGTAACAGGTTTAAAAAAAGAACTAGATGAATTCATGGAAGATCTGTCCATCAATGGCTATTAGCCAGGATGGGCGGGAATGGTGTCCCTCGCCTCTGTTTGACAGAGGCTGGGAATGAGCGACAAGGGTTGGATCGCTTGATGATTACCTGTTCTGTTCAATCCCTCTGGGGCACCTGGCACTGGCCACTGTCGGAAGACAGGATACTGGGCTAGATGGACCTTTGTTCTGACCCAGTAGGGCCATTCTTATATTCTTTGCTGCCTCTACCCGCAGGGCACAGAACGCCATCTGGGCCTCTCCTGTTCAGTAGGGTGCGATCTTAGTGGCCCATCTCTCCCAGGGCTAATGGTGTGCCCCAGCCAGCCATTCAGAAGTCTCTAGGAAGGCCTTAGGATTGTCTTCTGGCCCCATTTTGGTGAGAATCATAGAATCATAGAATATCAGGGTTGGAAGGGACCCCTGAAGGTCATCTAGTCCAACCCCCTGCTCGAAGCAAGACCAATTCCCCATTGCTGTCCCTGCGGGTCCCGCGAGTGGATTCCATCTTGCCTGCTGATACTGTTTCAGAGATGGTCTTGGGGGGCAGGTGCAGAGCCAAGGCAAAGCAAGGCCAGGGCACAGCTGTTTCCTTTGATCTTGAAGAGGCCTCACCATCTTTGAGGAGGGCTGCTGCTGCTCTTGCACCCCATTTGCTGTCCTGTGGGAGAGTTCAGTGGGTGAAGCCGCATGAGGAGGAGGTTTTAGGGGGGACGTTATAGCTGTTGTTCCCCCCGCTAGAGGATCCTGTAGTGTGGGAAGTTGCTAGTGGGGTCCCCGTGTCCTTAACATCTGTCCCTCCAGGAGCCATCATGGTTAAGATTTCTCCCTCAGGTGATGGCAGGGTGTACTTGGTGACTGAGGGCCTCCCAGACAGTTTGGGGGAGAACAGGGCCCCAGTCTGGGCACCAAAGTTATTTGGCATTCTCCTTCCACCCTTGATCCTGCTCCCATTTTGGAGGCATCAGCCTTGTGGCTGCTGAGCCCATCGTGGAGGTGTCATTGACTGACACTTAGTGGCCGGGTGCTGGGCCTTCTGGGATGTCCTCCACTGAAGTGGAGTGGTTCAGCCCTGAGCCTGGTTATGATTCAGAACTTGGGGATTGCAAGTCCTCTGGGGGGATTGCTGATGCTGGCTTGGCAGGCACTGGATCTGTTGAAGTGGCACCGGTCCTCAGCATCGAGCCTCTTGACCTCAGTGCTGGGGTTGGGGAAGATGGGTCTGTTAGTTCTGTTGAGCCTGCCATGGTGGCATTGCCCCCCAGAGAGGTTTCACCTGCCTGGACCCTCTCTTTTGTCCATTCATCCTGGAGAAATCCCCCCATAGTCACCAGAGGGTGAGTCCCAGGAGGTAGTATTTGTTGTGCCTTCCTTCCCCCCACCCCCCCCAGGGTGCAGGACTTCCTCCACCTGTGTTGGGGGATGTGGTGGACCGTGTGCTTCAGGATATATTGCAGCGGGCCTCCACGCTAGTTGATGTGGAAGGGGGGAGAGGAGGAATCAGAGCAGGGATGATGCTGGGGGACTGATTGAGGATGACTGGGGGTCTTTGGGCTCTCACTGACTTCTTGGCCCCATCTCTGTCACCGGACGAGCTATGCCGGTTCCTGGAGGCCATACACAGCTTTGGGAGAAAGGCACAGCTTGATCTTGATCACTGGGGTGATTATGATCTCACCCTCAACTCTGTGATGGCCTTTCTAGGGGAGGGCCAAGGGGCGGCAATATAGACAGTACTGGTGGGCCAGGACCTTCCATGGTGCTCTACTCAAATATGGAGTGATGCATGAGTTGTTGCGTGGCCTGCTGGTGCAGGGGATGCCGCCACTGTGGGGATCCTCAACCCCCTCTCTAATGAAGTGTGCCATCTTTGCCTCATTGAAATCCATGGCTGTAGGGTGAGATCATTTCCTACCTTCAGGTGGGGAGGTATTCTGTGATATTCCTGCAGGAGACTCACGTGGACCTGGCCGCCAATGCCAGCTGGTGGGTGCAGAGGGGCGACGGTGTATTTTAGCCATCTCATGATGTCATTGGGTGGGTTGGTGACCCTATTCTCCCCTGGCCTATGGGCTGAAGTATAAGAGGTTGCTGAGGTTGGGTTCGGTTGCCTGCTGTGCCTCCAGGTCTGCATGAAGAGGCTGCTTTTAAGCCTCATTAATGTTTATGCCCCGATACCAGGCCCAGAGCAGGTGCTCTTCTATCGACAGGTTTCCTTCTTCCTTGGCAAGTTGGATCCTCATGAGTGCTTGGTCCTGGGTGGGGATTTTAACACCACCCTTGAAGTGCAGGACCATGTTGGGAACAGGTGCCGAATCCCTGTTAACGTCCTCAAGTTGATTCTTGAACAGCATGCCCTGGGAGACATTTGGCGTGATCAGCACTAGGATGATACCACCTCCTTTACCTTTGTTTGGGTGGAGGTGGTTTGGTCGTGTCACTTCTGGTTGGACAGAACCTACATCTCTCGGTTTCTTATTGCATGAACCCACTCCTCTGACATTCAGCCAGCTCCCTTTTTGGACTGTCACTTGGTCTGTGTACAGCTTGCCCTTACACCTGAGTGACTGAGGCCAGCCAACTGACACTTTACTGACAGCTTGTTAGAGGATATGGGCTTCGTGGGGTCCTTCCAGGGTTTTGGCTGGCCAGGCGGAGGCACACATTCCCCTCAGCGCAGAGATGGTGAAATGTATGAAAGGTGCATGTCAGGCTCTTTTGCCATGACTACAGCTGGGGGACCAGCCAGGGAAGGAACGTGGCAATGGAGTGGCTGGAACAGGAGGTCATGGAGTTGAAGAGGCGCCTGGTTGCTCACCCTGAGAATCCATCCCTCTGTATGGAGTGTCAGGAGAAGTGAGATGAGATTCAAGCCCTCATGATGATTGGGCTTGGCGCATGTTCCTTAGGTTGCATATCCAACTCCTTCAGGAGATGGATCATGGCTCCTGTTTCTTCTGTGCCCTGGACAACATAAGAACATAAGAATGGCCATACTGGGTCAGACCAAAGGTCAATCCAGCCCAGTATCCTGTCTACCAACAGTGGCCAATGCCAGGTGCCCCAGAGGGAGTGAACTTAACAGGTAATGATCTAGTGATCTCTCTCCTGCCATCCAGGAGAGAGGGGTGCCAAAAAAAAATATCACCTGCCTCCTGGTGGAGGATGACACCACTCTTACAGATCTGAGCAGATGCAATAAAAAGGCATGGGCATTCTACAACAAACTTCTTTCCAGATTCAACCAACACCAACACTTGTGATGAACTGTAGGATGAACTCCCAATGGTCAGCGCAGGTGACCGGGACCAGCTGGAGCTTCATAGAATCATAGATTAGAGTTGGAAGAGACCTCAGGAGGTCATCTAGTCCAACCCCCTGCTCAAAGCAGGACCAACCCCAACTAAATCATCCCAGCCAGGGATTTGTCAAGCCAGGCCTTAAAAATCTTTAAGGATGGAGATTCCACCACCTCCCTAGGTAACCCATTCCAGTGCTTCACCACCCTCCTAGTGAAATAGTGTTTCCTAATAACCAACCTAAACCTCCCCCTCTGCAACTTGAGACCATTACTCCTTGTTGTGTCATCTGGTACCACTGAGAACAGTCTAGCTCCATCCTCTTTGGATCCTCTTTGCTTTAGTTGAAAGCAGCTGTCAAATCTCCCCTCATTCTTCTCTTCTGCAGACTAAATAAGCCCAGTTCCCCCAGCCTCTCCTCATAAGTCATGTGTTCCAGCCCTCTAATAATTTTTCTTGCCCTCCGCTGGACTTCCTCCAATTTGTCCACATCCTTCTTGTAGTGTGGGGCCCAAAAAGGGACACAGTACTTCAGATGAGGCCTCACCAATGCCGAATAGAGGGGAACGATCATGTCCCTCGATCTGCTGGCAATGCTCCTACTTATACAGCCCAAAATGCCGTTAGCCTTCTTGGCAACAAAGGCACACTGTTGACTCATATCCAGCTTCTCGTCCACTGTAACCCCTAGGTCCTTTTCTGCAGAACTGCTGCCTAGCCACTCGGTCCCTAGTCTGTAGCGGTGCATGAGATTCTTCCCTCCTAAGTGCAGGACTCTGCACTTGTCCTTGTTGAACCTCATCAGATTTCTTTTGGCCCAATCCTCCAATTTGTCTAGGTCACTCTGGACTTTATCCCTACCCTCCAGCATATTTACCTCTCCCCCCAGCTTCGTGTCATCTGCAAACTTGCTGAGGGTGCAATACATCCCACCATCCAGATCATTAATGAAGAAGTTGAACAAAATCGGACCCAGGACCGACCCCTGGGGTACTCCGCTTTATAGTGGCTGCCAACTAGATACTGAGCCGTTGATCACTACCCAGTGAGCCTGACAATCTAGCTTTCTATGCACCTTATAGTCCATTCATTCAATCCTTACTTCTTTAACTTGCTGGCAAGAATACTGTGGGAGACCATATCAAAAGTTTTGTTAAGTCAAGATATATCACTTTCACCGCTTTCCCCATATCCTCAGAGCCAGTTATCTCATCATAGAAGTCAATCAGGTTGGTCAGGCATGACTTGCCTTTGGTGAATCCATGTTGAGGACCTGCTCCATGATTTTTCCAGGGACTGAGGTGAGGCTGTAGTTCCCCAGATTCTCCTTCTTCCCTTTTTTAAAGATGGGCACTATGTTTGCCTTTTTCCAATCGTCCAGGACCTCCCCCAATCGCCACGAGTTTTCAAAAATAATGGCCAATGGCACTGCAATCACATCTGCCAACTCCTTCAGCACCCTCGGATGCATTGCATCCTGCCCCATGGACTTGTGCATGTCCAGTTTTTCTAAATAGTCCTTAAGCTGTTCTTTCACCACAGAGGGCTGCTCACCTCCTCCCCATACTGTGCTGCCCAGTGCAGCAGTCTGGGAGCTGACCTTGTCTGTGAGTAACGAGGCAAAAAAAGCATTGAGTACTTCAGCTTATCCCACATCATGTGTCAGTAGGTTGCCTCCCCCATTCAGTAGGGGTCCCACACTTTCCCTGCCCTTCTTCTGCTTGCTAACATACCTGTAGAAACCCTTCTTGTTACCATTCACATCCCTTGCTAGCTGCAACTCCAATTGTGCTTTGGCCTTCCTGATTACACCCCTGCATGCTCGAGCAATATTTTTATACTCCTCCTCAGTAACTTCTTGTAAGCTTCCTTTTTGTATTTAAGCTCACCGAAGATTTCTCTGTTAAGCCAAGCTGGTCGCCTGCCATATTAGCTATTCTTTCTGCACATCCGGATGATTTGTTCCTGCACCCTTAATAAGGCTTCTTTAAAATACAGCCAGCTATTCCTCTCACACTGGCAGAGTTCTCGGAAGCCCTCTGTTTGATGCCCACTAGCAAATGCCTGGACATCAATGAGCTGACTGTGGAGTTCTGCCACTCATTCTGGGACATCCTTGGCCTTGCCATCATCTGAGCCAAGTTCCTGGGGTGCTCCATGACGCATAGGTGGGCAATGCTTGCTCTGCTACCAAAAAAGGAGAACCTCCAGGACCTGAGGAATTGGAGCCCAGTATCCCTACTCAGTGAAGACTATATGGTCGTAGCAAAAGCCATCTTGCTGTGGCTGAAGTCCATGCTGGCATACGTGATACTCCCCAACCAGTCCTATGCTGTCCCTGGCTGGAGTTTATTTGATAATCTATATCTAGTCTGGGACTTTCTCTGTCTGGCATGTAGGGATGTTTTGTCTCTCACCTTCCTGTCCCTTGACCAGGAGAAGGGGATTGACAGTATGGACCATGAGTATCTCATGGGAACTGTGTGAGCAATCAGCTTCAGTCCCCAGTTTGTGAGATTCCTCCAGGTGCTGCACGCCTCTGAAGAGTGTATAGTCCAGCTCAACTGGGCCTTGACCAAACCAGTCATCTTTGGTCAGGGAGTGTGTCAGGGCTGCCCTTTGTCTGGCCAATTGTATGCCATTGTTGTCAAGGCCTCCCTTTGTCTCTTATGCAAGCGATTGATGGGGCTGGTGCTCCGCAACCCGGCTTGGAGGGTGGTGTATACCCATGATGTGCAACTTCTGGCCCAGGATCTGGAAGACATGGTGGGGGTGGAGGCTTGCCAAACCAACTACTCAGGGTCCTCCTCTGCCTGGGTCAGCTGGGTCAAGAGCTCTGGCCTGGTGGGTGTCATGTGAGCTGCCTCCCACCTGCGCTTCATACCGTCCAGTGTGGCATAGGTCTGCTACTCTGGGCTTTTACCTATTTTACCTATCCCTCCCCACTAGAAAATAGGACTGACTTGGGGGCCAGGGTGTCTGATGGGTTGTGGGCATGGACGGGGCTTCTCTGGTGCCTTTCCCTTCAGGGGAGGTCGCTGGTTCTTTACAAACTAGTCCTGTCCCTACTCTGGCCCTGGGTCAGTAGCCTAAGCCCACTCCCGGGTACCCTGGCCAGCCTCCAGGGGAAGGTCCTGGAGTTCTTCTGTCCGCAAAAGCACTGAGTCTCTGCAGGCGTGCTGAGCCTCCCGCTGGAAGAGGAAGGGCAGGGCCTGATATGCATTCACACTTTCCATCTCCAGGCCCTGCAGAGGCTCCTTTATAATGCTTGTTGTCTGGCCTGGAGCCAGCTAGGGCACACCTTCCTCCACCTCCTCTGAGCGCTCCGACATGACTGGCAACTCTTTTATCTATATCCGAGAGGTCTCCCTTGAGACTTTTCTGAGCTGCCAGTCTTTTACCAGGATGGTCTCAGGACCTGGAGGTTGGTCTCCACAGTCAGGTCTGTTACGGGCACTAAGGGTGTGCACCTCCTAGATGAACCCCTGTTCCACGCCCACATCTTGTGGCACACACGGTGGAGGTTCTTTCAGTGCACTGGAGGTTGGTCATGGCTGGTGGCACCAAAGTCAGAGACCTCTGGACCACAGTTGATGGGATTGGGTGTACCCTGGTACACTTGCTCAGTGAATGAGGTTGCCCACCCTTCATGTCCCCTGCCATGAACTCCAGGAGGTAAAGGCTGCCCAGCCCCCAGCCTCTATAGCTTTTCTCGAGCAAGTCCTGAAGCAGGGTGTTCCTTGCCTGCCCGTTTGCCTGGCCTTCTGGAGCTTGAGGTCAGGCCCTGGCCCTGTGAGCCCCCCTGGCTGCTTTAAACTGCCCATATGAACTGACTTAGTAGTATCCAGCCAGTCTGTTTCTGAGACACATCATGGGAGCAGTTTGTGCCCCACATTGTTCATTTCCTCACCCTCGTGACCCGCCCCGATACAAAGTGGTGGGACCTGCTGCCATCTCTGGAGAGCAAGGAGCCCCAGTGAGCCAGCCTGTATTCCACCTTTGTGCCACAGTCTGCTGGGGATATAAATTAATGGCTGCTTCGTGGAGCTGTGAGCACAGGAGAGTTATGTGGTTTTCGGACTCCCCTGACATTTGTTCTTCTTGTGGCGAGAGGGAGACCCTGGCTCATGCATATTTACAGTGCACCAGGCCGCAGTCCCTTTTCCGCCTCCTCCAAAACCTCTTGTTGAGGTTCTGGCTGCACTTTTCCTTGCACTCCCTATCTGCGGCCCCACAAGGTTGTAGGACCATCTCATCAACCTCCTCCTGGCGTTGGCCATGTTGGCCATATATCAGTCAAGGAGGACAGGGTTGGACGGGATCTGCAACTGAGAGTGGGGGCTCAATTTTGTGCACTTGTCCATTCATGTCTCTGGGCAGAGTGCCTCTGGGTGGCATTCTTGGACACTTTGGAGGAGTACCGATCCAGGTACTCTATGTGTGCGTGTGCCCATGCCCAGCACAGTGAGGCCCCGATCTCAGATATTGTCGCATGCATGCACAGCACCTTGCACAAAAGGGCCCCAGTCTCAGTAACTCTGTGGCAAGGCAGCTCCTGGCATAGTGGGGCCTCTAGGCAAAGCACTAATGCAGTAATAATGGAAAGCAAGAAGGAGACGATGGAGCCTCAGGGGCCTTTCTCAGAGTAAGCGATGAGACCTGGGGATTATGTAGCACAAGGGGTGGCAGAAGGTTTCCATCCTGGGCCAAGGGTCCACAGCTGGCTGCCCGAGTGGGCAGTACAGAGCAGTAGGGGCTGATGGAGGTGGGGGATTGACTGAGAATCTAATAGCATCTGAGCAAGGCTTGGTAGGGATGTGCTAGAGGGACCCAGCTCTTAGACCTGTGGAGCCAAGTCATTGTGCCCTGGGCATTGGCCACTCAGGTCTGTGCTACAGGCCTGCAGGTGCCCCAGGACAGAAAGTCATGGGGAGGCCGCCCATGTCGTTCTGGGAGCCCTATAGGAGGCTCTTATCAGTTCCCAACCCAGGATGCTCATTCCCCTTCTCCCTGCAGGTGCTGTGGCGAGTACAGTGGTGAAACAGAAGCTGGCCGAAGTCATCCTGAAGAAACAACAGGCAGCTTTGGAAAGGACCAGCAACCCCAGTGGCCCCACCATGCCCTACAGGTGAGATAGTCAACTAAGCACCCCCAACCCCCTCCCCCCCCATGCCGTACAGGTGAGATCGAGACACCTGAGCATCCCCCCCACACCTCCTGCCGCCATATAGATGAGAGAGAGAGACACCTGAGCATCCCCAAGACACGCCCCCAGGCCATACAGGTGAGGCAGAGATACTGGGCTTTCAGTGGAGAGAGCTTGTCTCCTGATGGGGCTGCTGGTGGGGGAAGGCCTACATCTGTCTGTGGGGCAGGGGCTCTCACAGCAGCTGTGTCTGTGGAGCACAGCCGTGGGTGCAGTGATCCTGTGGGGGACGCTCTGTTCACCTAGGTTCCTTAGGACTCTACAGCTCTGGCAGCCCCTCGGAGCTGGATTTTTCTGTGGTTTGCGGCAACCAGGGTGCTCCCTCTAGTGGCCAGACCTGGTTTTATCTGCTCTTCATGGGGACCTGGCAGGCACCCAAAAGTTGGGCCCACTGCTCACACCTGGACAGGCCATCTCTGGGACTGTAGCTAGAGCCCTGCAAATCCGCGGATCGCCGCTTTAGAGCCCCGGGCCATTTTTGCAGATCATGGCTCGGATGTGTATCTAAATGCTGTATCTGTGCAGAGGTCTAACTGTAGCACCTCTGGAGTGTCCGAGCCTTGGATCCACACAGTGGGGAGAGGCACTTCCCATACAGACTGTGGGGGAAAACTTTGGGCAGAGTGATGCACATGTGCTCCTTTCCCGGCGGGACAGTCCAGGCTGAGGAAAACCCAGTACTAGGGGTGGGAGCTGCACTGGACCAAGGAAATTTGAGCCAAGGGCGTCCCAGCATCAGGGGCAGGAAGTGCGCTGGGCCAAGGGTGTCTGAGAGCTGTCCCAGCACCAGGGTTGGAGACTGCTCTGGACCGAGGATGTTTGGGGGCTGTCCCAGCACCAGGGGCTGGGGCTGCGCTGGATCGAGGGTATCTGGGGGCTGTCCCAGCATCGGGTAGGGGCTGCGCTGGACTGAGGGTGTCTGGGGGCTGTCCCAACATCGGGGCAGAGGCTGCTCTGGGATAAGGGTGTTTGGGGGCTGTTCCAGCACCAGGGGTGGGGATGCCCTTTGTTGGGCTGGTGGGATTTTGAGGACCAGGAACAACCCCAGTGCCAAGAAGCTGCGGGCAAACTTGGTGGCATGGTGGGGCCAGGCTGTACCAGGCTTTTCCGGGGGAATGCCAGTGCTGTAGGGCTGAGAAAAATCCTGGAGCCACGGGCCACTGGAGCCAAGGGCCGCTGGAGCCAAGGGCCGGTCTCTAACCTTGCTGCTACTTCCCTGCAGATCACTGGAGCCCCTGGATACTGAAGGCCCTGCCCCTCCTGTGCTCAGCCCCTTCCTGCCACAAGTCCCCAACAGTTCCATAGACCCTCCGGAGCACTTTCCTCTGCGGAAAACAGGTAAGGCCATGCCATGCTGGCTTCGTGCCCATGCACGCAGGTGCGACCGCAGGGTGGACTCAGCCCACCTTCCCAGCCTGCCTTCCTCCTGGCCTTCGCTTCCACACACAGCAGGGCCTGTGTCCTGGCAGGGAGGTGAGACTGGCACTGGCTCGGGAGTGGGAGGAGGTTGGGCTGGCGCAGGGGTGTGCAGGTCTGAAGGTGACTTTGCGACAGCCCCAAGGGTCATGCCTGAGCCCAACAGGCCAGTGCGGCAGCACTGTATCGATGCCATAGCGCAGGGAGACCACTGACAAACAGCCTTGTCTGCCCACAGCATCTGAGCCCAACCTGAAGGTGCGATACAAGCCCAAGAAGTCGGTGGACCGGCGTAAGAACCCACTGACCCGCAAGGAGAGTGCACCCCCTTCCCTGAAGAGGAGGCCAGCAGAGGCCATTGGTGAGGGTCTCTTGGGGCAACAGTAGGAACTTGGGGCTCCAGGGAAAGCAGCTGCTGCACACTAGGACCCCGCATAAGCCCCGCACCCGAGGCTCCGTGCAGGGGGTCGCACATGCCAATGGAGCTTCAAGGGCGCTCAGTGCACAGGGATGGTGCTACCCCATGGCAGCAATGCTCTTTTAAGGCAGCCTCAGGCCAGGTGTGATGTGCTAATAGCCATGCAGGGCCAGACCCAGCCAGTGGGGAGGGCAATGCTGGAGCTGCGCAGGGCTATTTCTCTGACCTGTCAGAGACTTGAGGGATTAATGGGCCCAAAGCAGTCCCAGCAAACGATACCTGCCCAGTTCCCTGGCCATGACTGCTTGACCCCTGCTGGGAGAAGCAGGACATACCCATGTGTGGCATTTGACCTGGGGGCGGGCACTCTTCCCACTAGCACAGCTGGGTAGATGATGGCAGACTCCAGGGACTGCCCCAAGATTGCGCACACTGCCCTGTCTCGGGGCTGGATGCATAACCAGGTACAGTCCCTGCCTCTGGCTGGTGCACTGCCAGGAGTATGTGCTCTCAGGGCATGAGCTGTCCTTGCCTGCCCACCTGGGCTCAGGCAGCTGGTCAGGGAGAGCGCTAAGTCCAGATGGAATTGAGTGTCACCCGGCTGGCAAGGGCAGGGCAAGGGCACTGTGCAGGAGCCAGGAGGGCAGCAGCGGGCTGGTATAGCTGGGAGGGGTGATGTAGCCGTGAGGGAAAGCTGCACACAGGTTGTGTCCCTGTGAAAGGAAGCTGGGGTACCTGATGGGAGAAAGGGTACAGAGAAAGCAATGTGCATGCAGCGGTGAAGGTGCCAGGCCACCTTGTGCCCTTGAGTCCCTTCATCCTGCCACTCTCCTGTCTGACTTCTCTTCCCTATGCAGACTCGTCCCCCAGCAGTAGCAGCACCCCTGTGTCTGGCTGCAGCTCCCCCAACGACAGCCTCCCAGCGGAACATGGAGTCCCCCCCGCTGGGCCCAGCATGGCCCACGAGGTACGAAGCCTGCAGGCCTGTTGAAGGGAGCCAGGAGCTCAGGACATGCTGCCTTGGGTGGGGTCACTGGGGCAAGCTGTCCCTGGGGAGCAGCATGGGCTAATGAACTCCGCAGTTCTGTCCCCAGATCTCTCATGGGCCCCGGGGCCTGGAGCCAGGACCAGGCAACTTCCCCTCCAGAATTCCCACTTCCTTGAAAACTAGCAGCTAAGAATTAGTCCCAGCTTTCTGGGCCCTGCTACCCTCCCTTCCCCCCAGTAGCTGGTGGCACCCCACCCAACCCTATTTCCCCCTGGCTAGTCACCAGCCACCCCACTGCTGCCCTGATGCCCTCAAGGTCCCCCTACTGTTCCCTGTCTTGCACTGTGTCCCCCTGATGCCTTCTGGTTGGTAGTGCTGTCTTCCCTGCTTGGGTCCTTGCTGCCACCCTTTGCTGGCCCTGGTCATGTAGCTCCTGCTGCCCCACACAGCTGTGCCATGCCTGGAGACTAACCTGCTGTGTTTGGTGCAGGCGCCACTCGCCCAGCGCCTGATGATGCAGGAGAGCTCGCTGGCCCAGTTAGCCCTGCAGAGCACGGCCTCCCTTCCAGCCATCTCGCTGGGACTGCCAGCTACTACCAGTGCCCGGGTAGGTAGCCGGGTCATAAGGGACTCCGGAACCCTGCTGAGGGCTCATGCAGGGCAGAGAGAGCCCAACCCCCCTTCTGAAGTCCAGGATCGCAGCACGCGCAGGTCATTGAGCAGCAGTCCTGGATGACGCAGCACTTCATGGATTTGCAGACCCACAGCCCCCCCCCCCCCCCCCACCTTGGGACACAGAGCCAGGGGGATCCCTTTCCTCTACACTCTGCCAGTGCCTCTGTCAGGCCCTAGGTCCCCTCCTAGGCATCACAGTCCGCTCCTCTACCCCCGCCTTGGTAGGCTGCTGATGGACTCCCTGTTCTCTCTGCAGGGCGACGCAGACCGCCGCTCCCTCTCTGGCTTGGCACACCGGGTGCCAGTGCTGAATGGGCCTGTCCTCTCGGGCACCCACTCATCCATGTTCATACCAGCTGGCTTGGAGCAGCATGAGCCTGGAGGGCCTCTGTCCCCTCGGCTTCAGCCTGTCATTATTCTTGAGTCCTCGGTCACCCACGCACCACTTGTGGCAAGTACGTATTGCTCCCACTTGACCAAGGGTCCTGGGGCTGAGGCTGCAGTCCCAGCACCAAGTGCAGCTCAGAGCCCTGCTGGCATGTACCTGAAAGGGGCTCTAGGATCTCAGCAGATTTCCTGCAGTGCTGTATGAGACCCCCTGGCATCCCTGAGAACTGGTCTATGCTTAACAATCTCCCTTCTGACCAGCTGGCATGTGAGCAGAAAGGTAGCTAATGCTGCTATGGGATTCCACATTGTTAGGTTTCAGAGTTAACACTCATGGAAATGCCTTGGGAAGCTGCTGGCTGTCAAGCAGCCGGCACACTCAGGCAGACACCTCTGCATAGCTCAGCTCCGAACCCTGCTGGGATTTACTCAGCTCTCAAACTGCAGCCAAGGGCGGCGCTGACTTGTCATGAGGGAGGGGGGTGAGTGTTCCTTTACCAGATCCCAATCGCTTCCCTCTGGGCTTCCCTCTCCATGGCTCACCCACCCCTCCTGCTCCAAGTGTGAAGCAGAGAGGGCAGAGCGGGTGAGGGGCAGCCAGAGCACTCCCCTAGCCACCGCAGGCTGCACAATGGCAGGGCGGGGGGGCGAGAAGGGTGGGAGCTGCGGCCAGCCGTAATGCGAATGCCCTCTGCTACTTACCTCCCGGCCTGACACATGCTGCACTTGGGGCTGGCACCTGGCTGGATTTCCAGCTAGCCTACAGGCCAAGGCCCGCCCCGCCACGCTCTGTGAGAACATGGAGCTCACCTCCCGCCCCCTCCCCCAGTGAGTCCCAGGGAGATTCCCCTCCCCCAGGGAACACCATGGAGGTTTCCCCCTCAGCCCCCATTGAGAACCATGCAGCAGCAGGTGCTGGGCATTAGCCAGTCTGTCCTTGGGAAGTGCTTGCCTATGGTGCCCCTGGAGCATGGGTTCTCAGAGCTGTAGTGGGCCCAGCAGGAAGCCCCAGAGCTGACGAGATGGGAGAAAGGGGAACAACTGTACCGGGGCCCCCCAAATCGTCTGTAAGGGCTGTATAAATAAGTGAAATGGGAGGGGGTGAGTCCCAGCAGACACAATGATTTCTGTCTGTGGGGCTGCACGGAGCCCCAAAGGGCAGTGGTGGGGCCTGAGCTGCAGCACGGGGCAGGCCAGGGGTCACAGGCCAGGTTAGGGGTTGATAATGCCAACCCCAAGCCCAGGCTACTTGAGATGCTCTGGCAGCCATTCCTGAGCACCTGGTGCTGCACCCAGCTCCAGCCCTGCTTCACCAGTCTCTCTCCCCGCAGTGCCAGGCCTGGGGACGGTCCCGTTCCACTTCGCCCACTCACTCATCCCCACCGACCGGCTGTCGCTGGCAGGCCACCACAAACCACTGGGGCGGACCCGCTCTGAGCCCCTGCCCCCCAACCCCAAGGCCATCCAGCAGCAGCTGGCGTACCAGCAGCACCATGCCCAATTCCTGGAGAGACTCAAGCAGCAGACACACTTGGGAAAGGTAAGAGGCTAACGGGCATGCAGGCTGGGGAACACCACTGCCAGGGCAGGAGGGCGCCATGCTGGGCAGCACCTGGGGATTGAGGGCACTTCAGGTGCATGGCGGAGTAAGGCCCATGTGGCACTCAGCACCCAAGCTGCCAGGCCAGGGCACTGGGTGGCGGCACTGCCCGCAGACACAAGCAGTTGCTTTGCCCTCCCTCAGTCCCAGGAAAGCGAGTGAGCTCCCTGGCGTCTGCTGCTGCCAGTACAGCTGCCAGCTAAGCAGTGTTGGAGCCCCTGCATCTGCGGTACCTGTATAGAATCACAGAATATCAGGGTTGGAAGGGACCTCAGGAGGTCATCGAGTCCAACCCCCTGCTCAAAGCAGGACCAATCCCCAACTAAATCATCCCAGCCAGGGCTTTGTCAAGCCTGACCTTAAAAACTTCAAAGGAAGGAGATTCCACCACCTCCCTAGGCAACCCATTCTAGTGCTTCACCACCCTCCTAGTGAAAAAGTTTTTCCTAATATCCAATCTAAACCTTCCCCACTGCAACTTGAGACCATTACTCCTCGTTCTGTCATCTGCTACCATTGAGAACAGTCTAGATCCATCCTCTTTGGAACCCCCTTTCAGGTAGTTGAAAGCAGCTAGCAAATCCTCCCCTCCTTCTTCTCTTCCGCAGACTAAACAATCCCAGTTCCCTCAGCCTCTCCTCATAACTCATGTGTTCCAGTCCCCTAATCATTTTTGTTGCCCTCCGCTGGATGTTTTCCAATTTTTCCACATCCTTCTTGTAGTGTGGGGCCCAAAAAGGGACACAGTACTCCAGATGAGGCCTCACCAATGTCGAATAGAGGGGAACGATCACATCCCTCAATCTGCATGCCACAATGCTCCCCCATCACCCCCACACAGAGCTCCCCATGTCTGGTGTACCCCCATGCCACAGTGCTCCCATCACCCCTGCAGAGAGCTCCCCCCCCATCACCATCCAGGGTACACTCGGCCCACCCACGCAACACTCTCCCTCATCACCAACCCTGCACAGAGCTTCCCCCATTACCCCAGATGGCATGCAGGGAGGGGTATCTCACGCCACCCCACAGAGTGCTCACATCACCCCCCACCCCATCACAGAGTTCCTCACATCAACCTCTGAACACAGGTGCCCCCACCTGGCGTTCCCGACCCCCGCACAGCTCCCCCCTCACCCCGTCACACAGAGCTCCTCCCATCTGGGTTTTCCCATCCCCGCACAGCTCCCGCCTCACCCTGTCATACAGAGCTCCCCCACCACTGGGGTTCCCCATGCTGCAGTGGAAGGTGAAAACCCCCCTCTGCCAATCTGACCCAGGGAAAACCCCAAATATGACAATCAGTTGGACCCTCAGCATGTGGGCAAGACCCAGCAGCCAAACACCTGGGAGAGAAGTCTCTGTAGTAACTCAGAGCCCTCCCCATCTAGGGTCCCATCACTGGCCATTGGGGATATTTGCTGCTAGCAGTCGCATATCAGGCACATGCCATTATAGACAGTCTCATTATCCCATCCCCTCCAGAAACTTCTCATGTTCAGTCTTGTTTGTTTTGTTTTCAATTTGTTTTTTTGCCCTCACTGCTCCCCTTGGGAGGCTGTTCCAGAACTTCCCTCCTCTGATGGTTGAAAATCTTCATCACATTTCAAACCTAAACTTGTTGATGGCCAATTTATAGCCATTAACACTCTAATAACTTCTCCCCCCCCCCCCCCCCGTATTTATCCCTCTGATGTATTTATAAAGAGCAATCTCTCCACTCAGCCATCATTTGATTATGCTGAACAAGCCAAGCCCTTTGAGTCTCCTCTCACAAGATAGATTTTCCATTCCTCGAATCATCCTTGTAGCCCTTCTCTGCACTTGTTCTAGTTTGAATTAATCTTTCTTAAACATGGGAGACCAGAACGACACATAGTATTCCAGATGAGGTCTCACCCTCTAATTTTTCCCACCCATTTGTGGAATGAATTTTTTCATTTTTTCATTCATTCACAAAATTCATGTGGTGGGGGTGAGGCCGAGGGGATCAGAGTGTGGGAGGGGGCTTAGGGCTGGGGCAGAGGGTTGGGGTGCGGGCTCTGGGGTGGGGCCAGGGATGAGGGGTTTGGGGTGCAGGAGGGTGCTCCGTGGCTATGGCGGGGAGAGAGGACTCCTCCCAGCTCTCTCTCCCCGCAGCAGCACGTGGGCTGTGGGGCTGGGGCTGCAGGATAGGCGCCCCTCCCCCAGCCCTGGGGCTGGGGGAAGGCCACTCCTGGGTCTGGGCTGCTCTGGGGTTGGGCTGCGCTGCCATGGCCACTCCTGGGCCACACCAGTCGCAGCTGGGGTCGCTCCAGTCACACTGCCCCAGCAGGTCCGGGTCACAGGTTGCGTTGGGGCTGGGGGAGGGGCACCCCGGCCGCAGCAGGGAGCGGGTACAGCACAGGGAACCAGAGCGGGTTCCCTGAGCACCTGTGCAGTGCTAAATAGGCTGCTGCACAATTGTGCAGCTTACAGGGAACTTAGGGTCTCACCAGTGCCTTGTATAATGGTACTAGCACTTCCCTGTATCTACTGGAAATACCTCACCTGATGCATCCTAGGACTGCATTAGCCTTTTTCACAGCCTCATCACATTGGTGGCTCATAGTCGTCCTGTGATCCACCAATATGCCCAGGTCTTTCTCCTCCTTTGTCGCTTCCAACTGATACTTCCCCAGTTTATAACAAAAATTCTTGTTGTTAGTCCCTAAATGCATGACTTTGCACTATTAAATTTTATTCCATTTCTGTTACTCCAGTTTTCAAGGTCATCCAGATCTTTTTTCAGAGTAGCAGCCATGTTAGTCTGTATCCGCAAGAAGAACAGGGACTTAGAGACTAACAAATTTAGAGACTAACAAATTTATTTGAGCATAAGCTGTCGTGAGCTTCACGACATCACTTCATCGGATGCATAGAATGGAACATATAGTAAGAAGATATATATATATATACATACATACAGAGAACATGAAAAGGTGGAGTAAGATGCTAATTAGTTAAGATGAGATATGATCAGCAGGAGAAAAAAACTTTTGTAGTGATAATCAAGATGGTCCATTTAGACAGTTGACAAGAAGGTGTGAGGATACTTAACATGGGGAAGTAGAGTCAATATGTGTAATGACCCAGCCACTCCCAGTCTCTATTCAAACTCAAGTTAATGGTATCTAGTTTGCATATTAAATTAAGCTCAGCAGTTTCTCGTTGGAGTCTGTTTTTGAAGCTTTTCTGTTGCAAAATTGCCACCTTTAAATCTGTTACTGAGTGGCCAGTGTTCTCCTACCGGTTTTTGAATGTTATGATTCCTGATGTCAGATTTATGACCATTTATTCTTTTGCATAGAGACTGTCCAGTTTGGCCAATGTACATGGCAGAGGGGCATTGCTGGCACATGATGGCATATATCACATTGGTAGATGTGCTGGTGAACAAGTGCATCCCTGATGGCATGGCAAATGTGATTAGGTCCTATGATGGTGTCACTTGAATAAATATGTGGAGAGAGTTGGCATCAGGCTTTGTTGCAAGGATAGGTTCCTGGGTTAGTGGTTTTGTTGTGTGGTGTGTGGTTGCTGGAGAGGTGAAACTAACAGGCCTGTAATTTCCTGGATCACTTTTTTCTTTCTTAAAAATAGGAACTATATTAGCAATTTTCCAGTCATAGGGTACAACCCCTGAGTTTATAGATCCTTTAAAAATCCTTGCTATTGGGCTTGCAATTTCATGTGCTAGTTACTTTAATATTCTTTGATAGAGTTTATCTGGACACATCGATTTAGTTCCATTAAGTTGTTTAAATTGGACTTCCACCTTGGATGTGGTCATTTCTATTTCCATATTGTCGTTCCCATTAGCCACCCTGTCACTGCCCCTAAGCTCCTCGTTACCCTTATTAAAATTGGAGACAAAATATTCGTTTAGGCCTTGGGCCATGCCTAGATTATTTTTAATCTCCAGCCCATCTACATGCTTAGCAGCTCCACTTCTTCTTTCCTTGTTTTCTTTTTATTTATTTGGCTACAGAACCTTTTACTGTTGGTTTTAATTTCCTTTCCAAAGTCCAGCTCTGCTTGACTTTCGGCAGTTTTCACTTTCCCCCTACGCTTTCTGCCCTCCAAGAGGTTGCTTTCCTCGCTGATCCTTCCCACCTTCCATTCCTTGTAGGCTTTCTGCTTTCTCTTAATCAGCTGTTTCAGGTACTTGGACATCCAGCTTGGTCTGCAACCCTTCCCCACAATCTTTTCCCCCTGTCCTCGGGATGCAGGCTTCAGAGAACTTTTGAACTTTGATTTAAAGTATTCCAGGCCTCCTCCACATTCAGATCCTCGAGTTCTTCAGTCCACCCCACTTCCCTAACTAATTCCCTTCATTTTTTAAAGTTTGCGCTTTTCAAATCAAGGCCCTTAGTTTCAGCCCTAATTTTGTTTATCTTTCCATTTAGTTTAAAGTGAATTAGCTCTTGATCACTCAAACCACAGCTGTCTCCTGCAACCAGCTCTTCTATTCCCCTCACTACTCACCAATGCCAAATCTAAAATGGCGTCACCTCTTATAGAATATCAGGGTTGGAAGGGACCTCAGGAGGTCATCTAGTCCAACCCCCTGCTCAAAGCAGGACCTATCCCCTATTAAATCATCCCAGCCAGGGCTTTATCAAGCCTGACCTTAAAAACTTCTAAGGAAGGAGATTCTACCACCTCCCTAGGTAACGCATTCCAGTGTTTCACCACCCTCCTAGTGAAAAAGTTTTTCCTAATATCCAATCTAAACCTCCCCCACTGCAACTTGAGACCATTACTCCTTGTCCTGTCCTCTTCTACCACTGAGAATAGTCTAGAACCATCCTCTCTGGAACCACCTCTCAGGTAGTTGAAAGCAACTATCAAATCCCCCCTCATTTTTCTCTTCTGCAGACTAAACAATCCCAGTTCCCTCAGCCTCTCCTCATAAGTCATGTGTTCCAGACCCCTAATCATTTTTGTTGTCCTTTGCTGGACTCTCTCCAATTTATCCACATCCTTCTTGTAGTGCGGGGCCCAAAACTGGACACAGTACTCCAGATGAGGCCTCACCAATGTCGAATAGAGGGGAACGATCATGTCCCTTGATCTGCTGGCTATGCCCCTATTTATAATCCCAAAATGCCATTGGCCTTCTTGGCAACAAGGGCACACTGTTGACTCATATCCAGCTTCTTGTCCACTGTCACCCCTAGGTCCTTTTCTGCAGAACTGCTGCCTAGCCATTTGGTCCCTAGTCTGTAGCGGTGCATTGAGTTCTTCCGTCCTAAGTGCAGGACCCTGCACTTATCCTTGTTGAACCTCAGATTTCTTTTGGCCCAATCCTCCAATTTGTCTAGGTCCCTCTGTATCCTATCCCTGCCCTCCAGCGTATCTACCACTCCTCCTAGTTTAGTATCATCTGCAAATTTGCTGAGTGCAATCCACACCATCCTCCAGATCATTTATGAAGATATTGTTTGCTCAGCAACTGTTGGATGAAGAAATCTGTCGGCTATCACGTCCAGGAAAGTCTGGGCCCTGCTGTTATTGGTAGCACTTGTCCTCCAACCTATGTCTGGGAAGTTAACGTCTCTCATCATCACACAATTCCCACTAGTATTTATTTCATTAAATAGATTA
Organism: Caretta caretta; assembly: GCF_965140235.1. Classification (NCBI taxonomy): domain Eukaryota; kingdom Metazoa; phylum Chordata; order Testudines; family Cheloniidae; genus Caretta; species Caretta caretta. The sequence continues at coordinate 11,903,608 of NC_134225.1, forward strand.
AAGAGGTCTCTGCCCATATCCAGATCAGATCCTGGGGGTCTATCCCAGGGGAGCCTCTGGTAGCTTTCTTCCCCAAAGTGATTTTGACCCATCCCCCTGCAGCTCATGACCAAGTCCAGTGAGAAGTCTCGTCTGCGGCAGATCCCCTCCTCGGAGGACATGGAGGCCAAGGAGGGGCTCCCAGAGGGAGTGAGTGAGCGCGGTGACCAGCCTAGGGGCCGAGTGGAGCTCACGCGGCCAGGGGTCAGCACAAAGGAGCCTGAACGGAGCCCAAAGCTGATGCAGCCACAGGAGGAGCTCGTCTTGCAGCAGGTACCTAAGGGCTGGCAGGGATCAGGGCACCAGGAGTGCTGGGCACAGCACCAGCCTGGAGCAGCCCTCACTTCACTGGCCATGGGGAGTGTGGCTGCTCAGCCAACCCAGTGGCATCAATGTCCTCTCTAAACCCATGCCCGGGGTGGAGAGGGGAGGAGCCTGCGTGGAGCCATCAGGACTCATCACCCCCGCCTGCATTGCTGGCGGGCTGCCAGCTCCTCTATTCTGGAGGGCACAAAGCCCTGCTGGGCAAACGCCCTCCCATGAGAGGAGGGGAAGGTAGTGAAGAGGGCATGACTGGGCCCACCTCACTGCCCCTCAGCCAGCAGCTCCAGCCTGCTCCTGTTGCTCCGCGCCCCCATCTGGGTGCAGGGGCTCTGCTGCGGATTCCTAGATGTTAAGGCCAGAAGGACACAGCAGGAGCTAAGGCTGCCCAACACCCCCATCACAAACCCGTGTGTTTCCAGAGAAGGCTCGGAACAGTGTGCAGGAAACAAGGCTTGGGCACACAGTGAGGAGAAAACCAAGCGCTGGCTGGCTGCTCCTTCTGTGAGCAGGGCCCACAGTGGGCACTGCAGGGCCAGGGGCTCTGGAAACCTGCTCTGCGATGGTGTCGTTAACGACTGTAGCGAAGGCCCCTGCGTCAGGGCTGGATGAGGGTCGCACGGGCAGCCTGAATTCTGGCATTTCTGAGTTTTGCAGCCCTAACATTTGTTTAGCAGAGTCTCCTTGTGTGTCATTTCTGTATGAAAGGGGCCTGTACTGGGGTGGCTTATTCCCCTTTCCATACAGGGTCACCTATGCCACAATAAAGAACCTTTACACCCCTGCCACCCCAGGGTTTGCAGCACTTTTACTAGGCCAGGCGAGCTCCTCCACAGGCCACCAAGAGTTCAGGGGTCCCCTACTGTACTGCCAAAGCAACATGTGTGCAGGAGACTGGGCACTCTGGGCTCCCTGCCACAGACGTGTTGTACTCCCTTTCCCCTAACCTCAGTGGGTGGGGTAATGCCATGCAGAGCCACAAGAGGGCATCAGACACTGTGACTTGGCCAAGGCCCAGGCAGCAGTGCCTTGGTCTGTTGTGGAAGCTCTGGACTAGGGTTTCCACTCCCTAGGCTGGGTTGGGAACAGCCCAGAGAGAACAGGCCCATTGCATAGTGAGTAGATCCTGATGTTCAGTGCAGAAATTCCCCTCCTCCACACCTGCTGTCAGGCCTGGCATTGAAGAGCTGCTGAGATGCTGTGGGGGGCCGCTGGCCCCACTTGCTGCTACACAGACTGGCCCTGGGGGGTGTTAGCACAGGCTCTGCGCTCAGCTCACTGACAGGCAGGGTCTTCCCCGGCCTAGAGAGTGGCATGTGCCACCTGGGCCCTCTACAGAATCCCCCAAACCATCCCTGGCCCAGGGCGCCACACTCATCTGCCACACCCTCTCCCCAGCAGGCCTACCTGTGGGAGCATCACCAGCGCCTGCAGCACTCGCTCCTCAAGCGGCAGCCACCAGCCGACTCCCTGATGGTCCCTGTCACACATGGAGGGCACCGACCTCTCTCCAGGGCCCAGTCATCTCCTGCCACTGCTACCATCGCCCTTCCTGCCCAGGACGCACCCACCAAGACACTCTCCCTGCCGGTGCAAGAGCCACCAATCAAACCGCACTTCACAACAGGTAATGTGGGCTGCCTCCAGCAGGGAGCGCTCCAGGAGGGCTGCAGGTATGTCACGGATCCACAGGATCGGTGCTATGGCCCTAGCTTTGGAACTGTTTCTAGGAGGAATCCCTTCAGTGCCAGACTCCCTACGGGTCTTGCTCTTCCTCCAGCGCAAGCTACGCGTCTTCACTGCCTCCTTAGAATGGACGTTTGGGCCTGCAACACTCTTGCTTCACACTGTGAGCTCCGTTCAGTGAGTACAACTGAGACAGATCCTGACGGAGACTTGTGCACTCGTTAGGGCCTAATGCACCTCACACCATTAGCAGTGACACTCAGACAGCATTGTCAAAGTGGGAAGGTTTATTTATTAACTGGAACACAGCACAGGAAGTCCTTAGGGTAACATAGAAAAGTGAAGGGTAAAGCATGGTCCATTCTGATTAGCCCAGAGCCCAGCCAAGCTGTAGTGAACCCGTTGGTTCAAGCTCTGTCTGTCCCACCATCTGACCTCTTTTGTCCGACTCCAGGTGAGAGCCCTGACTCCTTCCAGCAGCCAGCTCTTATCCCCTACTCCATACACTGCTAGTTCTTTGATCTCATGCTGGGGAAATGCTGCTCAGCTTCCTGCAGAGAGGTGGGGCAATCTGTGGTTGTTGGTTGTCAGGTGCCAATGTCCTGGTGACAAGATTTGCCATTGTCTTCTTGGTTGCTCCATTGATATGGGGCCTAAGGCCCAGACAGCTAGAGGACACTCACATCTTTGTCCCTTTCCCTGTGCTGAGAGCAAACAGTTCTTTTCCACCCCACTGGGTAACAATGCAGCATATAGGGGAAACTGAGGCACACAGGATTCAAAAGTATCACATCTTCCCACTTCCTCACATGGCAATTAACCCCACAGCAGCAGATGACGTACAAGGTGAACTGAGGCGCAGAGAGGGAGGGGGATTTACCCAAGGTCACATGAAGGTCAAAGTCAGGACTAAAACCCAGGAGTCCTGACTCCCATTCCCCTGCTCTAAGCACCACACCACTCAGCCTCACTGCACCAGGCACACTCTGTCCCTAGGAAAGCCGGATAAACCCTGCATGTCTCTGCCCACACAGTGCCAGCCCTAAACTGCCCTGACGGCAACAGAGCCTGGGGAGCTGGCCCGTGCCAGGCCAGTCTCCTGCTGTGTTTATCGCCCCCTCTCTAAAAGTTTACATAGGCTGGGGGTGGCAGGTGTAGCTTGTGTCCATGGGAAGACACTGTCCTTACCGCGCGGCCACCTCCCCCAGCCTGCCAGGGGTGGGTCTCTTGGCATTTTTCCCTCTCAGTATGTTCCTGAGCCCCAGGGTGGGAGAGGAGGCAAGCAGACACTGGAGGAACTGGTGGGGCTCAAAGGAGCATGGGGCCACAACGCCTTTCAGAGCCCAAGCTCTTGCAAGGGAGCGTGAAGAGCCAGGACTGAGCCCTCAGGATCCCAGCCTGCACAGCCTGGCGTCCCCATTGTGTCATTCACCCCCTGGGTGTGTCCAGCCCATGCCCTCCAGCAAAGAGGCCCAGTGCCTCACCCGATGGCCAGCTGGGATGCTCCCGTACCCATGCAGCTGGGCTGGAGTGCAAGGACCAGGGTCTCCTCCGCTCCTGGCCTGAGTCAGGAGTAGGATTCGGCTCAGGCCTCCTGGGATGGGGAGGTGTCCAGGGAGACTCTGGTCTGAGGGCCATGCCGTAACAGCAGAGACTGAGGTGGCTGTAGGGTCTCAGCCTCGCCCCCAGCCCAGCCTTTGAAGAGGGACTGGGCTCTGGGCCATCAGGGGTCAGCTTCCAGACAAGGCTTAGAGCCAGCTTCCAGGGCTGGGGGGGGGTGAGTGCCCTTGGGGGTTAGGAGGTGAGTGCCCCTAGGGCTGGGGGGGTGGAGTGCCCCCTTGGGGTTGCAGAGGGGGGTGAGTGCCCCCGTGAGGTTGGGGGCGTGGAGTGCTCCTGGGGGGGGAAGGGTGGAGTGCCCCCATGCGGTTGCAGGGGGTGAGTGCTCCATGGGGTTGGGGGGGTGAGTTCCCCCATGGAGCTGGGGGGGGGTTGAGTGCCCCCGTGGGGTTGGAGGGTTAGCGCCCGTGGGGCTTGAGGGGGTGAGTGCCCCTGTGGGGTGGGCGGAAGGGTAGGAGTGATGGTGTACAGTGGCGTGTGCTGTATTCACTGATTTTCGGAGGTATAAGGACACCAGTGCCCAGCCGCTTGGCTCATGTCGACACTGACCCCATCGCTGGTCCGTCCCACCCAGATCTCCCGGGGCAGAGAGATCTAGAGTCAGCCCCCTGCCCCTTGCTGCGAAGGGCTCTGGGCTGGGCTCCCTGCTTGGGCCGGAGTGTGGGAAGAGATGTCTCTGGGACCCAGCCAAATAGGGCTGCCCCGGGATTGCCCCCTCCACATGACAGCAGACAGGGCAGTGTGAGGTGCCGGGGAGACAGCCTGCACCTAGGAGGCAGGCGTGTCTTAGGGGAGCTCAATGCAGGGCCCCGTGCAGCAACCCAGTCGGCCATGGACTTCCATTCAGACACGGCTAAGAGGGAGCCTGTGCAGGTGGTAAGGTGCCCAAGAGAGAGCAGCAGCCTGGGCTGTGAGCACAGCAGCATTGTGAAGCTGAGCCCGGCACTGCACCGATCCCTGACACTGGGTGACGGAGGTTGCAGCAGGCGGGTGTCCCCTAACACCTCCACCTGCTGTTGTGTTTCAGGGCTCGTGTATGACTCCGTGATGCTCAAACACCAGTGCTCCTGCGGGGACAACAGCAACCATCCCGAGCATGCTGGGAGAATTCAGAGTATCTGGTCCCGCCTGCAGGAGCGGGGTCTGCGCAGCCAGTGCGAGGTAAGTGAGAGAGCGCGGGCTGAGCTTGTCCTGCCAAAGCCAAGGGAGGCCTCAGAGAGGATGGGCAGCTACATCAGGAAGGCCCAGGTGGCCTCTGTGCAGAGGCGGGGACTCTGGGTCTGCCCCAGAGGAGCCAAGACTCACAACAAGCATGAGTCCTGCCAGCCTTTGAAAGAGGAAATTGCAGGGGGGTTCACTCATTTCTGGTGAGAAAAGCAAAAAATACTTGGATCAAGTTCTCCAAGCGTGGGTCAGTGCCCACTGATATCCAGGAGAAGCGCATGGGTGCTTCCCAATTACGCACGCTGCCACAGAGCTCCTAGCTCTGCTTCTCTTCTCTGGCTCCTGGTCCTGTTCCATCCCTCAGGCCCTGCTGACCCTCCTCCTTCCCCACGCTTTGCACAGCTGGGACCTAGCGGAGAGCACGGACATTATGTATCATCCCAGGTATCTGTGTTAGCCCCTGCTGAAGTGGTTCCCCCATCTCAGACCCTGCAAACTCAGGCCTTGTCTGTGTACATCCTTGTCTATATTAGAAAGCTTGCAGCAGGTCTGATCTGCACTACATGGTTAGGTCAACGTAAGCTGCCTGGCGTCAACCTAGCTGTGGACGAATTTTCACTTAAATTTGGCTCCTGCCAATGAGTGCCCCTCTTCCCCAGTTTAGTAACACCGCCTCCCCGAGCGATGCAGCCACAGTCAGTGTCATTAGGTCCATGAAGGGTTGGTGCACACACTGCATTGCTTATGTCGACAGTTACTGGCTCCAGGAGCTGTCCCACAATGCCCCACGCTGACAGTGCAGTGGATACAAGTGCTCCTGGGGAGGACGTGCACCCAAGGAGCCACGCCATTTAATAGCTGCGGTGGCTGTATGCCAACGTAAGCTAAGTCAATATAATTCTGTAGTGTAGATGTGGCCTTAGTCTCACTAGATTGGGGTTTGCCTACACAGGAGAGTGTTAACCTGGTGTCCCAGGGGGTGTCCATCCCTAGCTCCCAGCACAGCTAAATCACGTGTGCTCTCCCAGTGCCAGCCCCAGCTGGATTCCAGTTTACACGGGGCTGCTTTCAGTTTGGTTTGAAAACGCATCTAAAGTCACATAAGCTAAACTGCCAAAGGCCCCTCTTGGAAGGAGAGCGCCTCTGCTAGGAGAATGACAGTGCTGGACTTTCTCACCTGCCTTGGACTGTTCTGGGGATGAGCCTTTGGTCTAGTTACACTGGGGTGAATGGCTGGGGTTGACGCGCTTAGCCCAAGTGAAGGCCTGCTCTGCACGTGTCCTGATGGAGCCGTGGGGGGGAGGGGTTACTGCAGAAATTCTGTGGATACAGCCCCAGTGCGGACACGGTTATACGGGGGTAAAGGTGCCCTCTCGCCACCCGATCTGGGCTCACTGGACCCAGGTGAGCAGTGGACCTGCCAATGCACCATAGAATATCAGGGTTGGAAGGGACCTCAGGAGGTCATCTAGTCCAACCCCCTGCTCAAAGCAGGGGCAGTCCCCTATTTTTGCCCCAGATCCCTATATGGCCCCCTCAAGGATTGAACTCATAACCGTGGGTTTAGCAGACCAATGCTCAAACCACTGAGCTATCCTTCCCCAGCAGCTCCCTAGGTCTCCTCACTCCTCACTTAACTACAGTTAAGCGCTACAGCCTTTGCGTGTAAACAAGGCCTCAATCCCGCTCAAGCCAATTCAGCTCAGAGCAGCAAGGCCAGGTCCTCACCCAGTTAACTAACATCAGTTTTGAACTGGTGCAACTGCTGTGCAGACACGGCCTTGCAATTGGTTTGAAAGAAAGCTGAGACCCTGAAGACCAAGCAAGTCCTTGAGAGAGGGGCTGGCACACTGAGCCCCGAGGGACTCCCAGCCCCCCAACAGATCCACCCCCAGGCCTCCCTTCCTGGTGCTTAGATGCTGGTTCCAGCCTGCCGCTCTCATTCAGGCCCGTTGTTTCTCCAGCTGAGGGCAGGGACTGGGATTTCTGCCGGCGGTGGCACGTGGGCACACACGGGAGTAATGCCCAACCCTGCCTCCTGTTCTTCCCTCCCGATGCTGCTAACTTGCCCTGCTCCCACTTGTTGCCAGTGTCTGCGGGGGCGCAAGGCAACCCTGGAGGAGCTGCAGTCAGTGCACACTGAGCGCCACGTCTTCCTCTATGGCACCAACCCCCTCAATCGCCTCAAACTGGACAACGGGAAACTGGCAGGTAGGAGACAGGGCCACCCCTCCCCACATAGAGGCCAGCAAGCTGCCTCCTGGGGGCACTGGGGGCCCCACTACCCCATCACACGTAGCCATCTGGGGGCTGTCCCTGGGTCACACGCTCCAGGCATTGGGCAACTTTCGCCCCATCCTCTCCATTTCTGCGCACTGGAGTCCAGCCCTCCCCCACGAGCACCGATCCATAGGGCCCCCTAATGCGCTCTGCTCACTGTTTAGGGGCTAAGGGCCAGGACACAGAAGGAGCTGTTGGGAGTTAGGCGCATTGGAAAACCTGGACCCAAGTGCACCTGCACTAGCTGAGCAGGTTGGCTTCCTAGGCTGCAGGGAGAATGTGGGCCCCAGAGCACAACAGAGCTGGTTCTCTGCTGCCTTGCACTTTGGCATCGCACTGGGTAAATGCCACCCCAGGTGCAGAATTGGAGGTAGAATGTGCGGTGGACATGGCCAGGCTAAGCCCAGAGCCCTGGGTGAAGACTCCATCACCCTGCGTGCCACGGCACTAACCCCAGGGAGGTGGGGTGCTGGCTCTAGTTCATCGCCGTGCCCCCACTGCAGGCAGATTGGGGCTGCTCACCCCAAGCCAAGAGGATGTGGGATTGCAGCTGGGCCAGGACAATGCTCCTAAACTCAACTACTCTCGCCTGGCGGTGCAGATGGAACAGGCTCCTGAGGTCCCTGGCAGGAACCCTTCAAAGGAGAGGGCTGGGGAGTAGCCTGATTGGGGTGCCCTGACTCCTGGGCAGGGGTAGGAGCAATACCCATGGGGTGCTGCCCCCATGACGCTGCTAGACACATGCAGCTGTGACAGCTGGCCCCAATCCTGCCATCAACCTCCTCTACCCCAGCTCTCCACACCGTCCCACTCCTGTACTCTGCACTGCACTCAGCACCCTGCATCTTCACTCTCCAGCACACACCCCTGCACCCGCCCCGGTGCCTGCTGCTGCGGGCTTAGTCCAGCCCTGGCCATGCACCTCCGCGAGATGCTGAAAGGCAAAGCCGAACTCTCGCCAAGCAGCCAGGCCAGGTGCCTCCTGCCCCCCATATCCCTCTCCTCCCAGGTGTCTCCTGTCCTCACACTCCAGGAATCTCCTACCCTCTTGCCTCCCAACCCCCAGATGCCTCCTGCCACTCACCCCCAGGTACCTTTTGCCCCCCAACCCCTAGCTGCTCCTGCTGCCTGTCTGTCAACCTACAGTGGCCCCCATGCCCTCCCACCCTGGTCCCTGACTGCCTCTCTCTCTTGCAGGGATCCTGTCGCAGAGGATGTTCGTCATGCTGCCCTGTGGGGGGGTGGGGGTAAGTGTCAGGCTCTGCCTTGGGGGGTTTGGGGGGGAAGACTTGCGGTGAGTGGCTCAAGTGCTAGGCCCCTTGCCCAGGCTGGGCAGAGCAGGAGCCCCCCTTCCCAAGGCGGAGACAGGCCTCGGCTCAGTAACACTGGGGCTTAGTAACACAGCTCCCCTGCCCTCGCCCTGTGCGGGGGAGCACAGCCTAGCCAAGTACGCTGGCCCCAGGACTATGTAGCATCTGAGGAAGCCATGGATTCTCTGGGCATGGAATAGCTCAAGGTCAGCTCCAGGTGATGGGATCCCAGGATCAGAGCGACCCCCCCTGTCGGCTGTTCAGTGCCCCATAACATGGCTGGGAGGGCTCAACCAGGTCCTGGCAGCCTGGGGCCCCGATTACCAAAAGCATTTGGCTCACAGAGGCCTGGGGTGGGGGTGGGGATAGTTCGGGGATGGTCCCAGCCCAAGCAGGTCAGGGGAGCAGGGTGGGCCCTGAGTGGGGCAAGGTCAGAGGGGCAGAGCAGTATCACTGGGGGAGAGCAAACCAGCCGTCCACCTTGCCCGATGCTCCAGACACCCCTGCTGCCTCTCTCCTTTCGCAGCTTGCTGCCCTGGTTTCTGTCCATTCACTGCACTCTCCTCTCCTCTCCTCTCCTCTCCTCTCCTCTCTCTGTCTCTCTGTCTTTCAGGAAGTGTCTCACTCTCTCCTCGCCTTCCCACTCCCTGCTCTGGCTCTCCTCCTCCCCTGCCCTTGTTGCTGGGCCACTGGCTCCCTCCGTCCCATCTGCTCTCTCTCTCCTTCTCAGCCTCCCCTCCTCCCCTCTTGCCCATCCCGTCCCCCAGAGCAGGAGAGCCAAGGCTCCTCAGCTGGACGCTGCCCCCTGTCTGTGAGCAGAGTGGGCATTTGAGCCGCACACATGGACTTGATCAGAAGAGACTCTGAGGTTTCCGCTCTGGCTCGGCCCATGACGTGATCCTGATCAAACCAAGATGTTTGTTTAAACAGTAAAATAAAATAAAGAAGGTAAAATGCATTTTCTCCATCCCTGCCCCAGCCTCAGGCGCAGGGGAGCCGCGCTGTGTAGAGCCCGCAGTGGACTCCCCCCCGCCTCTGGCCCTGCTCAGCTAAGAACTGGGCCATGCAGGGAGCTAGCCGCCGGGATAGCTGGCCCAGCCTCGGGACTCGAAGTGCAGAGGCCTGCCCGACTGGCTTGGGAAGTGGAGTTTGGGGGTTTGGTCACTTTCGGCCTCCCTCCAAGGACTGAGTTTCAGCTGTTGGCACCAAGCAGCCAGCCAGTGTGCTGCTGCCAGAGCCAGCCCACATTTCATGCTTTGGTCCCTCTGTAGAGACTCCCCCGTGCCCAGCTCCGGGAGGGGCGGCCTGCCCCACTCACTGCTTTCCTGTCCACTTGTTTCCAGGTGGATAGCGACACTATCTGGAACGAGCTGCACTCCTCCAATGCCGCCCGCTGGGCCGCTGGTAGCGTCACTGACCTGGCCTTCAAAGTGGCCACGAGGGAGCTCAAGGTACGAGGAGGCCAGGAATGAGTACTGGCATCGTGCCAATGTCTGGAGTGGGGATCCCTGGCCATTCCCTTGACTGATGGGGACTCATGGGGGTGTTTACAACCTCCTGTGTGGGTCTTGTCGATGGCTCCAGGCCCTGGCATGTGCCCATTAGAGTCTGGGACCCTGTACAGCAGGCCCCAGGACACTTCCCTCTGTAACCTGGAGGTACCTGGACTTCATGTGGGTGGGGCAATGGGGAGCGCTGGCATGACTGGTTAGAGGGCTCGTTCAGGCAGCCAGCTCAGAAGCAGAGGCAGCAGGGCCTGGTGCCCCTTGGAAATTACCTTTGCCCTTTGGCTCAAGCTAAGAGAGATGCTAATTCAGCATGGGAATGAATGGCAGCCTTCCCTGCCCAGCGCCAGTGCCAAGGGCCCAGCTGGGAGGGGGCCACTGACAGCAGGATCTGATGCGAGAGTGCAGGGGCAGGTTTCACACCCCTGAGTGCCATGACCGGAGCCACCTGGGGGTCTAATGGCTGCGTGCTCCATGCAGGGGCCCCAGGGCTGAGAAAGAGTCTCCTGGGGCCATGGAGCCAGGCAGGCCCAGGCACTTCTGTGTGAGGGTGAGAGGGACACCTCGGGGTCCTCCAGACTGCGTTGGGGTTGGACAAAGCACCCCCTGACACCCTCAGGGCAAGCCTGGCCTGTGCACTGGGGGTGGGGTTGCGGGGGGGAAGGAGGAAGGAAGTGGTGGACAATAACGGCCCCACAATCACATCTTTGTCTTACCCCCAGAACGGTTTTGCTGTGGTGCGACCCCCAGGACACCATGCGGACCCTTCCACAGCCATGTAAGAGCCATCATCTGCCTCCTGACCCTGTCTGCTTCCTGCCCGAGGAATCTGGGCCAGGCCAGCTCACTGCCAGGCTCCTCTCACCAGGAGTAGGCTGGAAATGACATGGATCCCATGTGTTGTAGTAGCTAGTCATACAGGGCAGGAGCAGCTCAGGCTGGGAGTCCCTGCTGAGCTACCAGCCTCCAACCTTGGCTCCCCATTGTGTAGAGTGGGACTGACAAGCAGTGTCTGGGCAGGCAAGAGAGGAGAACTCACCCCATGGAGGCAGTGAGGGGAGGGGAAAAGCAACCCCACCGAGAGGTCAGTGGTTGGAGGGAGGAGAGGGGAGAACCAGGGCTGGCTCCAGGCACCAGCGTTCCAAGCAGGTCCATGGGGCGGCAGGTAGTTAGAAAGGGGCGGCAGTTCCTCCAGCCGCGACGGCAAATCGGCGGCAGCTTCTCCCCTTTTCCTGCTGCGGTGGCAAATCAGCAGCAGCTTCTTCCTTTTGCCGTCCGTGGCAGCAGTTTTTTTCGCTGCTTGGGGCGGCAAAAACTGTAGAGCCGGCCCTGGGGAGAACCCACCCGTCCCAGAGGGCAGTGGGTGGAGAGGGGAGAACCCACCCCATCCAGAGGGTGGGAGAGAGGAGAACCCACCCCTTCTGGAGGGGCAGGAGAACCCACAGGCATGGGTAGGGTAGTGGCTGTCTCGGAGGATGCAGTGGCTGCTTGGGGAGGGTGCCTGGGCACTGACCAGCTCCTGCTCTTCCCTCCTTGCAGGGGTTTCTGCTTTTTCAACTCAGTGGCAATCGCTGCTAAGCAGCTGCAGCAGAAGGGGAAGCTGAGCAAGATCCTCATTGTGGACTGGGTGAGTCTCCTCCAGCCCCACTGTCCCCCCGGCTTCTCCCCACTCTGTCCTCTCCTCAGGCTGGAGCTGTTCTCGATGGTTCCTCCCACTAGCTAGCTTTGGGCAGAGCCCAGTCAGCTGTATGTGATGCAACAAGCCACATGTCCCCAGTAGTCTGTATGTACGCGGATAGTACAGCGTTGTCCTATCTTCGAGGCCAGTGGCTTTGCAGATGGGGTTGCGGGTTGGGATTGAGGGGCACTGGCAGAGTTGAGTGGGTGGGTTAGGAGGGGGCTGTGGGTCAGGATTGAGGGGTAGAGCTGTGTGAGTGGGTGTGGCAGGATCCCCAGGGTGCAACCTGGAAATAGAGTACTGCTGTACCCCTTTAACTCTCCAGCCTGAGCTGTCTCACACATTGCTTTGCGAGTGGCAAGCAGCAAACCCCTCCAGGTGCTGTTATCACTCAGCAAACCAGCATGTGGAGCCCCACACCCAGCTAGATTGCATGGATGCTCCCAGAGCCACTCGTGAATCACACAGAGAGAGGCACCAGCCAATTCCCCCCAGATCCCCGGCCTTACACCCCACACCTGTACTGTCCTGCCCTGGTCAGAAGCCTGGCCAGTGTATGTTTATTACCCAGTCCACCCCTCCCTCAATATGCAAAGGACATGCACCAGCCTTTGTAAACTGAACTGGGATTTCTTAAGCACTTCAAGCAAAATACACTGTTTTAGGTAAAGTATAAAACAGTTATATTAACTACAGAATGCTAGGTTTTAAGTGATTATAAGTGGCAGGCATAAAAGGTCAGAGATTGTTACCAAAGAAAATAAAAGATAAGCGTACAGTCTAAATCTGAAACCTTATTACACTAGGCAGTATTTAGATCAAGCAATTTTCTCACCCCACTGGATGTTACAATTTTTAATACACAGGCCTCTCGCTTAAGCCTGGACCAATCTCCTCAGTTGAAGTCTTCGTCTTCTCAGTGTTTTTGATACTTCCAGTGTAAATGGGGGAGGAGAAAGGCCAAAGCATGGTGCTACTGTCTGCTATTTTATGGCCTTAGTCCATGTGCTTAGAAGACACTTGGCAGAGGTCTGAGCAGTCCCTTTGTTGCCTGGACTCCTCTGGGCTCCTGGCTCTAGGGCCATCCCGTGGACAGAGGACAGAGGGTGAAGAGCTCACTCACAGCCACTCTCTCTCACACAGGATGTTCACCATGGAAACGGCACCCAGCAAGTGTTCTACAAAGACCCAGACATTCTCTACATTTCATTACATCGCCATGATGACGGCAACTTCTTCCCTGGCAGTGGGGCAGCCGATGAGGTGAGAGCATTAGCCTCTGAGCCCCTCCCAGGTTACCTCAGCTCCGCATCCTCTGGGAGACAAGGGGATGGGGACAGCGTGCGAGGGGCACAGCGTGGGGTGCCCAGGCTGGAGCGTGCCAGGAGCAGAGCTAGCCAGATGCCCTGTTGAATGGATTCACTCTGACCCCTTTTGCACTCCTTTCTCGTGAGCACTTGTGCATCACACATGGCTCACATGGACGACTGCCAAGAGCCAGTGGGGCACTCATGCTCCCGGCCAGGTGGAGCCTGACATGTTTGGGGCAGGTCTGCGCTCTAGAGCCAAGAGCCCACACCTGGAGACGAATGGTGGCAAAAGGGACGTTCAGAGAAAATCTCCAGGAACCATCCCAGCCCTGGCGACCCTGTGTGAGGTCAAGGGGCTGAAGGAGTGGCAGATCCTTAGCTTAACAGAGAGCAGGGAAGAGTCAACCTAGGCCTGGAAACACGCACACGGGGAGGAGATTTCTGAGAGCAGGTTGCTCTTTAATCTTGCAGACAAAGGCTGAACGAAATCCAATGGCTGGAGCTGCAGCCAGGCAAATTCAGTCTGGAAATAGGGTGCGAATGTTTAAGGGGAGAGGGGGCAGTTAGCCATCAAAACAGCTCCCCTAGGAGTGAGGAGAGTTCTCCATGGCTCGGAGTCTGGCTGTCACTTTCTACAAGTTCCGTTCTAGTTCAACCAGCTGTATTGGGCCAAAGGCAGGACACCCTCGGTGGATCCATGGGCTGGGAACGTGATGCAGGGGCTCAGACCAGATGGTGATGATGGTCCCTTCTGGTCTTAAACTCTAGGAAATTGGGTGTGCACAGGGTGACCACAGCAGGCCCAGGGGAGCTGGGGTTGGTCCTGTGTAGGGCAGGAGGTTGGGGGAGGTTGGAGGGAGTCCCTGGGGTCACCTGGGGAAGGTCTGGTGGAGACAGGGGCAGGGATCGGGGAATTTTGGACAAGAGATGGGCTGAGGGGAAGTTTGGTGAAGTCTTGGGGTGATTGGGGAAGCTTGGGCAGGGCCACAGGACTCCTGTTGGCTGGGGAGGCTGGGTGAGGTCTTAGCAGGGGAGGCTGGCCAGAGTGAGTGAGGATGAGCAGGGTCTGTACTGCTTTGCCTGCTCGAGAGCATCCGCACATCTCTGCTGTCCTTGGCTGATTTCTGCTTAGCTACTTTGGTAAGGAATTCCCCTGGCCACCCCCTCCGCCAGGGCTGGGTGCTCTGCAGAGCTTGCCCAAGGCCATCCTGCCCCCAACCCCCAGGGCTCTGCACAGCTCCCCCAAGGCCGTCCGGCCCCCCAAGGGCTGTGTGCTCTGCAAAGCCCCCAAGGCCGTGCTGCCCCTGACCTTGGGGCCAGGTGCTCTGCACAGCTCCCCCAAGGCTGTGCCGCAGCAGCCCTGCGGTGCCCTCGAGGCGAACCTGGCTCGGGGAGCAGGGCTGAGGAGGGGGAAAGGCAAAACACGGATACCATCCAGTCCTTTGTCCTTTACAATGTACTTTCGAAGGGGCGTTGTGCTGAGCGGTTAGAGGCAGGTCGAGCTCCCGTGTGGCTCCCGGCCCTCGTTCAGGGGGATGGCAGAGCTGCTGAGGACGGTTTATGATGCTTAGCCAGTAGTTGTGGTTACTAAGCACATTATGAGCTACTTTCTCCTCCACGTCTTCCTGCCTATGCCAGGCCCACGGTTTCACGGGGCAGCTGCTGATGGTGCTGGGCACAGGAAATGAGTGTCAGCTCCTCCCTCAAACACGCCCAGCTGTGCAGGACAAGGCCTGGGGGGCTCCCCGTCTGGCCGAGAACACCATTTCAGCAGCAGACTGCACTGAGATCCACCACCGCCACCATGTCCATCAAGCCGCCCCCCCTCCCCTCACTGCCAGCCTCACCTTGTGCAGCCATCGCACAGGTGCAGAGCAACCCTGACTTGGGCCCCTGGGGCTTCCCCTGCAGGAATCCCACTGGGGATTATTATTTTAGGGATGTCAAGGCCTTGATGCACTGTTCTGACTGCCCAGTCTGAGCTCCAGCACCTCCCAGGCCAGAGGTTCTGCACAATGACTCCTGTCCCCCAGCCCAGTTGACAGGCTGTGAGGGACGGACAAATCCCCCATGCCCCTGGGGAACCGATTCCAAGAGTTAATTCTAAATGTCCCGTTGACAAGCTTCGGCTGGTGGCAGGATTCCCCTCCACTTCCTGTCCCAGACCGTCTCCAAGCACTGCTGAGCCCAGGTAAAGCAGCTGTCAGGACTCACCCTGGCTTGCAGTGGAGAGTGTGCAAAGCACAGGGGGTGACAGGCCATAGGGAAACACCACAGTTCCTTACTGCACGTCAAGTGCTCTGCTTTGACAATTCCTGTGAGGTGGAGCCATTTTCCTGGGCTGGAACCTGAGCCCAGGGACAAGCTGTGGACTATGCGGGTCTCCAGTCTGGCACCGCTGGAGCTTGGCACTGGAGCCGATCCTGGCTGGGAAGTGGGTAGCTAAGAGCTTCCCTGGCGTGGCACGGCGGGCCCTGCCATTGAACACCATGCCCTCTGCTGCAGCACTCTTCCTTTCTGTCTTCCAGGTTGGCTCTGGCGCTGGCGAGGGATTTAATATCAATGTGGCTTGGACTGGTGGGCTCGACCCACCCATGGGGGATCCAGAGTATTTGGCAGCTTTCAGGTAGCCTTCCTTTGGGGGGTTCTGTCCCCAGCCGTGCCCCTCCCTGGCTGTCCCCACCTGCACCCCTCCTCATCTCTACTCCAACGCCTCCCTCCCCTTCTGTCCCCAGGCACACCCCTCCCCGACTGTCCCCAGCCCTCCCCCCGCCCCTTCTGTCCCCAGCCACGCCCCTCTGTGGCTGTCCCCAGCCACGTCCCTCCCTGTCTCTACCCCCACGGCCCCCTCCCCTTCTGTCCCAAGCCATGGCCCTCCCATGGCACCCAGTAGCTGACAGCTGGCAGGGGCAGCACTGGCTGCTCCCGCAGGGGATGGTTAGGGACTCCCTTGGGAATCCTGCCTCTTGGGAGGACCCTGGGGGCAGTCCAAATCAGGAAGGTTTGGGTGGCCCTAAACGGGGCAGCCCAAAGCAGGATGGGGGGTTGGAAAGATGCAACCCCATCCATTTGGGAAGATGCACAGATCCCCTGTGTCAGGGGGAGACAACAGGGGACCACCCCTGCTGGAACAGCCCCTCCCGCTCCTGGGTCTCCCTGACCCGGCCCAGGGTGTTAAGGAGCTCTGCTGGCTCAGCTAAGCACCAGCCAGGAGTGGCAGGCGTTGTGTGAGCCAGCCCAGCGCACACAGCCATGGGCTTACAGCCGGGCGTCGTCCCCTCTACTCCCACACCTGTGCTTTGCTTTACTCGAAAGATTCTATAAATAGCTCTCTGTTTACGCAGCAATGTGATCTCCACTCACTCCCCAGCCCCCTGGCCTTGCCAGTGCTGGAGCCAGCCCACCCACGGGCCACTCAACACTTCTGGCCAACATGCTGTCCACAGACCTGCCTAGGTCCTGCCCTGCTTTGTCCAGGACCTCCTCCTTCCCAGAGCCGTAGGGTAGCCATGCCTCCTACGGCAGCAGGGCTGAAAGGGGAAGAGGGTCTGATCCAGCCCCAGAGTCCTCTCTGAGAGGCTGCATTTCCAGGGAGCCCACGGAATATCCTGCCCTTTGAACCAACAGCCTGGTCATTTCCCTTCTGTTCCCCACCTGCCTGCGGCTGAAGCTGAACCCTGGCTTCTCTTGCTGTCCCCAGGAGCCTGGCCCTAGGCTCCCAGCTGGGATATGCTGGAGAGGGGCCAGCGGACAGACCCAGGGAATCTGGACATGCTGGGGCTGCTCCTTTGAACGGACATTGTCTGTGTCTGCTGTCTAGTGCTCCTGTGGTTTGCTCTCTGTCCCTGGGGATGTGCAGTGTCTGGCTGTGCTGTGCATAGTATATGTCTGTCTGTCTCTCTGTGAGAGGCATAGGCACTTTGGGAGGCAGCCAGTAGCCATGTGGATTTGTGCTCTGGGATGTACATGTGGGACCCTCAGCCTCCAGTGGAGCCCCATTATTGACAAGGAGGCTGTGAGACCTTCATGTACTATCTAACCCAGGCATTCTCTTCAGTGTCTTTCAGTAGGCCTCAGCCTTTTCTTCCCCAAACGCCTCTTCCTTCCCCAGCCCCAGCCCTGGCCATATGTTCCTTCGCTTCCTTTCCTGGTGCGGATCCCAGTTTCTTCCCTCTCCCTCCACCATCAGCGGCAAATGCCCACACCATTCGCAACCCATCTGATAAAATGATCAGCAACAACTAGTTAGCTGTGACATATCACATTTCACAAAGTGAAATCATTACTCTTCAGAGTGAACACCCCATCTCTGAGTGGGAGAGAGTTCACACCTCCCAGAGCAATTGTTTCAGGTTGTCTGTAGGCTCCAGAAGACGTCACTGCATTGGTACACAGGTTATGTTGAGAAGGCCAGCTTCACTACCCTGAGGGCTAGAAAGCATAGATCCTGCCAAACCAGCACGTCACAGGGACTCCATCGAGCAGAACAGTTCTGGCCTCTGGCCTGCAGTTTGATACCTGCTCTGGGGTACCTTTTGTGTCCTCAGCCCCAGGCCATTGCCCTTGCTGAATGTGTGTTTCCTTCCCTGTCAGAACTGTTGTGATGCCGATCGCCCATGAGTTCTCCCCAGACGTCGTGCTGGTGTCTGCGGGGTTTGACGCAGCCGACGGCCACCCACCGCCGCTGGGAGGCTACAAAGTCTCTGCCAAATGTAAGGAGCTGCGGTTGATGCTCTTGCACTGGCGGGTTAGAAAGCAAGCTGGGGCTGGGTCTGCCTGGAACAGGACTGTTCAGGAGCTGCTACGGGAGGCCAGTAGGGGAGGAATGTGCTCCCAGTGTGGAAGTGCTCTGAGGAGGGGAGAGCTGCTCTAGGAGCTCTCCACATTGCAAAGGCCAGGGCAAGAGGGGGGTTATTGGGGGGGTTATTGTAATAGCAGCACAGGCCTGTGCTCTGTGATGCAGCAGCCACCCCCATTTGCTCCCTGGCACTTTGGATTGACCAGAGAGTCCTGACTGAGTGGCTCAGCCCTGCTGGCTGTGTGCTCGTTAAGGCCCCTCCCAGCAGGATGGGGAAGCCATGGGAGTGCTGACCAGCCCCACCTGGCAGGTCAGCCTGTTGCTCCAGTCACTGGTACACATGGTCCCGGGGTTACAGAGTCCCCAAGGCTGATGGTCTGGGCTGGAGTCCAATGCCAGCTGCTTGCTCCTGTCAGCCCTGCTCCTGGTAGCCAGGGCAGTCTACAAAGCAGGCATGTGCCTGGGCATGATCAGTGCAGCAGGGTGGCTGACAGGCTGCTTCTTTGGCTTCTTCCTCCTTAGGCTTCGGCTACCTGACCCGACAGCTGATGAGTCTGGCAGGAGGAGCCATCGTCCTCGCCCTGGAAGGGGGCCATGACCTCACAGCCATCTGCGATGCCTCGGAGGCCTGTGTGTCTGCCCTGCTGGGCAATGAGGTGAGGCAATGAGCTCCTCCCAGCCCCAGTGGTGAGGGCAGCAGACCTGGGAGGCAGCCCGAGTTCCCTGGCCCTGCCCTAGTGGTTGCTGCCCTGTGGAACTAGCAAGAGGCAAGTGAGGCAAAGCCTGGGGCTGGATCTCATGGAAGTTAGGGGAGGTGCACTCGCCCAAAGGCACCGACTCCATGGGTGCTCTGGGGCTGGAGCACCCATGGGGAAAAATTAGCGGGTGCTCCGCACCCACCAGCAGCCAAGCTCCCCCCTCCTTGCCTCCTTCTCCCCCCCTCCCCAAGCCCACCGCACCCCCGCTCCTCCCCCTCGCCGCCTAACAGCTGTTTGGCAGCGCTTAGGACTTTCTGGGAGGAGTGGGGACGCGGCACTTAGGAGAGGATGCGGAGAAGAGGCAGGGCAGGGGTGGGGACTTGGGGGAAGGGGGTGGAATGGGGGTGGGAAGGGGGCGGGCTGAGGTTGGAAAAGGCGGGGTGGGGCGGGAACTTCTGGGCAGCGGTGAAATGGGGGTGGGGCAAGGGCAGTGCAGGGAGGAGGCGGGGTGGGGGGAGCCAGGGGCAGGGGGGGTTGAGCACCCACTGGCAGAGGGGAAGTTAGCACCTATGCGTGACTCGCTCAGCTCCTGTCCACTGGACACTGCCACACAGCAGGGTACCCTCTTTGCCCACAGCCCACCATCCTCTGCAGGTGCCTGCTGTCTTCTGCAGCACTGGGGAGCCCATGTGGGGACAGGACAAGGCTGATCTGTTATGACAGGCCCTGTGGTCCCACCAGTCTGCTCCTCTTCCACCTCCCTGAAGCAGGACACACTGTCCAGTATCCCTAGAGCCAGCCTGGAGCCTGTCTGACAGGCTGGCCCCAAGGGTCCCAGATCCTCCATGTATGGCAGCAGGGCGTGGCTGCGACCCCGGCCAGCCCCACAGCCCACTATTCCATCGGAGGGCTGGCCAAAGGTTGCAGTGTGTTCCGGCTGCGCTGCCCCCCTGGGCTGAGGGGGGGGGATTGCACAACTCTCTGCAATGAGCTCCCCTCCAGGCCGGAAGCAGCACTAACGGGTCTGGCTGGCGTTTGTCCCTGCAGCTGGATCCCCTCCCTGAGGAGAGCATGAGGCAGAAGCCGAACCCCAATGCCGTGCGCTCCTTGGAAGCAGTGATCCGGGTCCAGAGTGAGTGTCCCTGGGAGGAGCTGACTCCAGGGGGGCCAGAAAAGGGATATGGGAGGGATCAGCATCCAAGGCCCAGACCCCAGTCACACCACCACTCCAGAGCAGGCTCCATCACTGGTACTCAGCACCCGCCTCAGCTGAGGCTCGAGAGTGTGGTGGGGCTGCTGGAGCTTCCAGCACCCTGGCTGTATGTCTGCTTCATGCCTGGAGCTACCGGTGGGGGCGCAATCCCAGTGCTAGAGGGCGCACCAGAGTCTCGTTTCCCTCCCAGAGAAGCCTGAGCCATGCCACTCACCCTAGGGAGCTTGGGAAAGCCCCCAGCGCAGGAAAACCCAGACAGCCAGAGGCTGGGCAAAGCTAGGCCAGCCTCCCCCTTCCTCTCTGTGAGCAGCAAGCCCTCCGCCCCTCCTCCTCCTCTGCTCTGAGCGGGAAGACCCCTCCCTCTTCCTCCCCCGCTCTGAGAATGGGGAGGCCCCCCCTAAGCCCTGCCTCTCTTTCAGGTAAATACTGGGGCGCTGTGCAGCGCTTTGCCTCCAAGGTGAGCTGCTCGTTCCTGGAGGCGCAGCACCATGACCCAGAGGAGGTGGAGACGGTGACGGCCTTGGCCTCCTTGTCGGTGGCAGTGATGGTGGAGAAGAGGTGACGGTGCCATTCCCTGTAGCCCTGGGGTCACCCAGAACTCAGCACTGCTCTTGGGCCCTGAGCCTCTTGGCACCATGGCTCCAATGTGCTGTCAGCCAGGGACCAGGACATGGGCAAGCTGTGCACACCTGTTGGGTCTCCGGGCAGACGCTGGCTTTCTGAGAGGAGTCGAGGGGGGAGTCACAACCCAGCTTCACCACCAGCCCCCAAACCTCTAACCAGCGACCCCCTGAGCCCAGCCTGCACCAGCTCTGTGACTGCAGCAGAAATTGCCCTCACGGGGCACTAGGGTAGTGCCTGGGGATTCCCACATCTTAGGGTCTGCCCCATGGGGTTGTAGGGCACCCACTAGGGCAAGATCAGTCCAAGGGCATTCAGTGCCCAGGGCTTGCAACTGCAGTACCGCGTTTGCAAGTGCACCCCCACGAGTAGGGGATGGCGGGGGGAGCAGCCCCCCTCTGGCCATGGTGTATGGGGAATTCCAACAGTTCCCCTGGGGGATGGCGGGGGGAGAAGCCCCCATCTGGCCATGGTGTGTGGAGAATTCCAGCTGCTCCCCGGAGGGTTGGCAGGGGGAACAGGCCCCCTCTGACCATGCTGGCTGATTTCCTCTACTGTAGGCCACAGGATGAGCCGATGGAGGAAGAGGAACCCATGAATCAGTGATGAGTGGTGCTGGTTTCTGAGTCGCCAGTGGCAGGAAGGAGTCTGGACTCTCCCTAGCCAGTGACTTGCTCTCTTGGCTCCCTGTTTGCCACATTGTCCTCTCTCCCCAAGTCACCCCTGGAACGGACTGGCCCTCCAGCTGCGGCATCTGCAGGTCACCCGCAAAGGAGCCCACTGCTGTCTGGGAATCACCTTCCTGCTTGGGATCAGCTGAGGACCAGAAACTCCCTCTCCAAGGATCTACCCTGCAGTGCTTGGCAAAGTGCCTTACACCTGCTCTCCCCTCAGGGCCTTCCAGGGGTGTAAAGGGCCAACGGGGTGTGAGAAGGCCTCTGCCCTGCCCGCTTGGTGGAGAGCTGCTTTTCTCCAAGGGCTCATCCTGGTGGCAGTGGGGAACGGGACAGGTGTTGGGATGGACAGCGGTGGCTGACGTGCAGTTCAGACCCAACCTCAGGATTGTGCCCCTTCTCCAGACAGCCAAAGGTTCCTACAGGGACCCCCCGCACTGCATGCTCCTGGGAGGGGGGATGGAACATTCTTTGTACCTTTGTCTGGGAGCGATCAGAGCCTCCTGCCAGGCATGAGGTGGGAGTTAGGGGTCACGATGACTTGGGGCTTGAGCCCGTTGTGAATGAAAAGAGGTTAGAGGATGGTTGACGACATGCAAATCACAGGGAAGCCCTGGACTCCAGTGTCCCATGTGCCCAGAACTGCAAGCCTGGGACCTGGTCACCTTAACCACTAACCAGAGCGTGAGGCTTTGGGGACGGGGCCTCTCTGATTTGCACTATCTGCAGATTACACATGTCCTAATGTGCACCTGACATACCCTTCTTTCTATGGGACTTTGGGAAACAAACTCCTCTGCAGATGGACGTTCACAAGGTGATCTGAGTCCTGGAACAACCAGCTAGGCCAGTGACCTGAGGATCCATGTCTAACGGGGCCCTTTGTCCTGCTCCAGGAGGGGGGGCTTCTTCCAGAGTAGCCATTGAGGGCTTTCCCAGTGTCCTTCAGACAGCCCTCACGAGGGAGCCTGCCTTTGCCCCCAGCCCAGCTGCCGAGGAGAACCAGGGCATCTCTGGGCTAACATGGGCTCCGCTCACCACAGGGCTGAGCGCTGCTTAGTGCTTAGCTGGCCCAGGGTGCACACGTCAGAAACACGCCAGAGAGCCCCCAGGATTCAGCTAGGGCCTCTCTGGAGTGAGCAGAAACCCCAGCCCAGTTCCTGCTCCCCTAGAAGTCGCAAGTGCTGTGCAGACCCTGCCCGAGCTCAGGACCCCATCATCCAAGGTTCTGCACAGACACCCCTCCACCCCCCGACATCGAGGCCCTGTAAGCCTGATGCTGCACAGACCCCAGCCAAGATCAGGGCCCAGTCATGCTAGCTGCTGCACAGACCCCAGCCAAGATCAAGGTCCTATCAAGCCAGGTGCTGCGCAGACCCCAGCTGAGACTGGGGCCCTGTCAAGCCAGCACTACACAGGCACACAGTGACTGACCGTTCCTTTCCTCAACTTCGGTGGGACTAGGATCTGGGCTGATCTTGCAAAGAGTTTCCCCCTCCCTGGGTAGACCACATGGGTTCACACACACGCCCCTGTAGCCTTGGCTCCTTCCACCCACACAGCTGGAGGAGACCAATGGTTCTGCACCCCAGAAATGGCACTGGAGAGCCTGTGTCCTCCAGAATTGGCAGCTTTTACAGCCCCCACCTGACCCTGGCTTCACTGTTTGTATCATCCCACAGCGACACGGAAGAGCTAAAAACAGCCCCCTCACCGTTAAACAGATTTTGCAGAGGAACAGAGTTGGGCCAGCTGGCAGCAGGTTCCTGGGAGAAGAGCAGGCCCCCCCAAAACACCAGCTTCAGCTTGCGCTGCAAGCCCACACCTGGGTTAATCTCACTCCAGCTGACTCCTCGTGTCCAGTCTTCTAGTGTAATGGGAGCAAGCCCTCACCATTTCTTTAGAGAGGGGCCTGGCTCAGAAACTGATGTGACATGCAGCAATGGGAGCAGTTGGGACCATTATCTGGGGCCTGTGTGATGGCCACAAGCACTTGCTGGGGGGCGCGCCCCTTGGCTGAACTGAGTGTCTCCTTGGGTCCATGCCAATGTCCAAAACAGAAGCAGACAGGAAGTGTGGGGACATGCATTTCAGTGAGACCAGTGGGGCAGACCGCAGGGCCTGGGATACCTGGCCAGGCTCTGGAGGTGTGGAGTAGGCACGCAGGGCTGGGTGTCTGGCGAGGCGCTGTCTGCAGGGAGAGGGGCAAGTCTGTTTGTAAAAATATAAAAAAGAGGAAAAAAGACCTTGGAAGAATAAATGTTTCTTTGCCTTTGAACTGCACAAGCTGTGTGCGGGGATATGGCTGCATCGTCGACCTGGGGCTCAGTCACACAGGACACAGCTCAGACTGCGCCATGGCCTGCACCATCCACGTGCTCCCCTGGATGTGGCTTCCCCGCCAGAGCCTGATGAACGTGTTCCCCCCAGAGCCCAGCGCTCGTGTGGTCTGTTGTCCCCTCCCCAGTGCTCCATTGATACATTCCCCCTAGAGCCTAATGGCCCTGTGGGTCTGTTGTCCCCTCCAGAGGCCAATGCCCTGTGGGTGTGTTTCCCCCCCAGAGACTGGCTGCCTTCTGGAAGAGATGATAGCCAGCCATGCTACTGGGCTCAGTGCATGTGGGCCTGGGTGAAGTTCTCGGGTCTGTGCTAGCCAGGAGGTCAGAAGAACTGAGCTTCTGGACTTAAGTTCTAGGAAACTACAGCTCCTTGGAGAAGGGTTGCTGCCCTCTTTGGGCCTGGCTTTTGTGGTGCCCTCTGGCCTGGGGGCATGTATAGGGTTGCCAGGTCTCTGGTTTTCAGCTGGAACCCCTGGTTGAAAAGGGTCCCTGGAGGCTCTGGGCAGCACTGCCGACCGGACTTTTAGAAGTCTGATTGGCAGTGCTGCAGATCTAAGGCAGGCTAGTCCTTACCCGTCCTGGCACCGCACCATGCCGTGCCCCGGAAGCAACCAGGTCCAGCTCCTTGAGGGGGGAGAGCATTCACCAGCCCAGAGCATTCACCCCCTCCCACACCCCAACCCGCTGCCGTAACCCGCAGCCCACTCCCGCACCTTCAACCCCCTGCCCCAGCCTAGTGAAAGTGAGTGAGGGTGGGGAATGCAGTGTGCAGGGGTGGGGCCTCGGAATGGGCAGGGCTAGGTTTGTGTTTTGGTTTTGTGTGGTTAGAAAGTTAGCAACCCTAAGCAAGCCCCGTGTTACAGTGCTGCTCAGATGTGGATTCAACTTCTGGCTCTGCAAGTGACAGCCAGCAGGCTCTGGTCCTGCCAGGATCCAGACTGCTCAGCAGCAGCTGCTGCCCCAAAAAATGAGGTTGGAGACAAGACAATGAGATCCCTCCTCCCCCCACTTCTGGAACAATTATTGCTGACACCCCACATCCCATCCAGTCTCCCCTGTCCGATCTCCCCAGAATATCAACCATCTGCACAGGGCTCTCTCTCCCCCTCCCAGTAGCTCTCTGCTGTAACTCTCACTTCCTGCAATGAACAGGCAGTGCCCCCCAGCTCACAGGCCTCCCTGCTCACTCACAGGGTGCTCCTTTTCTCCACAATCATAACCCCTTCCCAGGGGCCTCCTGGCGATCTCAGACTGGCCTCCCGTCCTGGCTCTGCCTTGGCTCCCCTTGGGACTGGGGCGGGGTTTGGCACTGATGGTGATGCTGCAACGGCACCTTTGGAGGCCAAAGCTCTCAAGTCCCAAAGGCAGCCTGGGAGCATGGGCAGGTCTCAGCTCAACTCTGCCCTTTCAATGGGGGAGGCGCCCCTTGAGGGGCTGGAGGCTGCCAGATCTGCAAGCC
The DNA here is from genome assembly GCF_965140235.1 of Caretta caretta. Classification (NCBI taxonomy): domain Eukaryota; kingdom Metazoa; phylum Chordata; order Testudines; family Cheloniidae; genus Caretta; species Caretta caretta. The sequence continues at coordinate 11,928,320 of NC_134225.1, forward strand.
CCTTGCCGGGGGTCTCCAGTGCCTTGGCTTAGCAAAGGAAGGGCCTCCGCCATGCTGCTGCCCCGCAGTGTCGCTGAGGCCTCGACTAGCAAAAGCTGCAGTTGTCCTGGGCCCTGTGCTTTGAGGTTTCCAAGCTAACAAAAGGCCCACTCAGCCTGTTACATGAAATAGTTGCTGGAAGTCAGCAGAAGCAGGCGCCCACTGACCTGGCCCAGACAGGACTGTTGGAGTGAACTGCGCGGGGCAAAGGGAGCTGCAAGGCTCTTGGTTAAGCTACTGTTGGCATGGCAACGAGCTAAACCTGGAAGTGGGAAGGAATGTTTATAATTGGAATCACCACAATGTGCTTTAATTGGTGACTGTTAATGAGCTGAGGCAGCCGCACCTTCATGGACAGTGTTCGGCGATGGAGGCTGTCAAGCAATGGAAGCAAGGAGATGGTTGGTCTGGACGGCACCAGCTTTACCAGCATAGCTGCTACTCCTGCTGTCTCCTGGGACTCCAGGAGAGAGAGGGACCTGAGATGGCCTCATTACAAGAGCTGGACAGATCATGGATTTTTTGGTTCACTGGCAATTCCAAACAAAAAACAAAAACCAAGGTTCATTGCAGGTTGAATTGAAAATCACTTTTTTCAAAAAAATTTGAAGTCAAAAATCCAAACTCAGTGCCAAACAAAACCCGGAGTGAATGATTTGAGTTCTAGTGGAGCACACATTGAACAAGCATCAAAATGTGGTGCAGTTGTGAAAAAGGCTAATATCATTGTGGGGGCTATTAACAGGAGTGTTGAATGTCAGAGACAGAAGCTAATTGTCCCACTCTGCTCAGCTCTGGTGAGGCCTCAGCTGAATGCTGTATCCGTTTCTGGGTGCTGCACTTTAAGAACAAGGTGGGCAAACTGGAGAAGGTTCAGAGGAGAGCAACAAAAATGATAAAAAACCTGACCTCTGAGGCAAGGTTAAAAAAAGGAATATTTACTCTTGAGAAAAGAAGACTGAGGGGGGAATCTGATTTCAGTCTTCAAATATGTTATGGCTGTTATAAAGAGGACTATAATCAATTGTTCTACATATCCACTGAAGGTAAGACAAGAAATAATGGGCTTGACTTCCCCCAAGCTAGCACCAAAGCTGGTGGAAGCTCAGTGTTGCTGCCGGCCAAAGGCCAGCGGGCCGATGCTGGGGGTGGCCCAATGCTGGGGGTGGCCGACTCGAGCAGGTGCTGACGCCACCAGTGACCTGGTGCTCAGGTCAGCCAGTAGCCCAGCGCTAGGGCTGACGCTGAAGCTGGCTGGCAGCCCAGCACTGGGGATGGCTAGCGGCCCGGTGCTGGGGCTAGTGCTGGGGGTGGCCCGGGATAGTTCGGCTGGGGCTCCTCTGCCCTCAGGGGGTCAGGGGTGGGTGCTCAGGGTTCCGGTGGATGGAGAGTGGGCGGCCACTCAGGACTTCTGCAGACGGGGGGGGAGTAGGGGCAGGGCCGAGTGGCTAGCCTTCCCAAAGCGGGGGCTCACGCGCCACCCATGATCTGCAGCAAGGGAGATTTAGGTATTAGGAAAAGCTTTCTAATCATAAGGCTAGTTAAGCTCTGGAATCCGCTTCCAATGGATGTTGTGGAATCCCCATCACTGGAGGGTTTTCAGACAAGGCTGGTCAAACACTGGTCAGGGATGGTCTAATGTAACACTGACAGGCCCTGGTCGTCGGCAGTCAGGATTGAACCTGGGACCTCTACAGCTAACTGCATGAGCCCCACATGGCTCTTAGCTAAGGCTGTAGAGCAGACTCATTAATCTCTAAGTGGTCTCGGTGCCACTAGTTGGGACAGAGCACCACACCCGGGAGGTGTGTGAGTTACATGAGCACAAGGGGGCCTAAATCATAGAATTTTAGAGTTGGAAGAGACCTCAGGAGGTCATCTAGTCCTGCTCAAAGCAGGACCAACACCAACTAAATCATCCCAGCCAGGGCTTTGTCAAGCCAGGCCTTAAAAACCTCTAAGGATGGAGATTCCACCACCTCCCTAGGTAATGCATTCCAGTGCTTCACCACCCTCCTAGTGAAAAAGCGGTTCCCAATATCCAACCTAGACCTCCCCCACTCCAACTTGAGACCATTGCTTCTTGTTTTGTCATCTGCCACCACTGAAAACAGCCTAGCTCTAGCTCCATCCTCTTTGGAACCCCATTGGCCTATTGGGCTGTATTAGTAGGAGCATTGATGACTTCTCGAGGTTCTGTTCCAGCCCTGCATTTCTGTGATTATGGATTGCCACTGTGGCTGTCACTGAGCCAGGGAAAGGCAATGAGAATGACTCTACAGCCTGGTGGTAAGGGTGCTTGCCTAGGATGTGGGAGACCCCAATGCTCCAATGACTACGCAATTATTTATATAACATGGACAGCTCCAACAGGCGAGCCTGAGAAAGTGCCGTGTCAGAATGTCTATAACCCATTGAATATGGCACTTTCTGCTAATGTGAGAGACTCAAGTTCAAATCCCTGCTCCATGTCTGACAAAGGGGAACTGAACCTTGATCTTCCCCCATCCCATGTGAGTACCACTATAAGGTGGGTAGAAAGCTGGCTAGATTGTCGGGCTCAACGGGTAGTGATCAATGGCTCCATGTCTAGTTGGCAGCCGGTATCAAGTGGAGTGCCCCAAGGGTCGGTCCTGGGGCCGGTTTTGTTCAATATCTTCATAAATGATCTGGAGGATGGTGTGGATTGCACTCTCAGCAAATTTGCGGATGATACTAAACTGGGAGGAGTGGTAAATACGCTGGAGGGGAGGGATAGGATACAGAAGGACCTAGACAAATTGGAGGATTGGGCCAAAAGAAATCTGATGAGGTTCAATAAGGATAAGTGCAGGGTCCTGCACTTAGGATGGAAGAATCCAATGCACCGCTACAGACTAGGGACCGAATGGCTAGGCAGCAGTTCTGCGGAAAAGGACCTAGGGGTGACAGTGGACGAGAAGCTGGATATGAGTCAGCAGTGTGCCCTTGTTGCCAAGAAGGCCAATGGCATTTTGGGATGTATAAGTAGGGGCATAGCGAGCAGATCGAGGGACGTGATCGTTCCCCTCTATTCGACATTGGTGAGGCCTCATCTGGAGTACTGTGTCCAGTTTTGGGCCCCACACTACAAGAAGGATGTGGATAAATTGGAGAGAGTCCAGCGAAGGGCAACAAAAATGATTAGGGGTCTAGAACACATGACTTATGAGGAGAGGCTGAGGGAGCTGGGATTGTTTAGCCTGCAGAAGAGAAGAATGAGGGGGGATTTGATAGCTGCTTTCAACTACCTGAAAGGGAGTTCCAAAGAGGATGGCTCTAGACTGTTCTCAATGGTAGCAGATGACAGAACGAGGAGTAATGGTCTCAAGTTGCAGTGGGGGAGGTTTAGATTGGATATTAGGAAAAACTTTTTCACTGAGAGGGTGGTGAAACACTGGAATGCGTTACCTAGGGAGGTGGTAGAATCTCCTTCCTCAGAGGTTTTTAAGGTCAGGCTTGACAAAGCCCTGGCTGGGATGATTTAACTGGGAATTGGTCCTGCTTCGAGCAGGGGGTTGGACTAGATGACCTTCTGGGGTCCCTTCCAACCCTGATATTCTATGATTCTATGATTCTATGATACCTTACCACTGGGATAAAGCTTAGAAGTGCAGCGGCAGCACCAGCTGTTCCAGCTGTGTTGTGAATCTAGTCCCCCTTCCTTTGCTTTAGTCAAAAATGCCTGAAATTGAAGCAAAAATTTTTCGGTTGGGTTGAAACAAAATGTACCCTTTTGACATTACCAGAATAAGTCTTTTTTTTCTTTTTTCTTTTCTTTTTTTCGTTCAGTCAAAACTATTTTGCAACCTTGACAAGAATTTTGCAGTTTTTGGCAAATAAACTATTTGCTAGAAATTTTTTGCCCAGCTCTAATTGCTGTCTCCCATGTCTTCAGCTAAATCCTGAGATGTGAGACTTACATTTTTTGCTGTCACCCCCTCGCCATCATGTGTCATTTCCTTTCCTCTCGGTTTGACTCCTCTTTTCTCTTTCTCACCTTTTACCTTCTGTGTAACAAGTCTGGCTGAGCCACCGAGACAAGCCCACCTTTTTGAGCAGAGAAGCAGCAACAAGCAATGCCTTGAAAAGCTCAATGCCGGTTCAAATTTGCCAGTTCTCAGTAGCTGATCCCACGCTATCCTGGGCCTATGTTTCTCCAGCAGTGAGGCTGCAAGTGAGAGTCAGCACAAGGGAGAGAAGCTGCATGGTCTATCTTTGCTGGTCTTTCTCTCCCCATTCATGTGTGACTGTCTTGTTTGTTTTAAAGGAAACAGGGTGAGATTTCACCAGCAGCAACAACAGGTCCAGACCATGCTAAACTAACCCCCACCCCCACCCCCAAAGCACAGTTAATACCATCTTTAAGGCAATCGAAAAGACAGCATGGAGTGTTGATGTCGCTGTGTTGGTCCCAGGACATTAGAGAGACAAGCTCGAGGAGGTAATATCTTCATTGGACCAACTGCTGTTGGTGAGCTAGACAAGCTTTCAAGCTACACAGCACACTTCTTCGGGTCCGGGAAAGGTACTCAGTGGGCTTGTTTACACTTAAAACACTGCAGCTGTGCTGCTGGAGCACCTCGGCGAAGATGCTATTTACACCTATGGGAGGGCTTCTCTAGCTAGCCCTGTCTACACCTGAGGTTAGATGCGTTTAACTGCATCGCTCGGGAAGTGGATTTTTCACACTCCTGAACAACGTATCAGAGTAACAGCCGTGTTAGTCTGTATTCGCAAAAAGAAAAGGAGTACTTGTGGCACCTTAGAGACTAACCAATTTATTTGAGCATGAGCTTAGTTTCCAAGGCCTGGTCTACACTACAGAGTTAGGTCGACACAAGGCAGTTTATGGCGCCCTAACTATGTAAGTGTCTACACTAAAATTTTGCTCCCGCTGGCATAACTGCCTCGCTATATTGACTGAATAACTCCATCTCCACAAGAGGCGGAGAGTCCGGTTATGTCTGCTCTAGAGACCTTACAGTGGCACAGGTGTACCAATACAGCTATGCCATTATAAGATCTTTCATGTAACCACTCTGTGCCGACAGGAGAGAGCGCTCCTGTCGACATAATTACACCTTTCCCAACAAGCAGTGGTAGCTATGCCGGAGAGAGAAGCTCTCCTGCTGACATAACGCTGCGCACACTGCCACTTATGCTGCTGAAATTTATGTTGCTCAGGCAGGTTTTTTTCACACCCCTGAGCAACACAAGTTTTGCTGACATAAGTGGTAGAGTAGACATGGCCTCAATGTCAATCTAGTTAGGTCGATGCAGCATTAGTATAGACATTGCTTATATCAAATGTTACTGGCTTTCAAGATCTTGCAAGGTGTGTTGCGGGGCAGGAGGGTGTTGAGCATCATAGTAGTAGAGATGTCTGCAAGTTTTGCCTCTGTTGTTCTGGCAGGGTCTGGTGTCGCTTTCAGTTGGAGTCCTGGTCTAAAAGATTGTCAGACAGGCACTTTTCCCTTTAAAAAGCTCTGGCTAGTCAAAGAGAAAGGGAAAACTATCTTGTCAAAATAGAAGATTTGCTTAATACTTTACATTTTAAAAGTTTTAACTATTTTTCTGTCTGTAATAATAATAAAATAATAATAACAACAATAATTGCTGTTATAAGAATTTGAAAAAGTTTTTTTTCCCCTTTGGATTACTATTTCTAGATATTCTAAGTAATATGGTATAGTGCTTTTTTAATGAATCTCAACAGGACATTACTTTTTTCAAGCAGATTTTAAGCTATTTTTCTTTAAAATTTTATCTTTTCTATTCTTTGATTAATGCTTGACAAGTTTAATTTAAAGGAGGATTTTAAGGCAATTCATAATTACAAAAATGGCGGTGTCTATATTTCAGATGCACCTTGGATCTTAGTAATAAATGAAGACATACTGAATCATATTTTAATATGAATTTTATTTATTTTAATGAACAATTAGATAATTTGAAAACTGCTATCAGTTCATGAGGGTAGAGCATCCACCAGCTGTAATATGTAAAAAGTAAGGATTACGTAGGGAAAAACACATTTAACCTGGAAAATTCGTCCCAGACTTTCTGGTGCCTGGCAGCTAAAACTGAATGGCTGGAGCCTGCAAAGAAATACACACATGCACTCCTGTGAGTAATTCCATATGTTGCAAGAGGACAATGCATGTGAATAAAATTTCAGGTGCATAAGTATTAATTAATTTATGTAATTAATACATTTATAGCCATGAATGTATTAATGGATACTTTTTCCTGCCTTCTTACTCAGTTCAACCAATGGAAGTGCAGTATGCAAATGAGAAGGAATGGAAGGGCAATGATTGGTTGAGTTACCTCTGATGTCACATTAAGGTTTGACTATCTTGGGTGGGTTTTGCATTGGTGAAGCTACAAGAGTGGTTTCAGAGTAGCAGCCGTGTTAGTCTGTATTTGCAAAAAGAACAGGAGGACTTGTGGCACCTTAGAGACTAACCAATTTATTTGAGCATCAGCTTTCCTGAGCTACAGCTCACTTCATCGGATGCGTTCAGTGGAAAATACAGTGGGGAGATTTATATACACACAGAACATGAAAAAATGGGTGTTATCATACACACTGTAAGGAGAGTGATCACTTAAGATGAGCTATTACCAGCAGGAGAGCGGGGGGGGGGGGGTGGGAGGGAGGGAGGGAGAAAACCTTTTGTAGTGATAATCAAGGTGGGCCATTTCCAGCAGTTAACAGGAACATCTGAGGAGCAGTGGGGGGTGGGGGAAATAAACATAGGGAAATAGTTTTACTTTGTGTAATGACCCATCCACTCCCAGTCTCTATTCAAGCCTAAGTTAATTGTACCCAGTTTGCAAATTAATTCCAATTCAGCAGTCTCTCGTTGGAGTCTGTTTTTGAAGTCTTTTTGTTCTAATATTGCGACCTTTAGGTCTGAAATCGAGTGACCAGAGAGATTGAAGTGTTCTCTGACTGGTTTATGAATGTTATAATTCTTGACATCTGATTTGTGTCCGTAGAGAATTATAACATTCATAAACCAGTCGAAGAACACTTCAGTCTCTCTGGTCAGCTTGCTCTCCTGTCACTTGGGAACAGAATGGGGCTTGTGACACAATGTTAGGCAGTTGTGTTTCCATATAGAGGCAGGAGATTGTATGGGCGCACCCCCCCCCCGCTTCCATTAATTATGGTGAGATCTGTGCCAAGAGAGGGAGGGGAAGAGCGTGTTCGAAGAATACAGATTTTGTCATTTTTATCCTTTATAGTCAAACAGGAACCAGATTCTGCCTGGACTCCTGGCTACTGGAAGGAGAACAACAAAGAATCAATCCTGAAGCACTTGCATGAGAGGAAAGTGATCAGGAACAGCCAGCATGGATTCACCAAGGGAAGGTCATGCCTGACTAATCTAATCGCCTTTTATGGTGAGATTACTGGTTCTGTGGATGAAGGGAAAGCAGTGGATGTATTGTTTCTTGACTTTAGCAAAGCTTTTGACACGGTCTCCCACAGTATTCTTGTCAGCAAGTTAAGGAAGTATGGGCTGGATGAATGCACTATAAGGTGGGTAGAAAGCTGGCTAGATTGTCGGGCTCAACGGGTAGTGATCAATGGCTCCATGTCTAGTTGGCAGCCGGTATCAAGTGGAGTGCCCCAAGGGTCGGCCCTGGGGCCGGTTTTGTTCAATATCTTCATAAATGATCTGGAGGATGGTGTGGATTGCACTCTCAGCAAATTTGCGGATGATACTAAACTGGGAGGAGTGGTAGATACGCTGGAGGGGAGGGATAGGATACAGAAAGACCTAGACAAATTGGAGGATTGGGCCAAAAGAAATCTGATGAGGTTCAATAAGGATAAGTGCAGGGTCCTGCACTTAGGATGGAAGAATCCAATGCACCGCTACAGACTAGGGACCGAATGGCTAGGCAGCAGTTCTGCGGAAAAGGACCTAGGGGTGACAGTGGACAAGAAGCTGGATATGAGTCAGCAGTGTGCCCTTGTTGCCAAGAAGGCCAATGGCATTTTGGGATGTATAAGTAGGGGCATAGCGAGCAGATCGAGGGACGTGATTGTTCCCCTCTATTCGACATTGGTGAGGCCTCATCTGGAGTACTGTGTCCAGTTTTGGGCCCCACACTACAAGAAGGATGTGGATAAATTGGAGAGAGTCCAGCGAAGGGCAACAAAAATGATTAGGGGTCTAGAACACATGACTTATGAGGAGAGGCTGAGGGAGCTGGGATTGTTTAGCCTGCAGAAGAGAAGAATGAGGGGGGATTTGATAGCTGCTTTCAACTACCTGAAAGGGGGTTCCAAAGAGCATGGCTCCAGACTGTTCTCAATGGTAGCAGATGACAGAACGAGGAGTAATGGTCTCAAGTTGCAGTGGGGGAGGTTTAGATTGGATATTAGGAAAAACTTTTTCACTGAGAGGGTGGTGAAACACTGGAATGCGTTACCTAGGGAGGTGGTAGAATCTCCTTCCTTAGAGGTTTTTAAGGTCAGGCTTGACAAAGCCCTGGCTGGGATGATTTAACTGGGAATTGGTCCTGCTTCGAGCAGGGGGTTGGACTAGATGACCTTCTGGGGTCCCTTCCAACCCTGATATTCTATGATTCTATGAACAGTTTTCCCCCTTTTCAGCAGCCACAGTTTGGTTTGCTGATGGTGGGGAAGATGTGGAGGCATTGTCTTTTTTCATTATTGCTTGTACTGTGGGTTTGCACCTGAATGTGAGGAACCTGCCTGTTGTGTCTGGAGAATCAGGAGAAATGACCAGAGTCATGCTGCAGCAGGAGATCCAGGTGGGGCTGGTTCCAGATATCCCAGGCTTCAAAGAGCTAAGATCCTGGGGTTTCAGAGCAGTTTTCAGCATCTGCACAGCTCTTGCCTTGGAGGGCAGAACTATTGTGCACAGAACATTGCCCAGAGAAAAGCTCATCAGTGTGAGAAATTAAGTGCTGGGAACCTCCATAGCAATCTGTCATTAGTTCAGGAAATACCCATGTGGAAATGCCCACACCTTTGCTATGTATCCTTCAGCCAAAGCGTTCACACTTGGGTGCCTAAAGAAATGGGCTGATTTCCAGAGGTGCTGAGACCTTTTGCTTCAGTAGCACACCAGATGTAGATGTGTAAATACGGATTTAGGTGCTGTGGCCTTGCTGCACAGCTGGTCCCTATTGGACTGGGAAAGGACCAGTGCGGAGGTGCCTTATCAGTTAATTTTAAAAGCAAAACCCTGGGGACCAGCATGGTTGTGATGCTGCAAATTCACTGGCTGGGTGTTGTATCTGTCCACCATCCTTTGTGGCTGTGAATGGTCTCTGAGCCTCACCTGGGAGCTGAAGGAGCTTGGAGAGGTCATTCGTAACCTTATCCAGAGGCAGTTTCTTAGTCTTGCCTAGTATCAGAGTTGGGCAAACATTTCAAATGTAAAATATCAGTAAACTCTCTAATTCTGATGGAAAAACCCCAGGAATTTGAATGTGTGATTTTTCTGCTCTTGATTTTCAACCAGCCAAGCTAGCGGAATTTACTGGCTCCAACCAACAGGGTTGAAGTGGCAGGTCTCTGAGAAGTTTCTGATACAAATTCTTTATGTGCTTAAGGGTTTGAATCTCTAAATCCCCTTTGGAGGGTGAATGGGGAGGAGTGTAGTAGGGGCCACCAGCATCCTGTAGCACCAGGGCATTGCACTACACTCTGGGCGGGGACATGTGGTATTGCATCAGCCAGGCCAGCACCGCCCACAACAAAGCACCTTATGTAGCACTGTGCGAGCCAGGCAGGTGCACAAATCACGATTTTATTATCATACAGGTTTGTTCAGAGAGCAGAGTCCTTTCAGTGACATAATAACAGATGTTAAACACAGACAGGCGAAGACTCCTCCTCAGTTATTAGACAAAGCCACGGATGCTGTGTTTTTGCATTCCCAAAACTAGGAAGCTCTAAAGCAATGAGGACTGGATAGTCATGGAAGTTCTCATCTCTCCTCTTTGCCCTCTGGAGTTTTCATTTTACCCACTATATGAATTGCCTTTCTAAGCAGCACTAAAGTAAGAAGCAAACGGTCTGCAAATGTGGCTGGACTGAGCCGTCATCCAGGAAATAGGCAGATGCCTGTCCCAATGAGGAGCATGTGGTCTGTCACTCCTCTGCCCTTCTTTGGCTCCACCCACTCATTCCCAAGAGAGCTGTGCTGGTAACTTACAAGGGGCAGAGACTAGATGAGGAAATATGGCCGGGAAGAAGCTGCTTGGTGCTATAGACAAAGGAACAGCTTAAGGTTCTAATATGCATCTGGGTACATTTCTGGGGATGCCTGCACTGGCGCATGGTCCTCTAGTCTAGAGGAAGCAGCCAGCAGGGCTTCAGCTGCTGGAAGTTGGGATAATAAACTCCTCATTGGCAATTCCAAAGCCAGGAACTCAGTTTGACTTCTTTCTATGGCTTCTAATATCTGACAAAATGGGAGATGAGAAAAACGGGGCTGCAGGGTGGCACAGATTGAGCCCTCTTATCTGGGCAGTTGCTGACGGCAAATGGGAGAGACTCCCAAGGGAATCCTGGCTGCTGGGAGAGTTCAGCTGAGGGCAGATGAAGTGGGACACAGATAACTTTCAGGAGATTCTGTTCTTGCGTTATCCAGTTCTGCTGCAGGATGTATGGATGAGACATGCCAGGGCTGTTCCCATCAGCAGGCCAAGCACTGGGCACAAATGGGAGTGAATGGACCCTTTGGATCCTTTCTGGTGAGTAACCAAGGCACTTGCAAAGCAGAAAGCTAGTACCAACAGAGAATTTGTTTTCAACTGGCTATTTGTTATCTGCTATTCAAAAATAAATTATCTTCCAAAAGAGTTTTATACACACTATCTGACAAGCTTGTTACAAGCCAAATGGTCCGGGCCTGGCTTGGATTTCTACCTCTTCTAGAGACCCAGTTTTCTCCAGGGTCTTTGTCAAAGGACTGAGGAATTGAGAGTGGTTCCTGTGCTGAGAAGTCATCGTTGTACCAAAGGGGGGGGGGTGCCTGCTCATCCTCCCCTCGCCGGGGGCTGCTCAGGAGAAGAATAGCTTTGTTGGCTTTGGGGAGCTTTTTCTGGCTTAGTTGATGTTTTGTTTTGTTTGAGGCAGAAGCATGACGCTTGTTCATCCCTCATCCCAGGAACACCTAAGTAGAGAGATCCAGAGTCAGTCACAGCCAGGCAACCACCTGCAACAAAAATCGCTTTGCTCCCCAACAGGGACTTGGTGAATGGACTGGAAAAGTGCTCAATGTTCAGCACTTCCTACTGAGGACAATGGAGAATCCCCTCCCCCCCACGGAGAATCCCCCCTCTTCCCATTTAGGACCCCCCTCCCCCCATGGAGTATCCCCCCTGCCCCCAATGGATAGTCCCCTTCTCCCCATGGAAAATCCCCCCACCTCCAATGAAGAATCCCCCTACCTCCACAGAGCATCTCCTGCCCCCAAAGAAGAACCCCTCCCCCCATGGAAAATCCCCCTTCTTCCCATGGAGAATTCTCCCCACAGAAAACTCCTTATGCCCCCTATGGAGAATCCCCTTCCCCACTGAGAACTGGTGCTCAGCAGTTTTGAAAATGAGCCTTGGTATGTATGCTCTCCCTTGAGCTCCAGGCACACATCCTGCTGGCCAGGGATGAGTTGCAAGCAGCGGAGCACTGGGCTTATCAGGAGCCTACAGTAGCACAGCAGAGTAGGGAAGTGCTACGGGATGGGGGCGGGGGGTGCAGCTCTGTACAGCAAGCATGCCCCATGCATGCCCCAGGGCTTTGGCTCAGCACTGATTGAGAAGGAACCCCCCTCCTCCCCACCCTTTCTGCCTCAGTGCGCACCCTTCTGCAGCAACGGGGCTGTGCTTGGAGGTTTGCCACTTAAGGACTAATGTGGTTTGACTATGGTGTCATATGAAAGATGACAGGGCAGCAGCCGGTGGTGACTGCCTGCAAATGCGTAGACAAGGCCACCTCTGACTAGCCCTCCATGCCAGCACACCCTTCCTGCCCAGAGGCTGGGAACGGGGCAGAGGGCAGCATTACAGAGCAGCATCGGAACCACGGGGTGGTGTTAGAAGCCTGCTGACTGCACTGCCCATTCGGTGCCTATTCCAGGGCTGGAGGCTCTGGTCTGTAGGGCTGTCAAATAATCCCTCTCCCCAACTGCTCAGCACAGCAGCATAACCCCAGTGAGCCAGTGAACTCTGGCACTGTCAGCCCTCCACAGCATGGAACAGGGAGCTGCTGTCAGATGGGTTTGCTAGAGGAAGTCTGGCAGTGCAGTGACTGGGTGTCAGCCTTTGCTAACGGGCTGCACTGGTACCAGCCCCCCAGGTCTGTCCACACTGCCTGTTTGTCCACACTGGTTCCTCACTCGTTTGGGGAGGTTCTGTTTCCCTCAGCCTTGTGGGGGACTGAGCCAAGTGTGTTGGGACTCACAGTGACCTGACTAGGCCAGGCGATGTTAACTGTGAGGAGAGGCAGGGCAAACCAAAACAAAAGGGATCATTTTAACTATTTAGAACTTTATAAGGCAAAACCCCCAAATTGTACCAGGAGCACAAATGATACAGACGATTACCAAAGACTCACTACTACTAATAATAAACTACAGGTTACCAGTTCATTCACCTTGGGAGCTTGTACCTGCTGTGCAGTTAATGCTAGCAGAACAAGAGATTACTCTGCATATTGTAAAAATAACGAGGAGTCCTAGTGGCACCGTAGAGACTAACAAATTTATTTGGGCATAAGCTTTCGTGGGTTAGAACACACTTCATCAGATGCATGGAGTGAAAATACAGGAAAAATGTTGGCCGCTAGCCGTCACCTTCAGCCCCCAACTAAAACCTCTCCAGCGCATCATCAAGGATCTACAACCTATCCTGAAGGACGATCCCTCACTCTCACAGATCTTGGGAGACAGGCCAGTCCTCACTTACAGACAGCCCCCCAACCTGAAGCAAATACTCACCAGGAACTACACACCACACAACAAAAACACCAACCCAGGAACCAAACCCTGCTACAAACCCTGGTGCCAACTCTGTCCGCATATCTATTCAAGGGACACCATCATAGGGCCTAACCACATCAGCCATACCATCAAGGGCTTGTTCACCTGCACAACGACCAATGTGATATATGCCATCATGTGCCAGCAATGCCCCTCTGTCATGTACATTGGCCAAACCGGACAGTCTCTTCGCAAAAGAATAAATGGACACAAATCTGACATCAGGAATCATAACATTCAAAAACCAGTAGGAGAACAATTCAATCTCTCTGGTCACTCAATAACAGACCTCAAAGTGGCAATTCTTCAACAAAAAAACTTCAAAAACAGACTCCAACGTGAAGCTGCAGAACTGGAATTAATTTGCAAACTAGATATCATCAGAGTAGGCCTGAATAAAAATTGGGAGTGACTGGGTCATTACAAAACCTAAACTTAATTTCCCCAATACTAATTTCTCCCTATTATTACTCACACCTTCTTGTCAACTGTCTGTAATGGGCCACTCTCTTACCACTTCAAAAGTTATTTTTCCTCCCTTGGTATCCTGCTGTTAATTGATTTATCTCATTAGACTGACCTCACACTTGGTAAAGCACCCCCCATCCTTTCATGTATTTATATCTGTTCCTGTATTTTCACTCCATGCATCTGATGAAGTGGGTTCTAGCCCACAAAAGCTTACGCCCAAATAAATGTATTAGTCTCTAAGGTGCCATAAGGGCTCCTCATTATTTTTGCTGATACAGACTAACACGGCTACCACTGTGAAATCTGTATATAGTGTGCCACATCAGAGAAGACTAAACTTTTCCTCGCCTTGGCTGTAAGTCCAACTCCACTCTTACTGTCCTGTTCTTTGCTTCTCTTCACTTTGAAGTGTTCCTTAGATTCACTGTTCCTGTGGCTGTACCTCTTTTCACCAAGTTTATCCACCTAGTGGGCCCTCACTTGTCCATTAGGCACCTTTGCACTGTATTCCATCAATAGATGTTCAGACAGTCCCTCTCTCTGATCATATATGTTAGGTTCTTTGTGAGTGGGCTTCTTATTTGTCATTTCCAGGATCTGTTTGCACTTAACCCAGCTTTTTGATTAATTCCCTTGTTCACCAATTATATTTCCTTTCAGTTTTTTTCCCTTGATACTCGCTCTCTGGTAAGTCTGTAGATTTTTTTCTCCCGCTACTTCCCTTCTCTAATAGTGCCTGCTCACATACTCAGGTCTGTTTTTTGGGTTGGTTGGTTGTTTTTTTTTGCTTCTCCTGACCTGAAACCTTCTTTCCTCCTTGCTTCCCAGTCTCCTACTTTTGTTCTCCTGTTCTCCTTTTGTTTTATCACTTCACCTCCTTCCCCAGTTCCAGTTCACCTGCTAGCTCAGCATCTTGATCCTTCTCCTTCTCTAACAGCTTTTTCCATCTGCCCTTCAGGGGAATTCCAAGTCCCCTCCCCAGCTCGAGCTGCCCATGCATTGGCTATGTCTCTCCCCAGGACAGTAGTCTGTGCTGCTGCATCTCAATTGCAGCAGGTGCTAGTGCCAAGGAGGGGCGGGGGGGTTATGACACTTGGAGAGCAGACAGAGGCACTGGGCTGCCATGCATATACAGGAGTTTGTACCAAGGGCTCCCTGGGCCCCTGTGTTAACCTGGCTGCATTCCCAGTTTCTGTTCTTTGGCCTCAGCCTCAAAGATTAGAAAGAAGAAAGCTCTGAGTGAGTTCTGCTGTCTTGTGCCTGCCACAATGAATGCATGGAACGGGCACCTATCACAGAGAGTCACTGGGCATCCCATAGCACATACTGTACCTGCTGTTCCATACGTCGCAGACCAGTACACAGAGCCTGCCCTAATACAATGAGAAGGCAGTGTCCTCATTCCAACTGCAGGTCAACACTGGCAGCCACCATACCTCCCCGGCACCCACTGTACCTCCATTGCACCCACTACATCTCCATGGCACCTGCTATACATCCCTGGCACCCACTATACCACCAGCATAGCTTCCTGGCACCTGCTATACCTCCAATGCACCCACTACATCTCCATGGCACCCACTACACCCTCTCAAACCTCATACCTCAGACTGATGTGGCCCCTGTCCCTGTTACCACCTCATACAGGGAGCAATGAGACACCCCCATGCCACCTACCTCAAACGGATATGTGGCAACCTGCACCACACAGAGTCACCTGCCAAAAAGAGGTGTGTGGAATCCTGGTCCTACCTAGCACCAAATCATAGAATCATAGAATATCAGGGTTGGAAGGGACCTCAGGAGGTCATCTAGTCCAACCCCCTGGTCAAAGCAGGACCAATCCCCAACTAAATCATCCCAGCCAGGGCTTTGTCAAGCCTGACCTTAAAAACCTCAAAGGAAGGAGATTCCACCACCTCCCTAGGTAACGCTCTCCAGTGCTTCACCATCCTCCTAGTGAAAAAGTTTTTCCTAATATCCAACCTAAATCTCCCCCACTGCAACTTGAGACCATTACTCCTTGTTCTGTCATCTGCTACCACTGAGAACCGTCTAGAGCCATCCTCTTTGGAACCCCCTTTCAGGTAGTTGAAAGCAGCTATCAAATCCCCCCCTCATTCTTCTCTTCTGCAGACTAAACAATCCCAGTTCCCTCAGCCTCTCCTCATAACTCATGTGTTCCAGACCCCTAATCATTTTTGTTGCCCTCTGCTGGACGCTTTCCAATTTTTTCACATCCTTCTTGTAGTGTGGGGCCCAAAACTGGACACTGTCCTCCAGATGAGGCCTCACCAATGTCGAATAGAGGGGAATGATCACATCCCTCAATCTGCTGGCTATGCCCCTACTTATACAGCCCAAAATGCCGTTAGCCTTCTTGACAACAAGGGCACACTGTTGACTCATATCCAGCTTCTCATCCACTGTAACCCCTAGGTCCTTTTCCGCAGAACTGCTGCCTAGCCATTTGGTCCCTAGTCTGTAGCGGTGCATGGGATTCTTCTGTCCTAAGTGCAGGACCCTGCACTCGTCCTTGTTGAACCTCAGATTTCTTTTGGCACAATCCTCTAATTTGTCTAGGTCCCTCTGTATCCTATCCCTGCCCTCCAGCGTATCTACCACTCCTCCCAGTTTAGTGTCATCCGCAAATTTGCTGAGAGTGCAATCCACACCATCCTCCAGATCATTAATGAAGATATTGAACAAAACCGGCCCCAGGACCGACCCTTGGGGTACTCCACTTGACACCGGCTGCCAACTAGACATGGAGCCATTGATCACTACCCGTTGAGCCCGACAATCTAGCCAGCTTTCTACCCACCTTATAGTCCATTCATCCAGCCCGTACTTCTTTAACTTGCTGGCAAGGACACTGCGGGAGACGAGCACTTGCAGCGGCTTTGGGAGCAGTGCATTATGGGCAGCTATCCCAGTGTTCAAGTGGCTGCAACGTGCTTTTCAAATGGGGAGGGGGTGGGGTGGAGTGTGTTGTGTGTATGTGGGGGAGAGAGAGTGGGTTTTTGGGGTGTTGAGAGTGTGTCAGCACAATGTCTTGTAAAGAAAGACCCCTCTCCCTCCCCCGCCTCTCTCTCTCTCACTCACTCAAAGCAAACATTTGCTGTTTGTTTTTTTCTCGGAGCTGGTAAGCAACCGGCACCGAACCGGAGCTTTGAAAGGGCCCCTTCTGCCTTCCTGACAGAGTTCACAACAAAGACAAGAGAGGCCACTTCAGTTATGGGATTATGGGATGTTTCGGGAGGGCAATCCAAGCACTGTACCGTAACTCCTTGTTCACACTGACGCTGTAGCGTCTCACCCAATACGCAGCAAACCTTATCCCTCTCGGGGAGGTGGAGTACCAGCAGCGCTCTAGCCAGGGAGTCAGAGCGCTCTACGTGCCTTGCCAGTGTGGACAGGGAGTGAGTTAGAGCGCTCTGGGCAGCTTTATTGCGGTATAACATGCAAGTGTTGATTCCTTGAGGACCTGTTCCATGATTTTTCCAGGGGCTGAGGTGAGGCTGACTGGTCTGTAGTTCCCCGGATTCTCCTTCTTCCCTTTTTTAAAGATGGGAATACCACTCTCTGCTGCAGAAAGGAAATGCCAACCCCAATATCACTGACCACAGATGGGCCTTCGGCACCCCCTAAGCCAATTGCAGGTGAGCACAAGGCACCAAGCATACCATCTCCTGCCAATGGACTCATGGCACCCCCAAGTCTGCTTGCTACAGTCAGGTGCATGGCACCCTGATGCCACCAATTTCGGAAGGTGCAAGAGAGCCCAGCTGGCACCTGGTGCAAAAGGGTGCATACCCCCACACTCTGCCTTCCACAGATGGCACATTAGCAACCTGTATCATTCACATTTTTCTGATTAAGTTCTTCCTCCCAGCTGATTTGGCTCATCATTGTTTTCAGCTTTGGAAAATTGGCCCTTTTAAAGCTACCTTTAATTTTTAGTTCTGTAATCAGTTACTCTTTATCTGTTAGGACAAGGTCTACCATAGAATTCCCCTCTGTTGGATGCAACACTTTTTGATTTAGGAAATTGTTATCTATAATGTTTAGAAATTCCAAGGATGTTTTAGTACCGGCAGCATAAGACCTCCAGCATGTGTCACTCAAATTGAAGTCCCCTATGATCATGCAGCTTTTACCCCTAAATATTATAGATCGGTGCATAAGAAGATGGACATCCTGTTCCCTATTGTGATTTGGTGGTCTATAGCAGACACCAACTAATAAACCATCTTGTGCTTTATTGATCCATAAGCATCCAAGATAATTTTCTTCCAAGTTGACAGCCAGGACTAGAATACAGACTTATATTGGCAAATCTACATCGCTCAGGGGTGTGAAAAATCCACACCCTGACCTAACTCCTGGTGTGGACAGCAGTATGTCAGCAGGAGACCTCCCCTCGATATAGCTATCTCCTCTCAGGTAGGTGGATTAACTACAGCAATGGGAGGAGCTCTCCTTCTGGCATAGGAATGTCTTCACTTAAGTGCTACAGTGTGTGATGTTCTGTACCTCGTGGGAACACCCTACACCCCCAGGTTCAGCCTTATAAAACGATTGTGTGGTATCCAATGCAAAGCTTGTCATGTAGGGTGTCTTTGGAAGGCTCATGATGCACTGAGCATTGTTGTTGTAGTGATGTTATAGTAATTGTTGTTACAGTAATGTTATAGGTTGTAATTTCATGTATATAGTTATGAGGCTGAAAATGTGTCCTCATGGCTTAAAACAGGCCCAGGCAAAACTCTCCAAGAGCAGAGGGGCAGTTCACACCTCATCAGGGCATGTATGGGACAAATCCAGTCCAGCTTCACACGAACAAAGGACACTGGCCTAGGTAACAACAAAGGATCTGTTAGCCTCTTGAGTGAGTCACCCCCCTTCCTTTGGTCAGTAGGGACTACAATGAGGTAATGCCCTGAGAGTCTGACATCGATTCTGGGCAAGATAATGGAGCGGCTGATATGGGACTTGATTAATAAAGAATTTAAGAGGGTTATTTAATTAATGCCAGTCAACATGGGTCTTATTGGAAATAGATTCTGTCAAGCAAACTTCATGTCTTTTTCTGATGAGATTACAAGTATGGCTGATAAAGGTAATATTGTTGATGTAATATACTTAGGCTTCTGTAAGCCATTTGACTTGGTATTGCACAACATTGATTAAAAAACGACAATGGCATAGACTTAATATGGCACACATTAAATGGATTAAAAGATGGCTAACTGATAGATCTCAAAATGTAATGGTAAACAGGAAATCATTGAATGGGTGTGTCTCCAGTGGGGTCCTGCAGGAATCGGTTCTTGACGCTACACTGTTTGACCCTACACTTTTAAAAATGACTTGGAAGAAGTATCAACACTGATACAATTTACAGATGACACACAAATTAGGGGCGTGGTAAATAAAGAAGAGGACAGGTCACTGATAGAGGGCAATCTGGATCGCTTGGTAAGCTGGGTGCAAGGAAACAGTATGAGTTTTAATACAGTTAAATGTAAAGGCATACATCTAGGAACAAAGAATGTATGCCATGCTTACAGAATGGGGAACTCTAGCTTGGGAAGCAGTGATTGAAAAAGATTTAGGGGTTATGGTGGATAATCAGTTGAACATGAGCTCCCATGTCCAGGAACTGGCGGCTGTGATTGCAGAGCCATTGGCCATTATCTTTGAAAACTCGTGGCGAACGGGGGAAGTCCCGGATGACTGGAAAAAGGCTAATGTAGTGCCAATCTTTAAAAAAGGGAAGAAGGAGGATCCTGGGAACTACAGGCCAGTCAGCCTCACTTCAGTCCCCGGAAAAATCATGGAGCAGGTCCTCAAAGAATCAATCCTGAAGCACTTACATGAGATGAAAGTGATCAGGAACAGTCAGCATGGATTCACCAAGGGAAGGTCATGCCTGACTAATCTAATCGTCTTCTATGATGAGATTACTGGTTCTGTGGATGAAGGGAAAGCAGTGGATGTATTGTATCTTGATTTTAGCAAAGCTTTTGACACGGTCTCCCACAGTATTCTTGTCAGCAAGTTAAAGAAGTATGGGCTGGATGAATGCACTATAAGGTGGGTAGAAAGCTGGCTAGATTGTCGGGCTCAACGGGTAGAGATCAATGGCTCCATGTCTAGTTGGCAGCCGGTGTCAAGTGGAGTGCCCCAGGGGTCGGTCCTGGGGCCGGTTTTGTTCAATATCTTCATAA